>NC_081212.1:3393084-3696980 GCF_902713425.1 Acipenser ruthenus | reverse complement strand
ATCTGATATTCTTTGCACATCTCTTCAGAAGCAGACTCCTCCTCTCTCTCCCTCTCCCTTTTCCCACGCAACCACATGACACACAAGTACCTGTTCCGTCCTCCGCCGCGACGGTCTCGGCAAGCTCTTTAGCCTGGGCTAGTCCCGGAATATTCTCCTCTCCAGCCTTACCCTCCGAGGACTCTGGGCTCTCGCACGCCCCGTTTTCGGTTGCCATCGGAGACGGGGGTGCGGACCCGTTGGTGGTTGCCGTGGCATCGCCCCCCTCCCCCTTGTTCTCGAGCGTTGCTGCTTGCGAACCCCCGTTCTCAGTCAGAGCCGCCGTGGCCTTGCTCTCCTTGTTGGCTTTCTGCTGCATCAGCTGCAGGGCAGCCATCTTCATGAAGAGAAGGTATCTGGGGAGGCAGAGAGGACAGGGTTATTTATTTCAGATAAAACTACCGCCTTGCTCCCATTTTTGCTGTTGTAATCCCACTGACCCTGCAGTCTCCATGTATACCAGTAACAATCACGCATATCCCAACTGCACGATACATTAAAAGCAAACTAAAAAAAGCGACGGTTCCCACCTGTGCTCCACGAAGGCCTCGATCAGCTCCTGCCGCAGACAGGCCAGCCTGTGGCGGTGTTGCCGGGGGAACCCCTGGCGCCGGCTTTCCTCGGGGAGCTCCTCCCCCTCCACGGGCAGGAAGTTGAGGTCCGGGGGGAAGGTGCGCAGCAGGTCTAGGATGTAGTGGCGCCCATCGTTGCCGATGATGCCCTTGCACTCCACGGAGGAGCACAGCTCCACGGCCTCGCTCTTGTCGTCCAGCACCGGGTGCCTCTGCACCTTCAGGGGCCGGCTGGTCTTCTCCAGCAGCTCCAGGTACTTGGGGTGGGAGACGACGGTCTTGCCGAAGTCGATGGAGCCGTAAATGACGCTCTGCTCCTGCTCGCGCTCCAGGATGCCCGGGATGATGGACTGTGCGGTGATGCGGTAGCCCCGGTAATCCACCACCACGGTGCCCAGCGTGTAGAGCCCGTCCACGTCCACGGCCCCGTATGCGCGCACCCCGTTCAGATCGTTGGTGGGCGCGGCGTGGGCGGCGCTGTCCCCCCCCAGCTCCAGGTAGTGGTCGCGCACGTCGAAGCCCAGGCTGAAGAAGATGTTGTTCCAGATGAACATCTGCATGCGGGTCTCCTCCCCGGGGTTAATCGCCATCACGTTGCCGTCGATGACCGCCATGGAGCCGCGGGTAGCGGCCGCAGCGAAGTCGCTGTGGACCTGCAGGGAAAGGAGAGAGAGGGTCGGAGAGGTGCACTTAGGATTCATCAGGAGATTAGGGTTACAAGGCATGGGATGGGTTACCCAGCGATGCTGTTTAATGCTAATTTCATAATTAGTCTAAAGGTTAAAAGGAATGGTGAAATGACAGGAAGAGACAACTGCTGCAGACACACTTGACAATAGCTGAAACCCTACATGCAGGTAGAAAGCTGGCGGTTGCTCTGTGTTGGATTATTATTAGTAAGGTATCACTACTGAACACGCAATAGTGCTGAATTTAAATATAAATTCAATGACAAACATCCTCGACGCTGAAAAAGACTTCTAGTCAAAACTTGTCATTGAATTTAGGTTTATTTTAGTATTTCTATCTTACTAAAGGAGTGTGGGGCTGCTTGTTTTCACATCCCCTCCAGGGCAACCCAGATTCACGCTGCCAGAACAAAATGTTTTAGGAACAGGAAAAGCTTGCTCTGGCCACACCCTGCCTGCAGTTAGGCAGCAGTGCGTTCTTCACAGTTTGGTTTGTGTCGTCTCTCGAGCTCACCTTGAAGATGGCCCTTTCCCGGAGCAGCCTCTCGGGCAGGTTCTTGCGTGGCAGCTCCCGTGTGGTCTGGAGCTCTTCGTTCCAATCTCTCGTCTGAACAGAAACGAACAAACAAAAAAGCAGGTTAACACTTTGCTGTTGAAGCCACACTACTGGGGGGGGGGGGGGGGGGGGGGGGGGGTGTATGTGGTGAAAATACAATACGTACCCCTTCGTTTAAGTATGTAATATGAAATCATGTAAAGTCAATAGCATGATGCAGATATGTAACATATGCCAATCGCAGGAAAATCTTGTTGCCCAGTAGAGATTTTGAACAATGGAGATTTTTGCTTAGGTGGCACCTCTGGGCATTATTAAACAAACTAAGCCATTAAGACACAAAGAAACACTGAACGACTAGCACTAGCAATAGCAACTATTAAATTAAACTTATAGAATTTTAGAATTCTCCTCCTCCTCTTACCTGTCCAGGGATGTGCTCCTCATAGCCCAGCCTGGAGGTGTAGGCATCCTCAGCGCGCACGCAGTCCATGGCGTGGTCCACCTGTGGGGCGGTCCAGCTGTACACCTGGAACGGGGTGGCGATCCTCTCAAACGGGTGCCTCTGAACCCTGGTACAGAAACACACATTCATATAATACATCAAACAACCAATAAAAACCTGTTACAAACCAAAACGAGGAGGTTTATTTAGGATGACGTGTTTCAAGTTCCAAGTGACCAAGTACAGTGGCAATTGGCAAACGCTAGACGACTCAACCTGAACATTCTGGCAAACTTCTCCTCCCCTTTAAGATTTTTATTTTATTGGTATTAAAAGTATATTTAATATTCATAAAACTAGGGCCCCCAGTGTTGGATTCCAAGTCAGTTAAACCACTGTGTTTTCTGGAACTAAAGCGGCAGCGTTCTGAGGCGCAGATAGCTGTTTGTGTTGCACCAACCTCTTCTTCTGAATGGTGGAGAAGTTCTTCTTGAAGGCAGGGCTGATCTGGCTCAGCAGCTCCACCAGCGAGTGGCTCAGGAAGCTGGGGTTGGCTGGCTTCGGGTTGAATGTGTAGGTAGTGGACCTGGGTGGGGGAATAAAATAATTCAGTACATAAAAATACAGAAGCTTTGCAAGTACACCAACAAGCGCAAATAAATAGCTGTATGGTATGCAGATAGTGAAGGTATGTGTCTCTGGAGGACTGTAGTGTGCGTCTTAGAGTGTGGGTATATATATATATCCAAGTCTCCTTAATCTAACGGTGGGTGCAGTGAAGCGGACATGTATGTCTGTGTATTTAATGAAGTACACACTTAGATGCAATTCCCAGGTCAACAGTGCCAGACTGTGCTCACTGTAACAGTACGGTCTGCAGCTGTCACAGCAGAAAGCGGAGGTGGGAGCGTGCAGGAGACGGTGCTTCCACTCACTGGTTGAGGTAGAATCCGCGGGTGGAGGCGGTGATGCTGACGTGCCTCTCCTCCACCGTCACCATGTACAGGTACATCAGGTCTCCGTGCATCTTCCTGTTTCCGGGAGGGGGGTTCCAACCACTCATCGTCAGGATCTTCAGGCACTGCAGGGGCTGCCCGGGGAGACGAGACACAAATCACACGTTATTACTGAGCACGTCCCCAAACAATCAGGCCAGTGAAAGCAAGCAAAGCATGTAGATAACCAGGAGGCTGAGCAGCTACCTTCCAGTCCTTGTTCTGTGGCTGCAGCGGCACTAAGGGACGGTCTTTACTGCCGGGGAGGATGTGCTCCGGGGGGGTGCAATCGATCTGCTCCAGCTCGCTGCCTTTCTTCTTGCGCTTGCCGTTCTCTGCAAAGTCAAAAGGCAAGCGATTTAGCTACAGCTGTAGATAAAAATCACCCAACCATTTTGTCTCTCGCCCATTACGAGGTGTGCGTATCAGACTTTACTGCTGGAGCAGGAATAATATACCGATACTTTACCAAATGCACACGTTCCGTTCAGTGCAGGCTTCTCAAAAAGGTGACCGTTACCTCTACCGACTCACTCTCACCTCCGAGGTCCCCCTCTGTGAAGACACTGAGGAAAGACAGCGAGTTGCAGTCCACGCCGTTGTAAGAGTCCGAGGGGTCCAGGCTCTTCAGCAGGTCTCTGATGTGGCGCACATGGATGCGAGCCTCCCGCACTGTGTATGGCTCTGAGGGATGAGGGCAGAAGGTCATTACCAGAGCACTGTGTACTGTTCTTACTTCATAGGGATGGAAATAAGACTGCCTATTGCATAGCAGTTTCATCAATCTCTGGTTTTAATACAAGCTTGATTAGCCACACTGTATATGTAACAAGCTTGGGTGTGTCTGATTAAACTCGAACTAGGAACAGATCAAACAGCTATGCAACTGGTCTCACTTCCATCCCTGTTTTATGTGGTTAACAAATCACTTGCACAGAAGAATACACACACACACACACACACACACACACACACACACACACACACAGAGAGAGCGAGCAAGCCTAGCTCACCTTCCACCACCTTGAGCAGGGAGCCCTCCTGCAGCCCCTCGATGGACTTGAGCTCAGCGAAGTTGTCGAGCACGTTGCCCTCCAGCTGCAGGGAGAAGCAGGTGCGGTGGCAGGTGTCCTCGCGGTCCATCAGCACCTGGTGAATCTCCTGAACCATCTCCTGAGGGGAGACCTGGGAGAAGCACACACAGTTGTCTATTACACCTGAACACACACACACACACACACAGAGAATGGGAGGAGTCAGTACGCACAGGTGACAATGCCAAGCAGTCCAACATAGCCTTCAGGGCACAGGCAAGACAGGGCAGGATCTGACAGTCAAGGAGACTGGGAAAAGGGGACAGGCAGTGCTAATCACAATAGACAGGAAGCTGTGCATACCGTCATCTATCATTATGGGCACACACACGCACAGAGAGTGTATATGCCGTGTCGGTTCTCTTACCTGCAGGTCAAAGGGCTCCGTGCCTGGTGCCTGGATCTTGACAGTGAAGCCTGTGTCCTGGATTACAATCACTTCCTGTTCGTTCCCTTCATCGCTGTGCTCGGGGTCCCCGCCCCCGTTCTGCTCCTCGGCACGATGGGGCGCGCCGTCCCCGTTCATCACAGACATGTCTGCAGAGTGCCCTGGGGAGACAGCGAGGGAAGGAATCACATCAAACTGCTGGCAGTGTGCATTAAATAACCTGCCCAAGATTTAGTTGGGCGAACCTCAATTAAACCTCCTTCGGTCAATGAATCACCCCGGTGACGTATTTGGAGCCTTACCTTGCCACGTACCCTGAAACACCATTGTGGTTGATTACCAACGGTTCAATAAATCAATTCGGAAATTGACTGGCAACTGTCCCTCTATAACCTGCATACCTGCAAGAGTTCTGTAGTGTTGCAAATATTTACATCACCACAGTGAGTTTTATAAACATATACACATTTCTTTGTGGTGGTTTGAGTCTTGTTTGTTGACACCGAGACACATTTTTACAACAGCTGTCAAGAAGCCAAAAACCTGGAAAAAGTGAAACAAAACTGGCTGCAGTTTTAAACAGTTCAAACAAAGCAAACAGCAAGCCGGTTTACCCCCACCTGGAGAACCTACACCCGAGTCAAACGTTTCCAGCTGTCTGTCTGGAGCAATCCCGGGCGGGCACACTCTCAGCCCGTTCAATATATCTTTAGTGCTGTCAGCTTTCATGCCCTGTGGTGGGGAAGGTTTGGCTGAGGGAGAGCACAAAACAGCATGGATCACGGACACAGAACTGCATCCCACATGGGCAGAGTCAACAGAGGGGGGATGTGCATTACATGTGCAGCTATCTTCGTGTTCTCCACTCCCATACTTCTCTACACAGAGACCTGGAGGTTTACGGCTCCCGAGTGCCTTATCTCTGGGCGACCGACGCCCCATGCCTCCATCCTGCTGTTCTGTATCAGTCTCAGCAGATCCAATTTGCAGAATTGGCTTAATAATCCCTGGAGGCGTGCTTTCAAGGGTCACACCAAGGTCGAGAGAGAAGACAGTGTGTTTCTGCTCGCCGGAGTTTGAGTAAGCCAGGGAGTCTTCCTCGCTGGTATCTAGAGCCAGCTTATGCTCTTGTCCACAGCCAAGGCGCTCAGATCTGCTCAGTGTACTGGCTGCAGAGCTACTAAGGATGATATCCGGGTAATCTGAATGATCAAGAGTGACTGGGTTGTCCGGATCCACTGGGGAGTCACAGGTAAGAGAATCTTTGGTTTTCCAACCTCCGGGCAGCAAAGGGGATCTCTCATCGCAGGAATCCGAAGGCTGTCTCTGATGCAGACGGTCAGCAAGGGCCTGCCAGCAACAGGAACTACAAGAGACTACACTTCCCATGGTCCCAAGCAATTTGCAGCTATAGTAAGGTTACCATCTAAATTGAGCAATTCCCATTTTTATTTTGCTATTTTTCTGGATCAAAGTCTGGTTTTCTAATGTTGACCCAAAACAAAAGGCCACATTCTAGAGCTCTCTGTTCAGGGATATATGTTACAGTGGTCAGAGACACTGTTTACTTTCAGACAACTGTAGGCCGTCCTTGTTTTTCTTCAAGGGCACTCGTGTTACAAGTTATGATAACACCGTGGAAATACGAACAGGGCAGCTGGACAACAGTCCCCACCCCTCAGCCCACACACAGGGCATGTTTAAGGGTTTAGATTACAGCAGAGGGGCCACTTGAACAGCAGTCAGCTTCAGCAGGCCCCTTTCCCTGTTTGTTTGTTCGATCTAATGACCAGGAAAGCACTTGCATTAACAGTACTTGTCTCAAGCTGTCTAGCAGGCAATCAAGCAATTATTAACGGTTTGAAATGCAATATAATACAGTAAATAAATAGAACGGAGGATCGCTGCCGGCCTGGCTAAAATGAAGGCGTCCACAGTTGTAGTAAATGGAGAAAGCGAACACAGAAATGCTGGTAAAACAAAACGCACGCAGAGCAACGCTGTTCCTGTCCTCCAGACAACATGAGAGAGAGGTCACAGGAGGACGAGGTACAAAGGTAGCTTGTTTATTTTTAGTTTAAAGTTCGGTTGGTGTATATAGTTTCCAAACCACATCTTGGGTTTCAAAAGGTTGCAAAGAAAAAAAAAAAAAAAATATTGAAGGCGGCACATTGAAGCTTGACTGCTGGTTTCAGCATTGCCCTTCAAACACCCTTTCCATTGTACAGGAGTTCACCAGGTCCTTCCATACTTCCTCCACCTGTTCTTCCTGTCACGCGGATCGCGAGAACGATTCCAGGGACAAAACCCAGAGCACAGCATCCAGAGGCACCGCCACTGCCTGCTTCTGTTTTAAGGTTTTCGTTTTAAAATGTGCCGGGGCAACGTCGATGCCTGATCCTTCAACCCAACAGAGCAGCTGCCTGGAAGCTGCCCGTTATATAAATAGAAGGGAGATACTGTTCAGAGGGGTTTGCAAGCTTTTTTTGTTGCTGCAAGGGATTGCCAAACAAGTTCTTGCCAAACTGGTTACTATGGATCTGCAGAGCTTCAGAGTTATTCTCATTCAATGAGGCAAGGACAAGGCGCACAGCAAGTCTGCCAGCCCGCAACTTGCAATGCTGGGAAAGATCTCGATCCCCAGGCTCCTTCAGTTGCCAAGGAGGCTTGAAATTACGCAACTTCTTCCAACAATGCAGACCTGTACACAGGTCAGGAAAACTGCAGATCGCTCTTATAGGAGAAGACAACCCATATTAGCAGACCAATTGCAAGTATCCCAATGCACCCTGTGAAAGAGTGAACAGGGTCTACAAAGTAAAAAGGCATTGCTGGAACAGCAGGGTAATACTTTATAGCAGACGGTATTATCAGAAAGGACTGTGAATAAGTGACGGGTCAGTGTTAAAAGCACAGTCTTTAAAAGGAAACTTCATAATGCTTTACTGAACTGAGTGGTCTTGGAGTAGATCTGGGGTATCCTATTCTGTAGCAGGCTGCCTTGGAGTAAGAGGATTAGCCTTCAAACAGGAGAAGATAGAGCAGAGTGTAAATGGAGAGAAAGGTTTTAAGGCAACAATCATTTTTGAGTTCTGAATACTGTTCTGATAGCACTACAGCAAAGTTATTGTATCACAGCTGAGAATTGATGAGAGTTAGTCAGTCACTTGTCAGCAAAAAAAAACAAAAAACCTTGTTGGAATGAGTTTGGATAATGTACTAAGAAGATCTGTCATTAACCAAGCCTATAAATTAAGCTGCAGCTTATACCTGCAGCCAGCAGGCAATTGGCACGTATTTCTTTTCCTGTACACTAGACAATGCGATGTGAATTTCAGAACCACCAAATGTTGCTGGCAAATATGGCTTCCAATTACTGACTAATGTAAACCACCCTTTCAAGAATATGATCTAAGAGTGAGCTGGAGGTACTGTGTATCATACGATCCTAATCACTTTTTGAGCTTCCCAGCTTTGTAACCGTGACCAACCGCAAATAAAGTAATAATTCTAGGAAGTACAGGTACAAACAGGTCTGCTTCACCCTTTGATATTCCAGAAACCACAGCAGACAAACCCACAGGTACCATCCTGTCCAAAACAAAATCCATGCAGCTAAATCATTAAACAGAGTACATTGGAGGGTTATGGAAAGTATTTTGTCCTGTCTAGTAAATAATTGTCTATCAATGAGGGTACAGCAACATCACCCAATGCCAAAAGTAACACATGGAAATAAGACTCCCAATGCATAGCCGTTTGATCCATTCCTGATTTTACTATGAGTTTAATGAGACATGCCTGAGCTTGTTACCTATACACTGGGGATAATCAAGCTTGTGGTAAAACCTGGAAGGGGTGGCACTGCTATGCAGTTTATTTGTGTCAAAGAGCAGGCAGAACTGTAACAATGCATCCAGGTGCACCATGCAAGCTGGAATGACCGTTGTGGCTTCTTTAGGGGTACAATTCTGGTGAATCGCCAGGTTAGGGTAACAGTATGCCCAAAATGGCACTGCTGCGTTCCCACAGCAATTTCAGTTTACATGAGCCTCAAACCTGTGGATAAGATGGTGGTTAACACCGCAGACTACAGTCAGGTACTTTCACATGTTTAACCACCTCCAGTATCCAGCTATAAAACACTATTAGCTTAGAATCAACTGCAGGCTTCTGTTAGAATATTTAATCTTTTACCAGTTTACAGTTGGTTTACAGCTCTACCCAAGACTGTGCCAGGAATTTCATTAGCAGGCCATCGCCATGACTGCAGTACAGCAAGCCTCTGATTGCTGGAAATCGAAGTCTGTTCACCTCTCTTCTGCCAGAACTTAACTAGAGCCGCACCAAAATGAGGACGCAATTTAAACACTATTGGGAAACTCTGCAGATTATGCTGAGCAACGGGGTTAGCAGGGCACCAACATTAAGATTCTTAATACTCCAATAGCTGTAATAGGAGAGGCTGGCTATGGCTATCTCTATAATCTGTCTGGGATTTACATTTATTTGCAGCTCTGCTATCAGCAGCAGGTCATCGTTCAGGCATCTTTCAGGGACTGCCACTGAAACCGTGTGCCAGCTTGTAGGATTCCTTGCACTACCACAAGCATGGTGGACTTTTCTAAGTAAAACCTGGAATGCTCTACCTGCTATCCAGCGGGTGGTTGCATTAACAAATGAGGGGCAGCTGTTTTACGACTGAGTTATTACCAAGACTCCTGGCTCAGAATTGCGTTTGCTCTCGGGTCCCACAGCGTTTGAACATTGTAATGTTAAGGTTAAAGATGTTTTTTTTTTTAAATCCCTCTAGATTATAAAGCAAATAAATGTGTAACTGAATTGGATAGCTATTTAAATGGAGGGGCTTTTATTTAACCCAAGGGTAAAAAGGACCTTGCAAAACAGGGTTAACTACAAGGCACAGTGGCTAAAGAGAGTTTGGGTGGTTTATAACGCAACAGGAACCTGACAGACACAGCTGTCTAAATAAATACAGCCCACTGCAATAGACACACGCGGCCATGAAATATATTGCAGGATTTACAAGGTGTTTAAACGGGGTGACCCGGGATAAAGAGCCGCTCACAGCCACTGTGAGGCTGGAGAGTTCACTGGGGTCGTTCAGGGTTTTGCTAACATGTGTTTTTGAGTACATATGGATAGGTGATGGGTTAAAAGGCCATCGCTTCTCCGTGCTATTCATCCTCGTCCTATCAACACAACTAAACTGAAGTGCTACCGTATCAGACAGGACTCCCTGAAACCCGTAATGACAGGATGTACGGAACACAACACCACCAGCCCAAGTAAAACGTTACCGATTTAACCTGCAGGCAGTGACTGACGCTACCGCCGGATAAACTGCAGAACATTGTTGACAGCGCCGACATTTCATTCAAGGTCCCTAAAACAAAATAAGAGTTAACCTGCGTGCATCAATGCAACGTTACACAAAGCAGCCGGTAGCGGTGTAACTTTAAAAACCTCTCAAACTAAAAAAAAAAAAATCGAACTAATAATACAAGTTGTTTTTCACCTAAAGCACCCGCTGTGAAAAAGCACACGTTTTAATGTATAAAATGGCACTCACTCACTCACCCAAGTTCGCTCTCTACGCTTATTTAATGTAACCTTATCTGCACACAAGCATCATGACTTAACAAGAGAACTGAGCTATCACTTCCCGGGTCACGGAACACCCCAACTCTCCGCTCCAAAACAGGGGACGCGACGGGACCGCAGGTCCAATATTTACTGTACCACACACCTCTGTCACCCAGACACACTAACTCACCTCACACCACATTAGATTTTATACTCTCGACCAATTCACGACGAGCTTGGTTGGCAACTGACGATCATTTTAAGAACTCCATTCGACACCCCCCCCTCTTATTCCCATATTGTTCAGTTCCTTTGAATGAAGGTGACCTTCAGCGCGTTTTCCGGCACATGTGAGCAGCTTGTAACATTAACGGTGCTGTTCGGTTTTATTATAAGTCATAAACATCTAAAATCAAACGGTTTTTACTAAAAACTGAAGTCATTTATAAACAGTCAGACTGCAAGATTGTGCGCTACTACAGTCTGTAGTATTAACTATTTCTCAATCAGTTTGAGTGCACAGTACTGTACTGGTGGCATAAATCAGACTGAAATACTTAAAATACGGGAACAGTTAACGTTCATTTCTAGTGTTTTACCGTAGATACCGAAAATAAAACAAAATGTACTAAACCAAAATGCATAACAAATTATTAACTACTGATACAGTGTGTGTGTAGTCGTATTACCCGTCTGGTTTTAAATCTATTCCCACATTTCAGATTCTGTTTTTATTTGTTATTCCTGTAACGTATACATGAGTGGAGTCTTAGCATACATTAAACAGTATCCATGCACCAAACTCAGCGATTATACGCCAACAAAGTGTTTGCTTGGTACCCCCTTACTCTTAACACGACAATGACCCGACACGCATACTAATAACACTACAGAACGACAATCGCTTCCTCACAGTGTCATTGCCGGCAGTTCTCTGAACAGTTCAGAGCCACACACACTGAATCACGTCCCTTCTCATCGTCCTTTGCCGTGGCATTCAGACTGAAGGACATCGTTTTGTTTAGCAATAACATGACAGTGTCATGGTCTCCCCTGTGCACGCAGGTTTTTTTTTTTTTTTTTTTCACTGCATTTTGATCACCCATTCACCCGATTTACCAAATGCACAACCAGGACAGTTTTGAAACACAATTGGTTACAAAACAAGAACACAGGTTTGAATGTATTCGTGTAAAACCACAATATTTAAGAAACGCTTACCGCAGCCGCAGGATTCCTTCTTCTTCATGATAGCACCTTCTTGAGTTTCCTCTTGGTGCGGCTCTGCAGCTTTGGGTGCCGCAGTCTGAATTTCATCTGTCTTGCTCACCATGGCTTATCTGTGTGGTTCTCTATTCAGCCGAGACTGAGGCCTTGAGTGCGAACGTGTGTGCGTGTGTGTGTGAGATAAACTGCACACAATACACCAGCAATACCAGGTCCCACCGTAACCAATTCACCCAGGAAGGGCAGACCAAGAGTCGGTAATCTCACGTGGTTCCTCCCCTCCTCCTGACCTTTTGCCTGCCTGATCTCTCACCCTTCAAATCTCAGCTACGGAACAACAGTTGCGACACAAGGCTTTGCTGTTTCGCAAAACGCCTTAAAGCTACAGTGTCATATTCTTAAAACGGACTCGTCCCAGAGGCGTTATTGCCACTAAATGTAGGAAATTACATGGGAATTAGCATGCACATTAGGAGCAGTGTTACCATGACTACACTGTGATCCCCGGGCTTTTAAAACAACTTGCTATTGGCATTTCTCTCCAGAACGTTAAAAAAGTGAGTCCCTTTGTTCTCGTGATGTGTGTTGTTATTATTAAGTTGCAAATCCTGAGTCGAGCTTTCATTATCATCAAAGGCATTACTTGTACGATTTCACAGTATTGTGTGACGGTGTCCAGACTTGGACACATGCCTTTGTGACATCACACCTACTCTATGGGCTGAATATCGAACCACGTGAAATTAAACCAACTGGAATCTGTAATGCTGATGAAAGCATTAGCCAGACTGGTAGTCCACTTGAAAATGATAATCGTTATATACACAAGATGCACAAAGGCACGTTGGCACATATTAGATTTAAATATAGGGATTTAAAAAGAAGGCATATCATTTCATCTTAGTGCACAGGTAGAGTCACATGTCTCTAACAGAGATGTAAGATTCTCTAGTATACACATTATAAACTAAACACAAATAAATGACAGAACCTTCTATTCTCCAGAGTGAGCCACCCTAACGTTTCATAGAGAGTACAGTGGTGCTGCTTGTAATCTGCATTCAGTATAAATCTTGCAGCATTATTATAGATGGGAACCAACTTTGTCAGAGCTGTGTGGGATGCAGTTAAGTTTACTGAACCAGCACAGTCTATTAAAGGTAATACTGTTTTCTTTTTGTCGTTGTTGCATTCAAGACCGGATTCTACACCATGCAAACTGCGGTTTCTGCAAGCAAACAGCACCATCTGCTGCTGAATAAACTATACAGGATACAATGGTCTGTGTGCAAGGTTTGAATTACAGCCCAGGCAACAAAGCACTCACTGTACGATTGTACACAGTAACACAGTCGCATTACACCATTGGTAATGAAGACACTGATCGACACCACTAAGGATTTTCTGCAGAGCGGTCCCCTGCTTCACCCAAACAGGAAACGCTGCCAACATGATCCGATGCCTGCTTGGACGTGTAATCAGACGCGTCTTTCTAAACTGTATGCATTCAATTAAGCCAATCGCTGCCTTAGATTGAATACCAGCCACCAGAGTTCTATTGGAATGCCAATGTTTCAAAAGTGTTATGGCCCGTACAGAACCAAGCATCCCTTGGATATGACAGCAAACCAAGCATAAATGAATAACAAACAGCATGTGCAACAGGCTTAATCAACTATGAAGTTTATTACAATACAGGTACAGGGGCCGTTCTGGTCAAGCAGCCACAGTGTGCGCGGTACTAAAAGGCATGAAGATAAGCAGCAGGAAGAGAAGTATTGTAGTGATCAGGGAAATGAGCGGAGAAGATCTCTGCAGGGCGCTTAGTACTGCATTTATACGGGTGCTGAAAGGAGTGCCGTTATTGCTGGGAAACAGAAAGCAGGTTCTATACATTCCAGATAGCTGTTAAAAAGCCCACCCCTCTATTTCACTCATCACTGCAATCTTCAGCTGTTGCTGTTTGTGCTGCTGACTCGGCTGCAGCCTCTACAGGGTTAATGACGTCTTGCTGGAAACTTCTCCTCCTCCATAGCTGCAGTAATTAAAAAGGTCCTGGAAAAAAACATTCAAAGCAGAGATGAGGTTGTTCAGCCCATTGAGGCCGGTCCAGTTAGCACTCCTTTAGCCCCAGTGGGTTGTCTGCACTGTTACAGGGATTGTAACTCCCTCTGTGTTTAATTGAACTGCTCTTAGGTTTGTCCTGCAGTCCTGAAGTTTACCATTACAGTACAGGGAAGCTTTTCACTGCAGATCTACGATCAAAAAGTATGCAGGATCTTCTGAATCCAACCAGATTTGAACCTAACAAATAAACAACAACAGGTATACAAAAGCGACTTCACTTCTCCATTGGCCTATTCTCATATTACAATATATATATATATATATATATATATATATATATATATATATATATATATATATATATATATATATATATATATATATATATATTTATTTCTAAATACAGTATATTGGTCTTATTTAGTTGGAATATAATGCTTATATGTTGTATTCTTTCAACAACCTATTAATCAATAATGCAATATAAATATTTTAAAACCTGCTGTTGTTCTTCATGCCAGCAGGGGGTGCCAGCAGCACTCCTTCCTGTGTTCTCCACTGTGTGTGCTGTGCTCTTCAGGGTGCAGTAACTGGTTCTTCACAATCATGTCCTGGGTGGCAGCAGAACTAAACTACAATTACCTTCTGTATGTTTAGTTATGATTTTGAGCCCCCAATGCTTTCTGTGCTCGACAGAGTGTACCTTTCAAAGGAGCTATTAGACTCTGTTATTAAAGTAGGGAAGACTCTGCCCAGCAAAGAAAAATTAGGGGATGTCAACAGCTACCCATCTACCCTGGGCGGAAGACTGCTCTATATAGAGTGTGAGGAAAATGTATTATTAGAAAACTTCAGCTCCACGGTGATAAAGAGAAAACACATGTTAAAATCTTAGGAACACAAGGATCAGCTGTCTGCACACCCCTAGGCTACAGTGGTTACAGTGCGGTTACTCATCTAATGGGGGGGCGGGGGGCGGGGGGGTTATAATGCACAGTCTATTGCTCTGCTTCATCTTCCTCTTCTCCTGCAGGGGGCAGCATCTCTGTTTCCTCCACCTCCCCCTGGCCTCCAGAGACTGTCTCCCCTGCCTCTGCTCCCTCTCCTGCCCTGGTTCCATCACGCTGTGCCTTGGCTCTCCTGTGCCCAGCAGGGGGCGTTGCAGCCTGGCTGCTGTGGCTGTGCTGCCGGTGCCGGTGCCTGCGGGGGTAGAGAAACAGGGCGGGGTCGGGCATGGCGCGGGGCTCTTCCGGGCCGGTTACTTTCTCCCTGGGCACGCAGTCCCAGACTCGCTCTGAACGGAGCTCGCTAGCCGCCAGGGCATGTGCTGACTGCTTGTGACTGCGTCTCTTGGGCTTGAGGTTTGGCGGGGGGAGGGTGGTGGTGGGGGGCTGCCTGTGCAGTTTCTGCCGCGCGACGTGCAGCTGGAAGGAGAGATAGGCGGCCGTCTCGGACTGTTTCTGCAGCTCAGTGTTGAGCACGGTGACCCTGTGGCTGCGCCGCTTCAGTTCCTCCAGGAAGCGGCGCTCTTTCTCCTTCAGGCTGCTCCGCAGCGCCCCCACCAGCGCCCCTTTGTGGCTCAGCTCCTTGCGCAGATCCTCGTTGCCGCGCTCCTGGTCTCCGAGGCGAGCCTCGGCCCGTCGGTACCGCGCAGCCAGCTCCTCCCGCAGCTGCTCTTCTGCCTCTGTGAGGGGACAGAAAAACACCTTAAAGAGGCTGCAGTGCAAAATAATTCCACATGGCATGCTTGCTGCCTAGGTCTCACCCTATCAGCCACTAATTGAGTTTGGAGGGAGTGTTGCTTTATGGAGTTAAAGAAAGCTCTCAGTTTGACAGGTTTTGAAAGTGTGGGGACAGATGGAAACAGGTACACTATATTATTATTATTATTATTATTATTATTATTATTATTATTATTTATTTCTTAGCAGACGCCCTTATCCAGGGCGACTTACAATTGTCACAAGATATCACTTTATACATTATTTCACATTATACAGATATCACATTATTTTTACATACAATTACCCATTTATACAGTTGGGTTTTTACTGGAGCAATCTAGGTAAAGTCCCTTGCTCAAGGGTACAACAGCAGTGTCCCCCACTGGTGATTGAACCCACAACCCTCCGGTCAAGAGTCCCGAGCCCTAACCACTACTCCACACTGCTGCCCTATTATAATGTCATTGTACATTTTAAGTAGCTGTTTTGGCTTTTAAACAATAAAAACAACACATTAAAAAAACAGCTACAAGCATGCAGTATTATAGAATGCAATATTATATTTTTCAGAATTGATCAGTGTTTATTTTACAGAGGGGGTTTAGTTTATCAAGGTAATAGCTGTATTCACCTTGATTGTGATTTTGTACGTTTTTTGGGCTTTTTTTGGACAGTGCTATGTGTTTCAAATTCCGTATAGCACAACAAAGCTAGCAGCCTACTCGGGACATGAGCGGATTTCAAAATTCGGTACACAGCTGGTACTGTGCCGGCCAAATCCTTACACTCTCCAGGTCAATTGGCAACGAACACAACTTCAAAATGAACCTTCTGTGTTGTTTCACACTAGTTTTGCAGATTTTCTCTGGTTTTACTGTCACAAAAAAAGGTGCAAAAAGTAAATCCGTCTGCAAAAGAGCAGCTCCGAGAGGCTAATACCAGCGGCTCCACAGAAGGGAGGGCTGCAGGAGAGCAGCATATTGCAGACAGAGCCCATATGGCTTCCTATTAGTGCTCTGCACTGACCTACTAATCTCATCCCTCCTCCCTGTTCCAGGGTGACACTCTGCAAGGGGCTCCACTGTCGCTATGGAAACCCTCTCTGCTCAGTATCACAGCTCTCAGTACTGCTGTTTAAAATGAAGATGAATACCAGGGTTTTACCACAACACTCCCACTTATGGGTTTTTGCCCTTTCGATTTTTGCTTTGCAGACTAGAGAGTTCAGCAACCGAGGTTTACAGGTAAACCTGACTTCCTGTGCCATGCTCACTTCCTGTGTGACAGGTATTAGGACCCTGACTGCCTAGGAGCGTGAGGAGCAGATGGGGTCCAAATAACTGGAGCCCCTGCACTAAGGCTGGGGGGGGGGGGGGGGGGGTGCATCGATCCACCGTGTCGTTTGATCTATGGTCAAGCATCTGCCTGCTTGTGTTTTGATGATGTGTCGCACCGTGTTCTAAAAACGTCTTATACAGTCCAGCAACATCAGTCCCCAGCAAGCGTGTTTTCAGCAAAGCCAGGCAGATCTGACTTTCAAAAATTAAAGAATGTGAATGCTATCCTGTTTCTTAACAAAAACTAAATAAGAAATGGACACAGCCCTGTATTTTGTAAATAAGTTATGTTGTTGCTGCCGAAAATGAACCACCTGTTGCTTGGACTGACTTGTTTAATTAGTCAATGGATTACATTCGGGTTTTTACCATTGAGACAAAAATAAGGCAATTATTTATTAGAGGAGTTATGCATAATCTGACGTCATTTAACTGATGTAATAGTTTTCAATAATTTAGTAGCTATTCAGTACTGCATATTACCATCAGCTGTTTTGGAAAATGATGCACCGACGGTAAAAAAAAGGAGTCCCAGCATTATCCTGTACATCTGTGCAGTTACATTATAGATGCATCTATAGCATTAAAGGGGCGTGCTTCTTCTTTGGTTATTATTGGCAAAGCCATAACATGTCTGCTTGGCTTTGTATAGTTTTACTTGGTGCTTATTCCCTTTAATTAGTCCCACAGTGCAATGCAGTGCACAGACACCCTTCCTCGCAGATCAGTGCCTTCTGGGAAATGGCAGTGATGTCAGCAGCACTTTGTTTCTCATACTGCTGTCTTGTTATCGTTTCAGATCCTGGAAGTGTCTGGATGTGGTAAGATTCCAGACGTCAATGCCAGCACGTTGAGGGCGGGAGAGGAGAGTGTGAGTGAGTGGGTGTGTGAGAGACAGACAGTGAGCGAGAGCGAGAGTGAGAGTGAGACACTGTGTGTGCAGGTGTCTCTCTCTCTCTCTCTCTCTCTCTCTCTCTTTAATGTCTGTTTAGCTATAAAAAGCAGATTACTTTTCATTATACAAGAGAGGTTCTGTACAGTGAAGAAGATCCAGAACCTGAATGGCGTATGTTAACAGCTCTTCATTTTGAAAAAATACAAAGAAAAGGCTCAAATATCATCACCAATAAGTCTATATGGGGATGCTGCGATCACATTCTGTCAACATGGTACTGCAGACAGCATTTCTGCAACATTACAAATTCCCCTTTCTTAAATGATCCCCAATCATGTACTGGGAAATGGGTTCAAACCATGACCACCAAAAGCAAGAAATACCACTACTGGGTGAGACCCCACCGGCACGTGGCTACCTAGTGACTCTGAACCCCTGAATGAGGCCATACTCTAGAAATAGAAAGAGCTGTGCAACCTGACCTTCAGCTCTCTCTCCGTTCTCTCTCTCTCTCCTCCTCCTCTCTCTCTCCATTCTCTCTCTCTCCCCCCTGCCTGCAAATGCAGTGCAATTCTATCCCCCCTGAGAAGCAAAGCCGAGACGGAGGGAGAGAGATCGAGAGAGAGAGGGAGAGAGAGAGGGAGAGACAGAGGAGATCAATTTCTTGTGAGAATTAAACCAGCCCAGGACATTACCACTGCTGACTGGTACTATCCTGGGACCATGGTTCTGGTGTGTACTGGTGTGTACTGGTTCATGTCTCGGGTTACTGTTGTAATGCTAACACTGTGGCACCATTCTACCAAGGCTTACACCATTCCACCCTCCCACTGCATTGCCAGTGTAGTGCTGCTGCATGTCTGCCGTTGGAGATTAGGGAAGAGAGCCTGCTTAAGAACAGAGGGTGACGTGGCACCGCTTTGCACTCAGCAAATGAAGTGAGAAATCGATAGGCAGGATCCCTGGGGAAAGGCAGACAGTGTGTTCAGCAGACTGGAGCTCTGCAATTAATAAGGTGTGGGAAGGAACATAATGAGAATGAACCAACAACAGACAGAGGCTCACTGATAGCCAGCCTGCACCATAAAGCAGCACTCCCTCCAAACTTCACTCCTGGATTCAATAGCACCTGAAGGGTCAGGGTTTTTACAGTGAAAGAACATACAGCCTTAAACATGAGTCAAAGCGTGCAGATCACTAGCTGGCTTGTAAGTCTATTAAGACAGTTTGACAGATCTAGTCGAAAGCTATAACACAGAGTAATTGCAATAAGAAGGATTGAAAACAAAAGGGACAATAAAAAATTAAATCTAAATGGAATGGAAAGCAACTTGCTCTTCGCAAGCCTGTGCAGAAGAGATAAGCTTCCTGTAAAATATCTTCAGTGTTTTAAAAGCATGTTTTATTAAAAGCTCATGACTGCCCTTATAAAGGTTTCCCGTAGTAAAAGCCTAGCAAAGAGTAATAGAGCATAGTGAAAGCATGGGAACGCATTGTATAGACCAGCGAGGCATGCTAAAGCATATTAATAAACATGGCAAACCATTTTAAACTACATGGTACAGCCAGGGGTAAAGCATGGGGGAAAACGACAAAAATACCATGCAAAAATACAGTGGTAAACATTATAGGGTGCAGACTGTGCCACTGTCACTTTCATGAACACTAAATCCACAGTTTGAATGAATAAAACCATTTAATACTTGATTCAATGTCAAATTACCTGCTTGGCTTCTTTCAGGAGGCTTCTTATCAAGTTCACAAGTCAGCTCTGAGGGGAACAAAATGAAAACCCATTCACATGCTCAATACTGTAAGCAGCCACAATACTGCAGATTTTAACATCTTGCTGCAGAACACGGCAGGGGCCAGCTTCACGAAGCATTCGCTCCGCTGCACTGTGGAGACTGTTAGAAAGCATCTCTTTCAAACACACTTTATCATTTCCTGTCAGGCCATTTTATTAAACGATTGCTATCCAGCCTCATCCAGCTATTACTGAGAGGATTATTACATTTGAGAGAGCTGTAACCCAATTCCTCTGATAGCACCACTATCATTATGCCATGTATTGTATTTATTTTACCCTATAGTAGCCGTGGTGGCATATGATCCCGTGCTGTGCTGTGAGCTGGCTTTTACGCCTTTGTTTCTTCTGCAGTGAAATATATAGTTTGATTCCAATCAATTCAGAGCTCTGGAGTTCATACCGCATCTGACCCTAATGCATATTCACAGACCACACAATATGAGGCAGGGATGGAAGTATGACTCCCACTGAACAGCAATCTGAGTCACGAACAGCTTTACTCAGAGACTAATTATGCTGCATGTTATGTTTCTCCTAACACAAAAATCCCCAAATTCCAACTGACTTTTCAGCGTGGGCATGGATAGGGGGAGTCATCCAATCAAGAGCGTGCAGGTTTGATTCCCGGTTGTGCCAAGTTGATGATCTTGGCTGGGGAGAAAAATCATTTATAGCTTATCTCATTTCAGTGACCATTTTAACATGCAATTACAACAACCGCCCACCTAGTGGCGCTGTACGGTGAGTATCAAAGAAACACCTGTCAATGTGCTATGCAAATGCCTCATTAAAAGTGAAAGCAGGTAAGTGTAAAATAGGTTTCGGTGCCTTGCAGACCATGCAGATCTCCGCTCCCATACCCTCTCCTCCCCCTGCTCTTGCCTACACTGTAGATTCCTATACAGTGATGTCTGATTACAGACTAGCGTACCAAATTACTTGAGCATGAAAACAAGCCTGCCAGTAAGTATTGACATGCAGCGAGAGTCCAGGAATCCCACTAACGAATTCTGAAGGAATCTGAGCTCAGAGGCAGCAATCTGAGAGTCTGGGTTTTAAAATTCTTTTAGAAGATAATGCATGTGGAGTGCTGTTTTCAGCTGGGCTTCTAAAACAAAATATGAACAACAACAAAGCACAGAGAATAACCAAATGCTGGGGTTAGATTCTCAAAGCTTTTTTTTCATGGTTATCACGGATTTCCGTGAAATGTACCCATTGCTGTGTAATATATAGTTCTAAAGGAATAGTGAACATATAAATACTTTTATCACTCAAAAATAAACACAGCAAATGCAGCCTGGCTGCCTGATTGACGCATTGCCTGTTACACTGCATTTAGGAACCTGGCAGTCAGTTTTCTTTGCTTCCGGTAAATGATTGAACACACTGCATAGAGCTGCAAGATTTCTTTTAAAATGTCTTCACCGAAAAAGTCACCTGCATAATCAAATAAATATTTCTGCTCAAGATCGCTCTGTCTAGTACAAGAAGAGGGCATTTCACAAGTCTGTTGTTAGTTCTACGCCCGCCAGAACCTTTTTTTGAAATCGGCAGGCTTTCTCTCTATAAAGATCTCCCTCGTATAATCTTATTCCAAGAGTACTGCTTAGTCAGCTTCAAGCATAGGTTTTGCATCTCATCTTTGCTTTAATGCTGCTTGACGCAGGGTATTTGATTTGAACTCCCCTGCTATGTGCATGCCTGGATGCTGAGAGCTTCACACTGCAGTGCCGTCTCCACCTTTAAGAGAGCAGGGTGACAGCGAGCGCATTCACTGCTGATGAGATCATGCAGATGGCTTGAAGAGGCAGCACACCATGACGTTTTAAAAACAGTTTTTACACATTCGAGGAGGTTACGTGTGTTAAATAAGATCTATTGGTGTTTCCTGTACATACGTACATAAGGCATGACATTACATTTTGAGTATGGTGTGTACATTCTTGAATATGTTGAACCATCACTTATTATAATAATGTTGCATTATCTCCCAATGCTACATAGTGGTGTGAGATGTATGCCTCAATGGATGGTGGTAGATTGTGAAGGGTTGACGGTAGTGTTGCAAATTGATGTTTAAAGTTACTATTATTACCATAGCAGAGGGATGCAAATGTACACCCACTCGTTTTCATCATGAGAAAAGCTCCTCTCACTGGGATGAAACTTGGACATGTTTTTTTTTTTACTTTTGGAACGATGCTATGAATGGAATGACATCGACACACAGGATGGGATGTACTTGGAATTTTGACAAATCCTTAATGGAGACTGCTTGATTTCCCATACGTGATTTACTATGATAAGAAAAATAATGCTGATTGGGTTCAAAGTAAAGATGATTATTGATCGCCAGAGCTTTTCATGTTTAGACTGTGCAAATCTACAAAACCTTTATATGGGATCAGCAGGTATTGAAATCAGCCCCCTGGCCACCATCCAGTGAGCTGAGCCTGGGCAGCCCCCCCTCCAGCCCCCCCAGCACCCCCTCCAGCCCCCTCAGCCCCCCCAGTGGTACTGACCAGCACACTGTTTCTGCAGGGTTAGGATCTCCAGGTGCAGCCCGTGCAGCAGAGCCAACTGCTCCTTGCGCAGGAAGCTGATGTTCCGCTCCACGCTTTCCACCTGCCGCTCCAGAGAAGCCATCTCCATGGCAACCAGGAGGCCTCGCTCCAGGACCCGGCCTACAGGGAGAGGAGAGGAGAGAGAGACAGGGGTGTGGGATAGAGAGCTGAACTGGACCTTAAAATACAATGTAGCACATCCTGAAATACCTAGCTTTGGAAGCTTTGAGGGGCAGTTTTGCTTAAACAAGAAAGAATTTTTATTCAATAAAACCTTTTAATTTGATGTACAGATGGGCTGCACTTTTTTATAACCTGTACCTTATAGTGGGTTGGGTCCCCGTTTGCCCTGACCGAAGCCTTGGCACGTGGCATAGATAGAGGCTCAAGTGAAATACGACATTCATTTGGCTTGCCAGTGTGATACTGGGTATACCAGGAGAACATGCCCCACAACAGGGCAATGCCCAAGGCAATCGGGTAGACTGGTCCTAATAAAGTGGCCTCGCAGTGCATATTCCTTTCTTAAATAAGACACACTTATCTTTGAAAATGAAGTCACAACCACTTCTTTATCTTCCAGAAACAGATTAATTTTTATCTTGAGAAACCGGAAATTGCAATGGTTATTAATCCACTGTATGACAACCAGACAGTAAACTCTGCTGTCAGTCTGGAATACCAGCGACAGGGTAAGGAAATACTCAGACACTGAACAGAAGGGCATAGGAAAATCAATGACAGAAAGGGGAAACCTTCACAGAGTAGGCAGAAAAGGAGAAGGCTGCAGCTGGAGAGGCATCTGATGAGCTTTTAATTACTGTACGTTAAAGCTGCAGCTTCCCATAATCAGGTTAAAACTTACATCAATACAATTCCTTGGTGTTTACTGCTGTATATAAAAGCTCCATCTTTGTGTTGCAAATCAGTTTCGGATCTGACAGACTGTTGGCCAGCGCTTGGTTGGCAGATGCTTCCACACGCAAGACTCCACACACGACATTGCGAACGATCTCAAATTGAAATTACGTTGCTGTCCTTTACCGTACAGAACTTTGTGCTAATCATGAAAACAGCTTGTCAGTGAGCAGCTGCAGAACCCATGACCTATGCCACAAGATTCTCCGATCAGTAGTGTCAAGGATGGATTTGAATCAAGTCCCAGAGGTGAAGACAGTGCCCTCAGCAAGGACGTCTCTACCGTGCGTCTCCCAGTTCCAATCTGTCTGACTGCCTTTTCTTTTTGCAGATGGGGTTGGGGAGTGCAAACAATGGTGAAAAGAATCCACGGTAAATGTGATACATTTTTTGTTCTGTGTGTATTCTACTGTGTGGAGGCAGGTATCAGGACCATGGACAGCTCTCCACACGGTGGGAGTGGGTGATACTGCGTTGATCTGAAATTAGGGTTAAACTTATAAGAAACTAAGGAGCGGATTTGAACAACCTCTACCCCAACCGGATAAGCCAAAACCGGACTTGAGTGAAGCATCTGACAGCACTGGGGAATCTGTTTGGATTACCCCAGAATGATTTTGAAGTTATGGATGTAGAGTTTGGGTTAGGTTAACAGCGCTGGGATAATCCATCAATCCTGTTATTCAGCTTTTTCTTATTGAAATAGAGCAATCAGGTCCATTCCCAATCGATCCCTGGACCTTTTCCAGCAGGAAATCAATTGGATTGTGGAGGTGTTTGGATAGTTTTTTTTTTTATTCAAGAGCACATTTTGATCCTCTAGTATCACCTGAATATCTCTCTTTAAACAGGCTGGAGCACCGCATGATCAAACTCCTGTGTGGATCCTTTGAAACTCCCTGCTCTGGCTTTAAGTTCACTGCCAGCAGACAGGGGTGCAAAGAGCAAAGGTGGAATCAATCCCCAACTACTATTTCCACTCTCCCCCAAATGAACTTGAGTTGACGATACAGCACTTTTAAAACAGGGCAGCACCAAAGCTATATGACCTGAATCACCTTTGGCAGCTAACTGTCATCAGCTAACTTTATAAATACTTTAAAACGCCCCAGGCATCTTACACGTTTCATATACGCTGCTTACAGAAGGAAACTCTTTGTGGTTTCAGGTAGGAGCTTTCTCCTCATTCCAGTCCATTATTCTGTGATGGAACCACCTGCCAATTGAGCTCCTACTATCTGCCCTCTAACTGTCTGGAAGACCTGCTGTCTTGCCTATTGTGACTGAAGATAATTCTGCTTTTATATACTGGATAGGAGCACGCGTAAGAATGCTATTTGCATAATAAACTAAACAGATGGCGTTTTTTCTAATGTCCTAGAAGCCCCGCATAGATTAAAAAATAGGTGGAATGCGGAGATGGTGTATGAATTAGCATTTCAATGCATATAACAAAACGCGTATAAACCGTTTCTTCAAAATATCTCTGATAGCAAAGCTACCATGCCAAACGCAGCCCAAATTAAAACACCTTACATCTTAACATCGCCTGAAATCTTTTTGAAATGTACTGCTTCGGTCCCAGCTGTTTAGAATCTGTGATGCTCAAACAAATGACGTAGACCATGTGCAATGCAATTATCTAAGCAAGACAAGACAGCTTTACACGTGATCCTCATCGGACTTTACAAAACGGGCAAAAGCGTATGTTTACGACCGTGAAACCAAATGAAGTTAAGAAATACTGTATTAAACCTAGTCCCAAACAAACACACAGAAAAAAAGCGTTCCTTTCTGTACTAATAGAACGATCGATTCTGGTATGCGCATAGAATTAAAATTAATTAATTAAATAATTAAATAATTAAACAATTAATTAATTGAACACGGTGTTAACCCACACATATAAATCAAAATATGCTGACGTCTTAAAATTCAACCAGAAAGTTATCACGATACAGTGGTGGGCATTCGTGCAACAAAACCAAAACCAAAACACCATTTTGGTACTGTATATTATTTATTATAATAACTGACGCTTACCTGAAAGAAAACGAGAATCTCAGCTTCAACGTAGATTTAAATCGACAGTGTGCTTTTCTTCATAAACAAATCACTCAGCCAAAAGCGAAGTTTTCCAATCCCCTCCTAGACACCGAGCATCCGGTAACAGAACGTCGAGAAACGGCTTGCATTGCATGAGTTATTTTTAAAAAAAATGAGTTTTAAATACCACCATTTAGAAAATCCTTCACAATACTCCAGTATATGAATATCCCTTCTAAGTGCGAGCATGTTGATGCGCAGCCTCCGCAGCAGCAGACTACACTGCGTGGAGGTTATAATCACATTTATTTTGCAGTCGAATCCCTCATATCGCATTCAAACCACACTGACTGCTCGTAATATAATCTAATCTAATCTGCATTTTAATAGAAATGTCCCTTCTGTATCTGTGTGATGAGCCGTCGTACAGTCCTCGCGTTCTGGACAGAAGCACACCGACTGCGGTGCTCACTTCTTGAACTAAGAAAAATAAACGCGTTCAGAGGCGTTTGATAAACAAATGGGCACCGTGACCGGAAAGGGCGACACACCACAAAGCAAGACTGAAGGGGATTGGCAGCGCAAGGACGGCCCCTTTCTGTCCTGTCATCTGCAGTTGTAGACTGCTTCTGTATAATTATTAGGGAGGAGAGACACGGGCTTTAAACCACTATATATAACTGGTCAGGCAGCTAGCAGCGTCGCAGAGAACAGAGTGCAAGTCTGTTGTTTTCTGGAGAGAGACTCTTATCTCTTATTTCACGAACCTCTCCCTCTTTCAACTAAATATTACATTTAAATGAATGATATATGTTATATTGTATGTTCGGGGCTTTAATGAAACATTTTAGTATTCCCCAATTGCTAAAATCGTGTAATCTAAAATTAAACGTAGTTTCATATTGCACAATTTATTAAAGGGAAGCGGAAACTCAAGCCAGTGTGATAATGAGCAGTAATTATATTCTGAAATAAACTGCAGGTCTGTGGTGCTTTCAGCACCTTGGACAAGGCAACGCGCGATAGTAACGGGACGTCGCCCCCTGCTGGTTACACGGGAGAATGAATCACACCGCTTAAAGTTGATGTGTCCTTTCAAATTTCTCTGCCACCGCTTCATGTGTCATTTAATTGGCTTATTTTTGAAAGCGCATTGTTAAAATGTCAACAACACATACTACTCTATTCAGTATGTAGAAAAAAAACCTCAAATATTCGCTGGCAATCTTAATTCCTAGACACAAATAGACAGAAATAATTATATTACAAACAGATTTCTGGTGCTTTCTAGAATTGCGTGCTTGACAAGAAAGCAAGGACCACGTGTTCAGCAGGTTATTTAGGTTATTTCCTTTATTTTGCCATTCAGCCATGCAAATCATTACATTCCCATTAATTACAAAAAGGTCATCCATTAAATAAAAGACATTTTAGCACTGTATTCTATTTACAATGTAGACAAGATTGTAGGAAACCAACACTGTATGTATGTATACATTACTGTACAAGGGGGTGGACATCAGAGCTTGAGAGGCTGCTTTAATACCAAAAAAACCCCACCTCATTACAGCGTTCACATTTATACCATTACTCTATCTATAAGTGCTTTTTAACATCATCATTTTCAGAAGCACAAAGCTGAACAGCTCACCACTGAAGGCCCTCAAAATGTCATTTTGTGCTTTTTTCAAAGTTTCCTCAAGCGAGAGGTAGGTGCTCAAATTGAATTATAATAATTTAGATACTCTTTTTCAGTAATTACAGTACAATGCAATTATGGTGGCTAACAATATCAAATTATATATATATATATATAAGAACATTACAATTGAACATTACAAAATCAAATTACATTCTTCATTTAAAAAAAAAAAATACAAAGCACATTATTCCAAAGCTCTTTCGTTAATCAGGATACAGAGCTAGCTAGTGGTCACGTTTCTGTTTACAATAGAGCTTCATCACAGCTTCACCAGGAACGGGTTTAAAGGGAGCGAAGTACACCAGACAGCTGCCAGAAATACAGTACACTATATTATATTGTAAAACATAACCAATACCAGCATGTGTTTAACACTGAACTTTCATCTCCTGGATCTGATGGGAAAAGCTTTGCTCTCTGTTTTTTTTCTCCCATCAGATCCCCTTGATGGATTTACAGCGTTATACACACCCATGCTACATAACAGGTTGTAAAACATGTTGGTTTGGTGGTTAACAGTTAATCACTTTGCACAGCAGTGTGAGCCATTGCAGGTTTTTTCTTGCTACAGTATGTATATACTTATCAGTGTTCAGTTGTGGCTTACAAGCACAGAGAAAATAAAAAAATGTGTAACTTGTATAGTTTTCTCACAAGCGCTGGAGGGTGCCAAAATCAAGTTTTGATTAGAGTGTGAGAAGTGATCAAGTTTTCCTTCCACAAAGTCAAGTTGGCATTTAGATGTGGCTGCTGATCTCACAGCAAAAAAAGCACAGGGAAAAGCACTTGAGCATTTTCAGGATTCGTTATTTTTTTCATGGAAACGTTCTCATCTTTATGATCAGTTGATCTGTTTCCCAGCTCATGAGTACGCTGGTCTGAATCACACCAGTTCAATGTAGTTATTTTCTTCCTGTAGGTTAATGAAAAAGAAGTGCTGTAATGCACATGTACGGTCAGCAGATGTCAGTGCTGTCATTCTGGCTTGAGTACAGAGGTTAGGAAGTCAGTTGGCTGTTTTGAAATGCTTCATTGGAAAGTGATTCAGAGAAAGGATGTCTGGCTGGTATAGAACCAAATATGAAGTCTATGACAGGTTTCACTGAGCTCCATTAGCACTAAAGCACACAGGATACCTAATGTTACTTTAAGTAAGGTAGTCCAAGATTAGTGCTAGTTAGGACCTGTGAAACCAGCCATGCAAGTGAGCTACAGCCTTTTTACAGGGAGAGTATTAAACAGTCTGTAACTGTGTGTGCGTCTGAAACACAAACCCTTCAAAAGAGCTGGACTTGACTTAACTTTCTTGACGCAATTGAAGTGTAAAGATTAAAAGTTGCACAGGTGTTGCACCATGCTGTCAAGCTAATCTCTCATCATGGGGATTTTAATTCGGTTTAAATGTACATTTTAAAAGCTTTTACGTTGCTCTTGCCATGTCGCTGTGTTTGCAATTATTCTCGGTGGTTCTGGGCTCCAATATTCCGTTATTACAGTTTCTTGAAATCAGCCTTTGCCTGGCTTCAAGCTTGCGTTGAGCTTGTCTAGAGAACCCTAAATGCCAGGACTGATCAGCTTTACTCATTCCATCCAAATCATGCGATTGTGTGACTTACAAACCCTGCAAGCATCACCTATTCTTCATATACAGCAGGTGGGGCTGACAGCTTGAAAAGTCTATTTAAATGAAACCGGGCAGGTTTTCAATCCCCGGCTATTAGGATTCTCCAAACAAGCTCACAGACTCAGAGAAAACAAGGAGCAACAAAACCCAGAACCACTCAGAAGGATTAAATCTAAAAAAAAATGTAAATGATGATTGAAGCTACACTCAGCCACACCCTGCTCCCCTGATTTTGGTGAGGATGGGGAGCCTTGCCTGGGTCCTCCCAACCCCTCCCCCCCAGCTGCTTGTCCGAGAGAGGCCCGGATCACACCGGCCAGTCTGCTCAGGCTACTCTACTTCTCCTTGTCCTCGCTGTCCTTCTTGCCCTCGCGGCTGGACTTAAGGAAGTCGCTCCGCAGCAGGCGATAGAAGAGCACGATGTTCATGGCGGTCATGACGGCCATGCCCAGGCTGCCCACGGTGTAGCTGAGCAGGGGCACGTTGTCGCGGTTCAGCACCAGCCAGCGGGTCATCCATGCCAGCGTGTTGATGCGGAACACCACGTAGGTGCCCAGGTTCAGCATGCTGTTGAGCCGGTACAAGGTGCTGGTGGACAGGCTGGCCATCAGCAGGATCTGCCGCAGGTGGAGGAAGATGGAGTTGATCTCGACCAGCAGGGCCACCACAGCAAAGCCGATGTACTGCCTGAGGAGCACAGACATCCCGAAACAGGTGATCACCTGCGGAATAAAGGCATTCATCAATACACAGATCAATATCTACAGCTCCGGCCAAAAGCATCGCCCTATAGGATGAACTCATCATGAAGCTGAATGCAACCTGCTGAATAATGTGACGTTAACACTACACAGCGCTTTGTAGTTTTCCCATATGCTTAACGAAACATTTCGAAATCTAATATAAAATACTGTACTGCTATTACGGCTTCTGGAAGTCTTTTGCGATATCATTTTACAGTTTCTTTGATTACATGATGGTTACATAAAAGATCAAAATGATGTTCGTATGTCTCAATCCTAAAATTCTAGGTGATGCAAAACTTTTGGCCACAGCTGTAGAGAGCACAGCTGCGTGAAGATAAAAGGGATTCCTTGCTATGCAAACCACAAACTTGCTTCAATAAAAACAGCCACGGGGGGGGGGGGGAGTTAAATTTCTGCAAGTGTAGCTAAAAAAAAAAAAAAACTTGAAAAGGGTCGCATGGCCAATCACCTTGCACTGCACCTGAGCTCAACCAGCCTCGACCCCGCCCCCGATCCCTTACACAAGCCCTTCCACTCCCCGTTTTATAACTACCGCTGCGCCTCTTACCTAAGCCAGGGTAGGAGGTCAACAGAACAGTCATGTAACTCACAGGAAGTCCTTGTGAGCCCAGCCAATTCCAGATAACTGCAGAGCTGGCACGCCACCAAGCTTTTTATCACCCATATACAAGCACGATAAGATTTCTGCAGTTATTTGCTCAGGATGGACAGTGCCATTGAAAGTGGTTTGTGCTTTTCAAATGACCGATTAAACCAAGGACAGAATCACTTCTGGGTATATGTCACTTATTTCAGCCCTCATCTCTGCATTGGTGCCATTACTCACTTACAATTCACAAACACCTGCTTCTTCCATGCTGTACTTCATGTGTTCCCCTTTGTAAATAAGCAATGTGGTTTCATAGTTTAACAGTCGGTCAGTGCACTCAGCTTCAACAGAACCTGTTGGCTGTCCACTTTGTGTGCATTGTAGCTGCAGGGACATGAGCTCCTTGAAGCCATCCAGATATTTATGAAGTCATCTAAAAGCCCCACAGTAGCTCTGTCTAGAAATCAGGACATCCTTGTATGCTGAAAACATCTTCACTGATTTATTCTGATTTATACTATGTCAATACGTCAGGTCATTTTTGAGTGTTGTTGCTTTGTTTGTACACTAGGTGGCGCCACAGATGGTTAGTTTCAGGGTGATCAGATCTTGACTTTCACAGCAGGAGGCTTTAGCTAACCAGCAAATTACATAAAAATGGCACTCCGTCCACAAAACCAGGAGAGTATAATACAAACATTCTTCAGGCCCTGACTTTGAAGAGAATGCCTTGCTTCCCCACACACAAAAATAATAATCTGATGTTTCTTGCAAATTGTAGGATACTGAGGATTTTCTAAAGGAAAAAAATGGGAGTGGACAGCAGTTACTGATATCTAACAATGCAAAACATGGGAAATGAATTAGACTGTAAAGCGCAGATGGAAACAACGACAGCCCTGGTTTCATACCTACCCAGAGATTTTTACTCAGTTTGGGTTGATTCATTCAGTTTAGCTGCTGCGCATGATCCATAAACTCAGTTAGGGGGGAATCAGGTTTGCATGACCATGGTCATGTGTGGCAGCTGATGTTTATTTTTCCAGTTGCTACAAAGACATAACCACCACTTTGTCAACTCAAGCACATGACCGAGTCACCGGTCTACAAGGGCAGAGTCTTTAGGGGTTTTTTTTAAGTTACGAAAGCACTTACACAATCATCAGGTGGCCAACAATCCCCAGGTTCAAGAAGATTAGGCTGGTAAGACCATCTGCTAAGCTTTCATATGGACTGGTAATCTTCAACGCAGGCTATAACACACAGATTACTGCCAACTGTCTCTTCCCTAAGTGGAGACGAACTATAGTCGTCATCTCTTTATAGCAAGAGAGTTACATATTAGCTTGCTCAGCCTTCCAGTACCTCTTTGTTCGTACCTATTTGTGAGCTTCACCCAGCTCAGGACTGAAGGTTCAGTGGAGGTCCTCTGATCCCACAACCGAGCCAGCTTCCTCTTCTACACCCAGGAACTCGAGAGTGGAGGTCAGCGAGCCAGCGACCTCTGGAGGACAAAGGCCAGCCCTGCAGGTGTCCGCCCGAGTTCACTAGGTGCCTGGCCGGTGGGGTCCGCTGTATCGCCGGTATTGCCTCCCTAACCCGCGGGAGTGCCAGAGCCGAAGCTCCCTCAAGTGATATATTTCGAGTTTCTTCTTTAAACAAAATAGAGCAGTTCATTAAACAATGGAGGAAACGCTTTGAAGATATGGCCCCAGTTATCTTCATTGCAGTAGTTCATGGTTTTGTTTCATTCGGATAGCCATTACAATGAAATCCTGGGGTTTGTCTCACAGGATATGAAGCAGATAACACAGAAACAAGAGGGGGCGAATCAGTGAGACACTCACAGCATGCCCGGATTACACACAGAGGTCAACACAAAGAAACAGCAACAGAAGATAACCCTAAATTAGCATGATCTGGTTTGTTTTAGTAATCCAGAACAAACCCACTTTAAAAATGCTGGAATGAAGGCATGGAAATAAGACTCCTATTGCATAGCAGTTTTGCCAGTTCCATTTTTTAAAACGAGCTTGATTGACCACAGTGTGTAGCTAACAAGCTCAGGTGTGTCGTCTTAAAACTCACAGTGAAGCTAGGAGCGGATCAAACTGCTATGCAATGGGAGTCTTATTTCCATCCCTGGAAAGCTAATGTTGGTTGGGTTAAAAGTGATTATTTTAATCTAAGGACTGAATTGCATTTTTCAATTACAGAACCAAAATGTCACTGAGTAATAAATTTCGATTTAATCTAGGACCAACTTTGACCCAGCCAACTGACTGACGTCCTCAAACAATAGGTCTACACACAGCACCAGAATGTGACTTTCCAGACCTTGCAACACAGGAACAAGCAATACAAACAGAGGGAAAGTCTAAAGTCCGTTCACAAGGTTACAACCTTACAGGAAGAGGACAGCCAGCTCCTGGATCTAATGTAGTTAATTAGTCATTTCGTTAGACTGTTTGTCGTGATTTACTTTGCTCTTAAAAACCTTTGCTTGAAATGACATGCCTGGGATATTGGGAGCAAAATTCTGGCTGCCAGATTTGTATCATGGTTACAAATTACAACAGCCTGTTTGGGTGCAGTCATCTCTGGGAGCTTCGAATGACAGATAGCTTAAACAGATCTTTTTTTTCTAGGTAGCTCACACACAGCAATGCTGCTTCATCCTCGATACTACCTGCAAGGCCAATATACTGCACAGTATGAGCTACAGTAACTAAGTGACAGGAGTCCCACAACAGATAAAGCATGTACCGCCTGTGTCCAACCCAAACACACCCAAACATATCCAGATGGGTGTTGGCGGTACTGAGAGATTATTCACTTTCAGGAAGAACTGGATTTCGAAATGACATCATCATCAGAGAATGTTTCCTTCTTATACGCGATTCATCTACCATCCTCGAAAAAACCTCTTCCGCTTTCATTCTGAAGAAATAAAGGCAGGGCTTGAAACGCACACTAGCCCTTTTTTTTGTGTACTGGCCTGCAGTGCCCCTAACAGCAGCAGCAAACACAGCCTTCCTCCAGCGAGCGCATCTGGTCTCCATATGGAGCTGCTTCAGGCTGCCTGTCCACAGACCAAACCCAGGGTCCACCCAGGAGACTCCCGCCTCTCTTAATTCATCACCATGGCAGCCTCTGTCTGTGTACAGAGAAGCCAGCGAAAGACTGGGGGAGGGGGTTCAAAACTTTGTTATTCTTCTTCAGCAATGCAGGTTGGAATTCAAGTGGAACATTTTAGGTTCACGGTTTTCCCTAGGGAAGGTATGATGTCATCAACCTAACTGGCTAGTTTGTAGTTTTTCCAGATCGTTTTCCAAACCCATACAGACTAGTCCAGAGGGAGAAAAAACAAGTAAAAAGGGCCTTTTCCAGAGAAGGAAAGCGCTGCAGACACAAGGCAGAAAAGAATGTCTACACTGATCGAATAAAATACAGTTTATACAGTGAAATACACCATTCAAGCTGGGAGGGGCTTCATAACAGCACAGGATATTAAAAGGAACTTTTGAGAACTTTACATTCTATAATGCAACATCCCAGCATTCCGTGCCCTCATTCCTTATTGCAACAGCCCCACACTGCAATAAAAGGTAACGGGATATGCAGAGTGACAGGAGAGGAGGGATTGAACCCACTGGCTATCGAGCAGGGGCAGACATTACCAAACAGGCAGCCGCACTGCTGGATTACAAACACAGAGGCTGGGGCTGACACTGAACTGCGTTTCCACTGGCGAATGTTTCCAGAAACTCTATTTTCTGGTTATACGTCAAATGTGAAAGTCATTCAGCATGTGGGTGTGTTACACTATGAACACTGTCTGCCTTAATCTTCTCCAAACGCCAGTTTAAGATTATTCTTTTGAATCCTTTTGAAGACACAGTTATACGACATCTAGTCTGGATCCAAAAGAAGGTTCAATCCTGCAGCGAGCGATGCAGTGTTATTTCTCCTCAAGCTTGCCCTCCTTGTCATTGCTTAGGAGCCACAAATAGCACTGGTCAGGATTTCCACAAACCCTGGCACCATCAGCAGCATTTACAGTTTCCTCAAAGGGAAAGAGCCTGTCGATTCTGGCGACCGGCCGGGAGAGTTAATGTAATGAAGCAGGAAACCACAGCCCTTCAGGCACCCCTGCACTCGGCAGCAAAGTTAACTTCAAACTACAATTCAACTTGGGTCTTACAGCAGGGCTTCCCAAACCTTTCTACCTGAGGCCCACCTGTTCGGCTGCATCAGGCACTGCGGCCCACTATTAGCACTCCCTGGGAAAATGTCAAATTAAAAACATTTTATATGTTTAAACCTGTAACATTATAAATAAACCTAATCTAAACTGCCCTTTATTCATTTGAATAAATATTGTGAAAGATGGAAATCGAAAAGAATATGCATTGAGTGAAAATAAAATGTTTTGAAACACTTTAAATTTTAGTAAATAAAATAAATTGTAAAAACTGAACAGACATTTTTTAAATTAGGTATCTTTGTATAACTGAACATTTTAGAAATGCAGTTTATTCTTCTTGGTCATCAAACAAGAAAGAAGAGCATATTATTCCCATTCATAAATACCTGAACAGGAATCGATTTTGAGTAAAACCAGTACAACGTGCACAAAAACACAACTTAAATCCTAATTTCTGAACACTGTAACTGAAACATACAGCCGTTCCCTCTCATGCTGAACTGTCATGCACAAAAAAGACGAATGCGCACCATATAGAAGGAAACGAGAGCCTTGCAAGAGTTACTTTTTTCACCACTACTCTGTACAACCAAATGCAACCAAATGCAACTTGCAAAATCACATTCAGCTGGCTTGCAACACCTCCCCCCACCCCCACTTAGCCAAAAGAAAACTTATGAAAATAAATCCATCTGCAGCGAAATCTGAATCAGTCAAAATCGAAGAAGATGGCTAGGGAACCCCATTCATACCCTCAGCACTCTGTCCTTCCCAGCCTCTGTCCATCGCCACTTCATTTCCAGCTGTGACGATGTGCTCACTATCTGAACGTGTTTTGGTGAGGAAGGTACTTACCACAGTGTGGTGGAAGAGCAGCTCCCAGGATTGGTGCAGCTTCTGGCTGTGAATCATGTCAACAAAATCATGAATGAAGTATCCTGGAAATGATTGAAAGAGGACCGGTCAATAACATGAATGCGATGACTGAAATATGTCTTCCACTTAAACATTTGAATTGGGAAAAACCACGTTCAGGCTTGTGTTGTTTTTCACTAAAGGTGCATTATCACTGCCCAAGACTTCACACGTTCCCATGGTCACCTTGCAACAAACAGCCTGGTCTCCTCTTTAATGTACTCAACGAGCCCCATTCACAGCGCTTTATCTCAAGTTATTTTTCATGAAACTGCTAATGATTGATGCTGGCTTCTATAACAACAGACTAGTGAAGTTTCATGTGTTGAAAGACTGGGGGGCCCAATAGAATGCCTCTGAAGGCTGTCCGACCCGTTATTCCAGTGAACCCAGGTGCTACACTAGTGTGCACTGGTTACTGACACTGACACAAGAATGGAGCTTCTTCACGACAGAGCAATGGGATGCACTGTCAATCACAGCTGCCCTACAATGAAGCAGAGAACAATCCCTCCTTTTTGATTAAGATTGGGGAAGAGGATACTAAATAAATACATTTATTATATATAAATACTTCCACTCTGCTTTTATAACACACACACTGTTGTTTTCTAGCACCACCGTGGCAGGGCCACATATCTATCATCAATTAGCTTCTTGTGACTCTGTGGCCAGAGAATAGAGGCACTATCTGTGGGAGGAATAGGAACAGAATGCGTGGCTTGTTTTGAAAACTCAGGCCACGCCCTGGTGGTCATGTGACCGACTGAAATGATGACCTCGTGCCTGGAACCCCGCTCCCACACTATTCACAGGCCTCTACTAACACACCAGCTATGCTGGAAATATCCCTGGAATGTTATTCTGTCAATGCCTACTGTGGACCAAACAATGACAGCTTCAGAGCAAACACGCACACACGCACACACACACACACACACACACACACACACACACACACACACGTTTGCATTCCTATATTTGTGAGGACTTCTCATTGACTCACTATAATTTTATTTACTATTTCTAACTCCAATCAGACAAAACTCCACACAGGGTGAAAGTCGACAACAAATTAAATATTTTGGCACTTAAAAAAAACGAAAAAAAAAACATTTAAGGCATATTTAGTTCTTTAAAAGGTGTTTTACATAGTGGAGTTACTATCCCTGTTGGGACATTTTCTCATATTTTGTCCGCACATTGATAGTAATACCTGCCCACACACACACACACACGCACACACGCACGCACACATGCACGCACGCACGCACATCCTGGCCTCTTCACTGTTTAGCAAGACTGCAGATTCCCTCAGTAGAGAAGAATGTTGTTGGATATTTGACTGCAGCAGTGCTATCTGAAATACCTCAGCCTACGCACCTACGCACTTCCAGATATGAAAATCTCACTCCTGCTGGTAAGGCTGCAAATTTACATTTAATAGATTAAACGCTTAAACCTTTTACATGTACAATTGTTTACCATTTAATCCAATGGTGTCCAATCACAGTCCTGGAGGGCCATCCCACTCCAGGTTTAACAGCTAAAATGAGACACTGAACTACTTCAGGGTCTGGATGGAGGTTCGATTAAACTACTCCTCTCAGTGTGCTCAACATAGAACAGGGTTGGCACAAAGATCAGGAGTGATATTGTAGTTTACACTATGGATGGCTACTTCAGTTTCCCCTGTGCCAACCTCAAGCCATGTTGCCCTGTGGCTTTCTGTTGCTGTGGTCTTGTCTGCTGGTAAATACAGGACAAGTCCACACCCATGTCGAATAATGAATGCCATAGTTACATAAGCACCAGGCAACTGGTTCCCAATACAGCAGCTTTCAATAATGCAAAACATTAAAGCAAATTTGGGCAAACAGGTTTTTTTTTTTTTAAATGTAGTGGATCCCTATTTATAACACGGTAGTTGGGAGCCGTGGTTAAGAGTTACTTGTGTTGGGCAATGAATGAATTGGAGAAACGCGCGGTCCATGACAGCAAGGTATGAGAAGCTGAGAGCATTCGGCAGCACATCAGCATTCCTGTGCTATCAGCATGCGTTTAAACAATATGTCCCCTTTAGGCAAGTTTTGCACATTAAATTAGGAAAAAAAAACATGAAAACTTATCAGGCTGATTGGTGGAAAAGGGATTTCCAACAGGCAAAGGCTAGGTTTGTCCCTTTAAGAGTCACGTGAGGGTCAGGAGATCCGCGTTCATTAGTTTAGGTGGGACGCGGATGTACGACGACTCAACACTAATACAGTACTGGTAAGAAACTAAAGTCACTTTCACCTGTGGCACTGAGAGAGACCCACTTACACATGGTGAAGCAAGATCAGTCTGCCCAACACACCATGCATAATACAGATACACATCTTGTATTTGCATTTACTGACTTTAAAGCTGCTAGTTTAATATATATATATATATATATATATATATATATATATATATATATATATATATATATATATATATATAATCTATTAACATGTCTATTTTTGAAAGCATTCTTACTTTACAGCATTTTTTCACACCTGCCTAAAACTTTTGCACAGTACTGTGTATATATATATATATATATATATATATATATATATATATATATATATATATATATATATTAGTATATGTGCAACAGCGTGATGCCATGCATACTGCTTGCTAAAGTAATCGGTCATGTGAGAGACTGTCAAAAAAGTGTGTGCTGCAATTTGCTGGCTTTTGTTTTTGTGCGCTGTCTGTGCTGCAGTTTAAAACACACCCGAGACGAACTTGTGGCGCCCAAGGTTTGCCCTGCTCAGCAGTGACAGGGAACATTGTCTTTCGTAATTAAACAGGCGGAGGGCGTGGCCGGTATACCACACGTGTGTGTTTTGTAACGAAGATTTCCACGTGAGTATAGCCAAGCCTATAGCGTAAGGGGAGTCTGAAGGGGAGCAGAGCGGCTTTCTCCATACATCTGATCCGCTGTTGTGCTGTTTGCAAACTGGACGCTGATTTCCACGTGTTGTTACGCTGTGTTGTTTAACCGCTTACCAATAGACACCGAGATCAGCGTGTGCGAGAAGCCGGAGTGTGTGTAAATCAAATCTTCCGCCATCTCAGGGTGCACATAGAAACTGCGGACACAAAAAGAAATCGGGTTAATACATGCTTACACACGGAATGTTTTGTATTTTTAATTAAACAGGCGTTCATTCTAAATAAACGTAACCAAATATTCGGACCATGACTAGTGCTGGTTCAGAGGAGAAGGAGGAGTACAGCATTAAAAACCAGTCTAGTTATTGGTTACCTACCAGTATAAATACCGCCAGCCAACGCACACAATTAAATTATATTGAATTTGGCAACGATTGAGACATTTAAAACTTATGCCAGTATTTCATAACAGACTGAAAAGAGGCGTGGTATTGCATGACTATACTAAAGCAAGCTAACGTATGAATAAACATGTTGTGTATACCTGTTCTTATATTAAATACCGACCTATTCTAGCAGTAAGACTCGACACGCACACATGTCGAAATCTAAAACAATATATATTATACAGCATCCGATAGGTACTCACCATAGCACAGCCCATATCCCTGTTATTAAACTGTGAACCAAAGAAGTCGAAATGTTTTTCCATTTCCAAGTGTTTCTGAGCGCTGATTCGGGTACGGGTAACCTGTCAAATACTTTGTTAACGATGTTGAAAAACCCGAACGACGCTCCCACGATCAACACGCCAGGATTGAATTCCATGTTTTTTATTTTTTTATTTTTTTTATTTAAAATAAATAAATACAATTCTGATTTATTAAAAAAGAAATAACTTAAAAAAAAATATTATCTGCAGTATATAAACAGCTCATGTGTATATTTAAAAAAAAGCGTTAACTGAATACGCCTCATCAACAAAGATAAAGTTTTAAATATTACTTATAAGGCTTATAAGCTAACTAGCATGATTGATTAGATTTAGTTAGATAATAAAAACGGGTTATTTGCATCCCCCAAAACAGTAAGCTGTTCCAAAATGCAAGGAAAGCCGACATCGATGCCCTCTTCCCTTTTTGGTTTTAAAGTCAAAGCCCTGAACCCTTTATTTTGTAAGTACAGCCGATCAGTTATGAAACGATGACAAATCCAGACCTCGCTTGTGTAACTTTTTTTCTTATTCAGTTACCAAACAACTAGACCCTGCCCTTTATGGGAGGGAGAGAAAGGAAACGCGGTGGCGACGAGTCTTTTAGAGGCGCTGAGCGAGTTTTGCACCGCCTACACTTCACTGTGGAGTATGAGGCTGCTTTAAACACTAGCGAAATGCAGTTCTTAAAAATGTGTACTTTTTTGTATTTTGATGGTTTACGACGCCAGGTATTGCAATATGTTGGATTTTGTTCATAGTTAGGAATGGTTGTGACTTCACATGTTGAAAACATTAGCTTGCTTTTTAATAACATTCATAAAAACACCAGACATGTTTACGCGTCTTTTTCTTGTCCGCTGTTGCACGTTGCGTACAGTAAAAGCAGGGCGGCTTTACTGAAGGTCTGAAATACCTGGAGATTAGATTTTTTTTTGGTTTTCAACATAATAATACTTTCACACACACACACACACACACACACACACACACACACACACACAAACTTCCATATTCAGAACCATTTCGTGTTGACATTATTAGGCTTTAAGAACAGCGCCACCTAGTGGAACGGTACACGTATTTCATGGGCCGCACCACCTAACTGTTGCATGAATCCCATCCTAATTAAACACGACTGTAGTCGATGGGAGTTTTAACGGGGAAATCAATACATTCTAATATTTGACGTCACTATATCGATGCTGTCCCACCGTAGTTTCCTTTATTCCTCTGAAAGTTAATGGTATCCTGCATTCTATTAGGAAACTAATTCACTGTTACAGATTTACAGATTGGCAGTTATTGTACATTGCTAAATATTTAATGTTTAAATTGCAAATTCAGTTATTCATCTTTCCAGAGAGCCTGTGAATTGTTTTTTAAGTGAAGTTTTTATTATTACTGTTGTTGTTGTTATTAGTAGTATTTATTTATTTATTTAATATTAAACTGTTGTTATGATGATAACGAATTCAAAGTCTTAATACATTTGATGTACACGGAAGCCCCGGCAACGCTCTCTTTGAAGAAGTACGTCAGTATTATTATGGCAAACCGTTTTAACATTTCATCCTCAGGTTTTGATATCAACAATTCTCTCTCTCTCTCTCTCTCTCTCTCTCTCTCTCTCTCTCTCTCTCTCTCAATTCAATTCAATTCAATTCAATTAAAAAATGCTTTATTGGCATGACGAGAGCGCTCAGGTATTGCCAAAGCTTTTATAATACAAAACAGAAATAATAAAACAGAAATACAATTACAGAACATAACAAACACAAAAAACCATTGTTCCCTTCTCTCTCTCTCTCTCTCTCTCTCTCTCTCTCTCTCTCTGTGTATGTATATATATATATATATATATATATATATATATATATATATATATATATATATATATATTTCTGATAATAAAAATAATATTGAGAATTGTTGATATCAAAAATTATTATTTTTTTTATATCAACAAAACCTTATTGATATCAGTAGAATTGCTGATATCAGAAATTGAGGATTGATGTTAAAAAGCTGACGCCAGCCCTGGTGGGTGGGACTGTGAATGGGAGTTGCATGGTTACCAAGCGACAGGATCCAGTTGTGGTTGTCAAACTAGTTTGTCTACAGGCTGCTTTGGGTGCTGCTCAACCGGAAGAACACAGTAAGTACTGTAATTACAAAGTTTATGTTTTATGTACATGGTTGTTACTACAGTTTTCCGGGTTCCACTTGTAGGATATTTAGGCTGCTATTTGATGTTCTGTTTTATTCTGTTGTGTTGGGGTACTGCGCAGCTAATGTGATCAAGTCGTTGTTTTATTCTTAAACAAAATGAATCGCTTTTTTTTATGTCTGCATTAAATGAAAAATAATGAAATCGCATCTTATCACAAGGCGAGGCACCTGCGATGTTGACACGCCAATTTTCTTTGCAACAACAGCCTGAGAAACCACAGGAGACTCCAGCAGCTCCCAAGGGTTCAGCGTGGTTTATTCAATTTATGCAAGTCACAGCGTAATCGCGTACCCACTGCCCTGTGCTACACGAACCCGTCTTCCGTTCATCATTTGAAAATACTGTATCCCAGTTAAACAAAGTGACGTCCCAGTTAAACGACATAAATAGCATTGGGAAAAAACCCGTCTCCCAGAGTTGTATCCAATATAAGATGACATCCCGATTATCAGTATCCCGATTAGGCGGCTCCGTCTGTGTTCTATTCTGTCGTGGTGTGTACTGCGCGCACTGTGACGTTGCTTCTCACTGCTTGTGTTTTTGAATCTTCAGATCGGGTTCGGTTTTAATGAATCAGTTTTATTTTTCACAACATACACCAGCAATTGTTAATAACATCAGATGCATAACAATAAATAAACAGAAGTTAAGTGGATGTTCCCCTTCGCGATGGACTCATTTGCAAGACAACCCCACACCGAACTCGGGGTTCTAAAAATGTGAATTAACCCCAATATATGAATGTACATGACATCACGAGGAATTGCCTGTCCCCCCAGGAGAGATGGCTGAGCTGAACCCAGCGAAGGAAGGGGGTCAGGCGGAGGAGATCACAGAGATGGTGTGCCTGGAGTCTGACCTCAAGGACGGAGAGTGAGTGCTTTCAAAAACTCAGACTTCCCATTAATAAAAACACCTGCATAACAACTGCATTGCAAGTTTGTATATTATTTCGTTCTCCTTTCACTTTGAACTCCTGTGTTATTAATATCCCACGTCACGCCTCTTAAATTCGCTATTTGGAGAAAAGGGTTGTGGGGTCTTCACAAGGGGTTGAATCTACAGTGTTAAAATGGGCTTCAACAGCAATGCGAAAGTGAAGTCAGAGAACCGAACCGCGAGTCTTGATTTCACCCCCTGTCTGTCTGCTCCCTGGCAGGATGCGCGAGGTGGAGGTGGGGAGCCACAAAGTGCTGCTGGTCCGAAGTGAGGGGGGGTACAGCGCTGTTGGAAACCTGTGTACCCATTACGGAGCGACTCTCAGCAAAGGTAAAACCGGACTGATGGGACGAGCGGTCTGCGAGTGCGCGCTGTGGGAGGGCATTTGTTACCGGATGATGTGCCGCATGCATGCGGTGAATAGCTTGGTGATAGTCGTGATGAAACGGGGCATGTTGTTTTAAGGAGATCGGTTTGTTTGTGTGTCCAGGTGCTGCTGCTGCTGTGTATTTGTGGTGATTCACAGCGGTTTCCTGTCACGTCTCTGGGTTTGTTTTAGGAGCTCTTTCAGGAAGCAGAGTGCGTTGTCCTTGGCATGGGGCCTGCTTCAATATTAAAACAGGAGACATTGAGGAATACCCTGGTCTGGACAGTTTGCCTTGTCACAAGGTAACTATAGTAGAACAGTGAAATAAAATGCATCTGCGTACAGTACATACACACACATATATATATTCGTATGTATGTATTTAAGTTTTTATGACACCATTTTTTTTTTTTTTTAACAATTTCACAGGTCAAAATCGAGAACAGCAAGGTGTTTGTATCAATAAACAAAAAGGTAAACAGTCAAATTCACTTTTTACTCTTTATTTATTACAGTAAGTAGAACCCTCTTTTTTTCCCAAACTGCTCTGGTGAGTACATACCATACCTGGGTGCTGGGGGCCAGTTTGTATGAGCCATTGCTTTCGATAATAGGGCGTCTGCTGAATAACTGTATATTTCTTGTGTTCCCCTTGAGGACCTGGAGAAGACAAGGAGGGTGAAAGAGATGGGCTGCCGAGTGGCTGGGGATTCCAGCACAGTGCTGATCATTGGAGGAGGTGAGGAGAGAGCCCCCAAGCAAAGAGGGGCGGCTCCACAGTCAAATAACAACTTCGTATATGTGAGGGCTCTGAATAAAGGAAGTTTTTTGCTTCATAGTTTTGCATTGTCCTTGGAAAGGAGATTGGGCTAGAGTTCATGTTCCTCTATATCCCCAGGTCCTGCTGCCCTGGTCTGTGCAGAGACTCTCCGCCAGGGGAGCTATGGGGGGAGGATCATCATGGCAACGAAAGAGGAGCTTCCTCCATATGACAGGACCAAGCTCAGCAAGGTTTGAACAGTTTACTGCTGTAGAATGACCTCCAAGTGCAGTGCAGTGAAAGCACAGTGCCTCACATAAGCATGAGTGGTGCACTGCTGTTACAGATGCAAACCCAGCCTGCACAAAGAGGTACTGTATTGTAACAAACACAAATGCAATGCCAGTGTTTATAATATTTTTCAGGCCATGAACGTGAAAGCTGACAGTATCTTGCTGAGGCAGCTGGATTTTTACCAGTCCTGTGATATCGAGGTGTGGTTGAGAAGGGAGGTGAGGTTTGGGAGACTGCAAGTGTGCCTGGAAGCTCTGCGGAGCCAATCAAATTCAGCAGCACTGTGGGACACTGCAGTAGCTTTTCTGTCACGTGCTTTTCTTTCGTTTTTTTTTTTCCAGGCTGTGTCGGTGAACACAGATGAGAAGACGGTCACTTTCCAGGACGGCTCAGTGCAGCACTATGATCAGCTGCTGATAGCAACAGGCTCTAGGTCAGGATTTTAAAAAATGTTTTTGTACAGACTCATACACAGATACTTGCATGGCAATGTTCCTTTGAAGTTGTTTTTTTTTCTTCAGAATTATTGATCCCATTCCCAATTTATATATAAAAAAAATCTCTTCAAATTCTGATCCTGTTCTTTTCACCAGTCCTTAGTCCCCTAACCCCCCATTAATACATGTAAACAGATCTACCCTGAATAAATATGCGTTTCTTAATCACCAGACCGAGGGAGGTGACCTGTCCTGGAGCGGACCTGGACAATGTGACTCTGCTCCGCACGCCTGAGGACAGCAGCCGAATTCACCAGGCAGCGCTGGGCAAGAATGTGGTGATCCTGGGCACCTCCTTCATAGGTACCCATGCCAGTTTGGATAGTTTTATTAATTACATATTAATTAAGGAATCGTATATGCAAGATTGTGAATGAGATCTCATGGGTTATACCCTGAAGAGGTATCAATCAATCAATCAATCAATCAATCAATACATTTAATGGCTTATATTTTGTTCATCTTTGCATATCACACAGCACCACCAGGTGGCCTCATTAAGTAACTGCAGGAAGATTCTTAAAGCGAGGTTTTGCAGTTGCAATATCTATTGGGACAGTATTACGATATGCAAATATAATTCACAGGGAGGATCTATCTGAGTAACTGAGTTTTAATAGAAATTACTGAAATTAGTTCAAGCTTACATGTGCCATGTTATTTGTGCAGGAATGGAGGTGGCGTCTTACCTGTCTGCCACGGCCTCCAGCGTGTCTGTGATTGGAAACAGCGCGGTCCCCTATCAGAACACCCTGGGCACAGAGATTGGCAGAGTTGCCAGGAAGGTATGTGCTTAAGACTTCCACACAGCACCTGGCCTGTGGAAATCACTGGAATGCATCCTGACATGAAAACCGCTCTGTCGGATGATTCTGAGTAGATATGGTTTTTGATTGATTTTTTTCTGGTGTGTTTTGAAGATGCTGGAGGAAAAGAATGTGAAGTTCTATATGGAGGACGGTGTGACGGAGTTAACGGGAGAGAATGGAAAGGTAACACAACTTTAAACAAGTACATCACAGCTGTAAACAACCAATCAGGAGGGCAAACAGGGGGCCTCCATATATCCCCCGTGGTTGACAATCTGAACATGTGATAAGGAATGTCCTTACCAAGTTTTATCACAATTTGAAATACAGTGATCTATGAAAAACAGGTGCAGGGTCCTCCCCTCAAGCATATGGTAATTAAAACAAATCTTGCTGGTTCTGTAACACAACCAATTTGTTTTCCCTTTTCACAATAATAAGTGCTTCGTTAACGTGGCTGAATGTGCTGAAGAACTGAATGAAACCTTATCCTCTGTGTATGCTGGGTTCCTAAGATTATGAACGATTGCTTTGCAGGTGAAACAAGTGCTGCTGAAAAGTGGGAAGATCCTGCCGGCCGATGTGTTTGTCACTGGCATAGGTATACAGATCCTTTTTACACGATCACGAAGAAGGCCTAAGCCAGAACGCTTTGTGCACTTTGCGTTTCTTAATCTTTTTGATTCTGAGCAAAGATCAATTTAAAAAAAACAACACCTGAGCTGGTTCCGATTGTTCTTTTTCTTTTGGTTCCGTAAGGCGTTCAGCCCAATTCGGCTTTCCTGAAAGGAAGCACGGTGGCACTGGATTCAACGGGAGCTGTCATCGTTGACAAGGTCTGCTTTTCCACTCGAAGCATGAGGGCCAGTGTTGGGAAGAGATGGGGAGATAGATAAGAGAGAGCTCATTGCAAACCACAGGATCTGGTTTTGAAGCAGTTCGAAGTTAAGAAAGCAATTGAATGGCGTATCCAAGCACCTCTCTCTTTCTCATTCATTTTCAGTTTATGCAGACCGGTGTCCCAGGTGTCTTTGCTGCAGGGGACGTGACGTCATTTCCTCTTTCCCTACGGAAAGACAAGATGGTCAATATTGGGCACTGGCAGCTGGCGCATGCACATGGTAACAGAAACAGCTAGGATGTGAAGGGGTTGGAAATCAAAACTGCATCTGCAAGCACTCTGTTTAAACTATTTTAATACCCTGCTTACACTGACGATCTGTAAAAACAGGAATGAAAGGCTTCCTAACTGAAGTGTATCAGCAGACTGCATTGATCATCAAATGGGATGCTTTAAAAATGGATTCATGTTTTGTATTCAGACCTTTCTGAAGCATCTACTGTACCCCGTGGCTGCTATTTAAAGGGAAGGCATTCTGTTTAATCAGCCCTGTCCCTCTTCTTTACCTAATGTCGGATGTTTTTGCTCTTTGCTGTAAACTCTTGAACGAGTTGCTGGTTGTACCCCTTTCGCAAAAGCCAGGATGATGCTGTAGAGTAAGTAATTCAAGTAAATTGAGAGTAAGCATGTTGCAGTCACCTGAATTTGAACTGATACCAAATATAATAAGTGCAGGTTTTCTAATTCCAATTTGTTTTCCATTTAATTCAGGACGGATCGCCGCCTTAAACATGTTGAAGAAACAGGTGGGAATAAACTCAGTTCCTTTCTTCTGGACGATGCTGATGGGAAAAAGCTTCCGCTATGCAGGTAGGGTCTCTGCTGGGGTCTTTTCATCTTTCCTGTACGGTAAGCCCGGGTCAGTACTGTCTTGTGTTTGTATTGCAGGCTATGGAGAAGGACACACTGAGGTCATCATGAAAGGAAAAGTGGAAGAGATGAAGTTTCTAGCCTTTTATATCAAGTACAGTACAATCAGCAGCTTCTGCTTTAACCAGCCTAAACACAAATATTATTAATAATAATAATTCTAATAATAGTATTGCAAACATATTGCTGCTTAGAACCACAATAAGTATTAAAAGTAATAGATATGAACCAGTAATATAACACATAAATAACATTAAAATATATAGCATTACATATAAAACTCGGCTTCTAACCAGTAAGCTGTATTTCTATCTCTGAATCCTGGCTATTACTTAAGAAAATGCAGTTGCTGAATATTTGTAGCAGTAAACAGAGAAGAAGTGTTATTTTATGTAAATATAAATAGGTGTTATTTTTAAATATTTGGTTCATTTTGTTTGTATATTATGACCCTGCTGGGCCCCTGAGATTTGCTACTCTATGCTAAAAGTCCCTTGGAATGTGGCCCCTGCATTGACGTTCTTTTCTTGGGATTCAGGGAAGACGTGGTGGTGGCTGTCGCCAGCTTGAACTTTGACCCTAGTGTTTCCCAGGTTGCAGAGATCATGGCTTCTGGGAGGACCATCTCCAAAGCACAGGCTAAGTGAGTGATGTATGCATTCCAAAAATGAAAGGAGTTTTCATATATGCTGCAAGTAATCTCTAGTTAATCTCACAAATAATGTTTTTTTTTTACGTTTAGTTCTTTAAGTAATGCAGACCGATTTCTTGGTGCAGATTAACAGTACAGTACAAAGTAACTTCGACTAGATACTTCTCAGCACAGCGACTGTACTTTCAGCAATGGGCTTGATTACCTTTATGTTAGCTATTCATCTCTAGCTGTTCATAATCCTGTAGCAGGGGCGCTGGAACTAGGGGTGCTGGGGGTGCGACAGCTTTGCATGGCTTCCATCATATACAGGGGTTACAGTTTTGTTCAACGGCTTTCAGCACCCCCACTTTAAAAATTGTTCCAGTGCCTCTGTCCTGTAGTTAACATTATGTATTTTGTTGTTCTTTTTAAAGGTCTGATGACATGAGCTGGTTGAAGCTGCCCTGATCTTCTCTTCCTCACAGTCCTGATTTACAGTGTGCCTCACTTTAACACAGTGAATATAAAGAGGTCTTCAATTAAGATTCTTGCTTGCTGGTGTTTTCTTTCAGTGTACCGGAGGGGATTCCTAAGGGCGCGTCCACAATTATCAGCACATACAGGAAACGTACATATAAGAAATGATAACATTCAATGGAAACCTTGCAAGGAATGTTTTGATCGTTTTTACGGCTAACAACCACCACAATGACCAAGCACTGAAGGCTAACAAGCAGGAAGTCCTGTGAATATCTTGAGCTTAAAAATTGGTCATTCTTTTTTCTTTTCTTTTTTTAATAATGGTGTTCATTTTTGACTGCCCTTAAGCTGTGACCAGGTGACTATATTGTTCTAAACAAAGAGGTTTCACGGTTGAAAACGTGTGACTTTGACTCTGTATACTATACAAGATAATAAACACAAGTTATTTTGTCAAGGTAACTCTTCATTGTAATTGTATCTGTAAGACAAAAGGTAATGAAGACAAATCTTCAGAGAGTAAAGAACTGACACAATCCACACGAATGTCGTTTTGTTTTTGTTAATTTTTTTAATTAACATTGAGGGTACTTGAATTTAAAGAGAAAACTCAGAGAAAACTACTTAATCTTCTAATATTTAATTTGCCATTCCGGTCACTACAAGTGTATCGACCACCGACAGGAGCCATAATTCGTGGACTTGTTGTGGTGGTTTTGAGTATGGAACTGTATTCACAATATTTAACTATTTTTTTTTTCTTCTAGGGCGTCATGTTAAATTAAATAAGGTTGAATTATTTATTCAACTTGTGTTGAATTTCCAAAGGGTTAAAGTTTACATAACTACATTGGAGAATGTTTGCAAATGTTTTATTTATAAAAACAATTCATACGAAAAAAACACAAGGATCGTGCTGTTACCGATTTCACTGCAGTCCTTTTAAAAAAACCGTTATTGGTAATTTGTTAAATGCATATGATTTTAGAAATGCTTTCGTTTAAGAACTTAACACTATTGCATCCGCATAGATGTTTGAAACACTCGCATTATTTACAGTATTAACATGATGCAGTTTTTACACAGATACACACACCTTCACAGGTAAATGCAGCAATTCATACAGTCCGCCACTATCCCATCGGCCTCCGGTGTTGGGCGGATCAGTTCAGTCCTCCACATTCCCACAACCCCCTTGTTCGAGGAAGTGCTCCAGTGGCCGAGGAATCTGGTTTTGATTTCAATGATGGAAGAAGAGGAGATCGAATTTGTGGATGAATTGGAGGCGATTTTACACCTCACCCCCGAGGTCCAGCAGGCGATAGAACAGGTGAGCAAATGTGAATGCAAGAAAAAAACAAACACAAAATAAAACACGGCGCAATCTTTAGATAGGTCAGACTGACTACTCGGAATTTCAATTCTGTCTCAGACAGACCAACTACAGTACTGCACAAGAAGACAAACTGCGAGACGCATTTCTTAGTAATTGTTGTTATTTTTCAGTTGATAAAGTGTCAAGCGCGCTGCATTGCTGAAGTTGAAAGTCTTGTTAAAACCCTTGCTCGTTATTTGTTTTGTGCTACACCGGCTCTAGTCTGTACTAGCAGTGAAAGTGGCAGATCACTGCGTGTGTTTTGGTGGACGTCACCTCCACTTTTTGCATTCAGATCCCATGCGGTAGGCAGAGTATTAATATGCGTACTATTACTGGCAAATAATCAATCTGGATGAATACCTGCTACTGTATTTGGGGCGAAGCAATACAAAGGCTGGGTGCTTGACATGCAGAAACGTTATTGACCGCCAGAGCTCCAGAGAGAGCGGTCTTCTGTTAAGAATGTCGTTTTTATATCGAGTTGGTCCCGAGGAGAGCCCACCTCTGCTTTGCTGCTGTTGATGATTGCGCAACAGTCCGCCATTGCAATCGACCCTGTTGTTTTGATGAATTTCAGGTGTTTCCGAGCCAGGACCCCCTGGACAGAGCTGACTTCAACGCTGTGGAATATATCAACACGCTCTTCCCAACTGAACACGTAAGAGTAATACAAATATCCGGGCTTTCTTTTCACCCTCTCCCGACATGCTGTCACTCAGAGATCTGGGCTTCTTAAAAAAATAACATTTTATCTATCTATCTATCTATCTATCTATCTATCTATCTACAAAGACAAACTATTTAAATAAATGTATGGACCTTGGTTGCTATCAAAACATTGGAGCAGACGTCCACTAGGTGGCAATGTTTCTAGTGTTGTGGGTTTGTGGGGTTGGTATTGATTTTAAGTGTCATGCACCCAATTCTATAAGGTGCTAATTTCTTTTAGAGGGGTAAAAGAAGGTTGTTTTGGTGTATTTTTTTCTTTAACTTTGCTTAAACAGTAATTGATAAACATAGAATATGCAAATATCTTTGTTTGCTTGTCATTTTTTTCTTTTCTGAATGTATATGTATTTAAAAGCTCTCTTTTATTATTTCAATTTGCAGTCGTTGGCCAACATAGATGATGTCGTGAACAAGATTCGCTTTAAAATCCGGTAAGCAAAACCCTCTCTGTACTTAGATGTGCTTTCTTTCCCCCGTTTGTTTGTCCCTGCTGCAATTCAAGTTTTCCCTTCTCTCTTCCAGACGTCTGGATGACAACATCAGAACGGTTGTGAGAGGGCAGACCAACGTGGGGCAGGATGGCAGACAGGTCTGTCTTGAATTATCGTTCTCTAGTAAAGCAGTGTTAGGAATGAGACAATCTGGGTCCTTATACTAACAATAATTAGCCATCTGTAATGCAAGCTAAACATGGTGCCCTTTTCTCTAAATAACTTCCACGTGTATTATAGATTGTTGTTTATTTTGTATACACTAGGGGGCAGCGCAGCACCACTTTTTGTGTTGTATTTCCCCTTGTTTGCTGGGTGCTGGTTCACACCACAGCAGACCTGGGTTCAAGTACAATCGCAGTTTTGTAATTTGTAATTGAACTACGGCACACCTGCATAATTGTAGTTCCAGTTGTAATTATAAGATATACCGTTCCAGTTCAGTTACACAGCTTTCCAAGATCAGTCATTCGCAGCTTCACGTTGTGGTTTACATTGAGAGATCATTTATTCTCATATTTTCAACCACTTTTAGTGACCCCCATTTTGTTTTAAAAAAAGTTCTATAGTATGTTTCTTTGTATGTAGCTGTGATTATTGCTGAGCTGTTTAGAATACATAGATTAAACATGCTAATGTGTGCTGTTGTTTTTTTACTTTTTAGTATTACTGCAGCATCATTGTAATTGAACACAGTGTAATTGTAATTTCAGCAAACCGTGCTGCTGTAATTGTAACTGAGCCCAGGTCTACAGCACCACATTACAGAATGACAGTCGCTAGCCCTGCTTGGCTGGCCTGCTGCACAGCATTAGGAAGATCAGTGCACTCCTGCACCTCTGGGAGGCTGGCCTGTCTGGGTCAGGATGAAAGGAAGGGGGAGGAGTAAATGAGAGTAGCAGATTGCTCGCGGTTCGCCATGCTGCCAGATGTGAGAGCCGTGCTGCACAAAGATCAGTCTGTGGAAGTGTCAGCTTCGCAAGGGCTGGCTGTGATGAATGAAGCATCCAGCTATGCAGAGCACGAGGAATGCTTCTCGCATGGTCCCACTGCATCTCTAGCTACTGTGCTTGGGGGAGACAAGTAGCTTTAGCGGTTAGATCACTGGGATGTTGCTGTGTGGATGGTTGTGGGTTTGAGACCAAGCAAGGGCAATCCGACTGTGTACAGTGGGCTGGCATCTAACTTTTGTGTGCAACACCTAAGGGATGGACTTAAAGCAATATCCAAGTATTTATTTACTTTTATGAGCTCACTATACTAGAAAAATACTGCCCTTTTTCAACCACACACACACACGTTACAACATTCACACAATAAAAAACAATTTGTATTATCTCTGTAGCGATTGATGGGTTGTCTGCACTGGCCATGCTGTCATGTAACTTTCGTATTTTTAAAATAAAAATCCACTGAAAAGTGTCACCTCAGCTGTGTCACCTCAGTAAAGGAATCTGTTGCTCACGATGAGGGAAGATCACAGATCGACATGTTTTCCAGCCAGAACGGAGCAAACAGTCAGGGCTGCAGTGTTTGTGGTCGTTCACCTCTGGAATGTGGACAGTCCCGCTCGTCGGAATGTGCTTCCTTTACTCCGGCAGCCAGCCCTGTCGCAGCGCCACTGCTTTTTCCATTGTGCGCAGAGGAAAATCCCTTTCCCAGATGGAAGCGGGGTGAGGTGTGGATTACAGATCGAGAGGAGCGGGGATGGAAAAAGACAATTTCCTCCTTTGTTTAGCCTGTGTAATATCTAGAAAGGGGAGGGGTTCACGGGGACATTGACTGCATAGCCAGAGCAGGCTACAGCTGTGGGAACGGCCAGTTGATATTTTTAGCTGTTGGAGGGAACAGGGGAGGGGGTTAGAAGATGTAACAACTGCTTCAAAGAGGCCAGCCCATGAAATTGACAAGCCCTTGTAGTAAACAGTAGGAGATGATATCAATTGCTTGATAAGTCATATTTGGCTATTTTTTTGCTCCAGTGAAAAAGGAAAGTTTCTCCACTTTTTTTTTTTTTTTCTTAACTCGATTTCATAGGATGCCAGCCTGAAGGTGACCCAGATTAGAAATGCTTTGCATCTCCAGGGTTTTTGTGGTTCAAGAAAGATGTCTGGAAAAGCTTCCTGGATGTCTGTAGGATGAAATGTCTTTAAGCCACAAATGAATACCACATGTACAGTAGTTGGTTGTTTTTTTGTGTTACTGTAGGTAGCTTCTGGGAAAACATAAAGCAGCTAAAGTTGTTCAAGGAGTTTTTGGGAGGTGTATGTTAAGGTCGTTTAGTTCAGTCATGCTGTGTTTCTGTTGGAGAGGTATTTCTGGGCAAACTGGAAATTTCTTAAGCACTTATAACAAGACTACACTGTCTGTCGGTCCCTATGCTTTAACTACTAGAACGCACTCTTAGTATAATACTTGGTCACACGGACATCTCGGTCCCAGGCCACACTGGTTTTTGCTTCCTAAACACTAACCTCAAGAACACACTGCTTGGAAATCATTCAGTTTAATTACTTAGTCACATTGCTTCCCAGTCCTTCAGCTCTAACCACTAGACTGCACTGCCTTCCAGTCTGTTAGCTCTAACCACTAAGCCGCAGTCCATTCCAGTCCTTCAGCACTAACCACTAGTCCATATTCTTTCTCAGTAATTCAGCTCCGGCCACTAGGTCACTTTGCCTCCCAGTCCACTGGCTATAACCACTCAGCCACACTGCCTTCCAGTTCCTAACCACTCAGCCGCACAGCCTCCCAGTTCCTAACCACTCTGCAGCCCTGTCTCCCAGTTCCTAACCACTCTGCCGCCCTGTCTCCCAGTTCCTAACCACTCAGCCGCACAGCCTCCTAGTTCCTAACCACTCGGCTGCACAGCCTTCCAGTTCCTAACCACTCAGCCGCACAGCCTCCCAATTCCTAACCACTCTGCAGCCCTGTCTCCCAGTTCCTAACCACTCTGCCGCCCTGTCTCCCAGTTCCTAACCACTCTGCCGCCCTGTCTCCCAGTTCCTAACCACTCAGCCGCCCTGTCTCCCAGTTCCTAACCACTCAGCCGCACAGCCTCCCAGTTCCTAACCACTCGGCTGCACAGCCTTCCAGTTCCTAACCACTCAGCCACACTGTCTCCCAGTTCCTAACCACTCAGCCGCACTGTCTCCCAGTTCCTAACCACTCTGCTGCGGCTCTATTAAAACAGCAGCACTGTTTCCTGGTCCCTCCGCTCCAACCCATTTATAATTAGATCCCTGAGGACCGTTCACCCTCCCCTTCCCACTGATCAGAATGCTTGTTATGTCGATGTCAGAGCTGCTGTTTCGCAGGAATTTTTTCTTTTCCCCAAAATGTGGCGTGGGAAGAGTTAACGAGCCCATACCCAACGCGGGAGGTTCATTGAGTTCCTCCGTTTCCACCCTGAGAAGAGAGAAACCAATATCCCCTTTTTTATTATTTGAAAGGACTCTTGAAAAGTGTTACATTCCAAAGCCAGCTGGTCCCAGCTGTTCACATTCCTGCTGGCTGTAAAAAGAAGCAGCCTACAGTGTTGTACTTGGGGATGCTGATATGAGCAATTTCCCCCTGTGTTTGGTGCATGGGAAATTCTAACTGCTCAGGATTTGAAAAGCTAATAGCAATAGCAGAGATTCCCGTCCAGCATGTTGTGCAGCTTCCAGTTCCTTGCAGGCTATTGTTAGATGCTTTGCAGGGTGTGTTCCGCTTTTTTTGCACGCATGTGAAGCACAGTGGAACTTTTGCAATGACGAATTCTGTCTCATCATCCGGTCGTTGGTCTTGCATAAATATTTGGTTCACTGATTTGTTTTGTGTTACCGTTCAATACAAATTATGATTTAGGATTTTAAAATAAACTAATGAACAAATGGATTATTATTTCTCTTTCGCATTCTGAGCTTTCCTGTAGTTCAATTTCATTTGAATTATATGCAACATACTAAATGCTGCACAAAAACAAAAAGATAATAGCTATTTTGATCCAGGACAAAAAAAAAGGTCAAATCAATCTTTACAGCATTGCATCTTTAGTGACGAGTCACGGAAAGACCAGGAGAGTTATTATGCTGGGCTGGCGATCCCAGAATATAAACATCCTACAGCAAGCGGCTTCGACATGCAGCTCTGTGAAGCTGCTGCCAAACCTATACAGCAGTGAAAAAAAACTCTTAGTACTTTTCATAAAGTCATTCCGATTCATTTGAATACCTCTGGCCACTGCAGAAATGCTGAGCTGGCACACATTTCCCTCCTAGCCCTTGCCTGTTTTTATCAGACCCATGGCAGTATACCGGCCACAAGCCTGCTGGTAAATACAAGGGTTATACTTCCATCCTGTAAGTGACAGGCAAGTAACAGTCAAGTTTTATTTTATTACTTCTGCCATATGGATTTGAAATTGTTTTTGATTTATGCCAGGTTTTGGCATATGGATAATGAGTAGATCTCAAGCCAGAAGCTTATGTCATTTTGTAGATGGCCAGGTTTGAAGAATATATATATATTTTGTTTGCACTATGAAGTGGATGACACCGGGTTACTGTTGAACTCGCTTTGTTTTTCCGTTCCAGGCTCTTGAAGAGGCACAGAAAGCCATCCAGCAGCTCTTCGGCAAAATTAAGGACATTAAAGACAAGGCAGAGAAATCTGAGCAAATGGTACGTGAGCAAAGCAGAAGGTACATTTTCATTTAAGTTATAATGGGTTCAGATGAGCTTGCATCGAAAAACAAACGGGCATGTGCCAATTCTCCTGGAAAAACTTGATAACCAACAATTTCATTTTCTCTCGTTAAACTGTCCTCGGCGTCCTATTACCGTGTTCTCGAAATGGAAACGTTTGTGGGTTATCAAGTTTTCCTATGTTTTTCAGAAGCCAGTTTTTGACGGTAATATAAAGCGAAATAAGGTGAATCTGAAATTTGTATTTTCGCGGCACGCTCCTCAGCTATAACCATAGTTAATATATCTGCCAGGACTCCATAACAGCACAGACTTCTATATTTCATACTAGCCGAGGCCCAGTTCACTCGGCGGCAGTAAGAGATCCCATTGAAATCTTTCGTAGAAGTGCAGGGCTGCTAGCTCAGTTGTGGTCAAGGCTGTTTTGATTCTCGGGTAGCACACCGTTCTCCATTCCCCTGTTGTGATTTTATTCTCTCCCTGCAGGTTAAAGAAATCACCCGGGATATCAAACAGCTGGACCACGCCAAGCGTCACCTGACCACCTCCATCACCACGCTGAACCACCTGCACATGCTGGCCGGGGGGGTGGACTCTCTAGAGTAGGTGCCCCTCCCTCTCTTAGACATATGTAGTCTGTTTACAACACAGGGATGGAAATAAGACTCCTATTGCATAGCAGTTTCATCCTTTCTGGTTTTTATTATATGCTTGATTAGCCACAATGTACCGGTAACAAGCTCTGTTGATGATGTGTGTTATTAATCTGATAGTAAAACCAGGAATGGATCAGACTGCTATGCAGTGGGAGTCTTCTTTCCATCCCTGTGCTTTAAATAAGTTTGGTATTGTTACAGTTGTATTAGTGAGCTTACTTACTCATACAAATCTGAAAGTAATGTGTGCTTTTTTTCATTGGAATTAACCTCTATGAAAATGAGTCACGCTAGAAGCAGCTTTGTGTCGGCTGAGTGTGGCTCGCGGGGTTGGCATCATGTGGCCCCTGCGATGTGTCTGTGCTGCTTCCCAGGGAGTGCCCCGCTGTAACCCTCCCTCCTCGTGTTCCCGCAGGGCGATGACTCGACGGAGGCAGTACGGAGAGGTGGCTAACCTGCTGCAGGGGGTGGTGAATGTGCTGGAGCACTTCCACAAGTACATGGGAATCCCACAGATCCGCCAGCTCTCAGAAAGGTAGCAGCTGCGTGTGGTGCTGAGCTGCTGCTGTCTCCTTCATGATTCATTCAGATGTACTCGCCTTGGTCCAAAAGCACCCCCTCAACGCAGTGCTGAATTATTAAATGCCCTGTATTTGTAACTGCGTCCTGTGATGCAACCTTGCGCCACAATAATGCAAGGCAGTTGTGCTCAGCGTCCCATATCAGATTGTTTGTTGTTTTTTTAGTTTTCACTTATGTTCTAAACACACGTTATTAGCTCCCTCTCCCTCTCCCAGTAATTGTCTTGCTATCTGGTGTTGTGGTCCTCCTAAAACACAAAGCAAGACACGTTTCCAATGACATTGCCTAGCGTGCTTTGCTATGGACACTGAAAATGGATTGTAAAGCCACCAGTTTGACAGAGTGGGCACAGCATGTGTGTGTGTGTCAGCGCAATGTCATATAAGTTCCACAGCCCTGCTCAATGTTTAGCTCTTTATCTAGAGAAGCAGCAGGTGAAAGCCTCCTGCTTCCTCTCCCAAGTCCTTTTAACACTACCCAGCAACCTTTCTCTAAGAAAACACTCTCTGCTGAGTGGGTGAGCTTGATCTTCAACAGTGTACACAACCTTCCAGCAGTTTCTATCCTAATCATCATGATACCCAATCCTGGCTCATCAACTCGCCTACGTAAGGGTGGAGGTAGTTCCCTACCCTGAAATATCTTGTCCTTTCATTGCCTACCCACTGTGGGAACTGGGTCATCAAAAAGCTGAGGGCGTCTAAAGGAGGTGATGTGGTCTGGTGGTTAGTAGTGGACTGAGATCCCAAATTGTTGATTTGTATTCTTGATTTTACTGCTAATAAGGAATGTCGTCCAACATGTAATCCTGTGTATTCATTTAACTGATGCACACAAATATAGTATTTATTGGTTAAGTGAATTCAGGACCCCAGAGCCTCAGCTTGTGTAGCCATCATCAGCTGTAATATACAGTGACATTTGTATTTATTTTCTGTGGCAGTGAAGGCAGTTCCTCCAGCCGTTCTGCACTGATGCGTTTCACTAGGAAATGACTCCCCATAATAATTAGAGATGGTCAGTGGAGTGAAAAGCCGCTTCCAGAAAGCAGATCCTTGTCTTATCTTAAAATACCGTTCCAGCGGGTAGTCATTTTAAAGGAAAAAAAGAAATCTGTATAATTACTGTTTTTAAACCCACACTTGACAAGCATTTCAGAGATGAGTTACAGGCTTTGGGGGTGGGGGGACTGGAAAGTATTTGAGTTCAGACGTAACAGTTTGTCTACAAGGGAAAAATAGGGCTGTTTCAGCCTCTTCTTCTCTCAGCAGGATGTCAGGCTGGATCCACGTGAGTCTGTGTTGTGGGATCTCTTGGGAAAGCCAATGCGGTTTCTTGGTTGCCAAAGAACGGCACTTGTTATGAACGGTGGGGGTAAACAATAAGCTACTGGAAAATGTTACAGTAAGCAATCCCAGATTATAATTCAGGATGCAAATTCGACTCTATTTATATAAGAGATCAGATCTAACAGTAGCAAGTTGTAATGTGGCCTCCCTTTTATTCTGTAGGGTGTTTTCCTTGGTCTGAACCAAAAAATGCAAATGAAAACTCTTTGACTTGTCACTGGAAACCTGGAATTGCTACATAAGCGTTTGCCAATGTTATTTATCTGCAAAATATAGATTGTTACAGTCTCAAAGTTGAAGTTAGAGGTCAATAGAGGAATTATTTTGCAGACCCCCCCGTTAGTCTGCAACTCTAATAACATTTGCACAAAAACAGGCAAAGCTTTCTGACTAATTTCTTCCCAGCCTTCGATTCCCTTTGATGCTGTCCCTCTCTCCCACTTTCCCTCTCTCCCTCCCTTGCCAGATAAGACTTAAGCAGCGAGGTGTCTAAAGTCAGACTGTAAAAAACAATGTGTTTTTCAAGCCCACCTTTGACTTGGTGCCCAAGTTCCACCCAGGGTTGGCAGAGAAGCACTGGACTGGCACTGCCTGTCTCGTCTCTGTCTCTTCATTCTCTTTGCACCTGATTGTCTTGCCTTTGATCCCAGGCCAGTGGAAGTGGTGATGGAGAGCCTCACAGACAGCTCGGAGATTCTGCCAGGACTCGCTCTGTGTGTTGGCTTCTGTGGGAATGCAAACGGCGTCCGTGCTTCTTTCTTAGCTGAGCCTTCAGTTCATGCAATCGGAGTGTTTTTGCAGGAGGCTGGTCCCATTAGGGAATAACCTACATCTTTATCATCTTCTTATAATCGTGCATTATCAGTTTATGGGCGTGATAAAAGTTTTAAAATCCATGTTCATGCCTCATTAGCCCCATCAGCGCTGTACTTTAGTTGTATTTTTTTCTTTTTTTTCTGTCCAGTTTTACAGCCAAGAGGAGCTGATATGCTTACCGAAGACACCCCATCTCCTTTCCATTATGAAGGGGGATAGGGTTGCTATTACACACTGATATGCTTTGGCAGAGGAAATTATGCTGATAATAGTAACTCGAATCGGACTTCTTTTTCACCATTTGCACTTACGGGGAAGGGTCACAATACTATATCCCGTTAGTTATGGTGCTGATTGCTGTTTTTGTTTTTTTTCTTTAGAGTAAAAGCTGCTCAGACTGAACTGGGACAGCAGATTCTGGCAGACTTTGAAGAGGCTTTTCCTTTGCAAGGAACCAAGGTAAAGGAGCTGAGCTGGTCCCTGCTATCTTTCTAATGCTATTAGAATCATATAAAATCAGCGGACCTAAACCATGTCAGGGATAGAAGTAAAACTTCCATTGCATAGCATGAGTTTAATAAGACACACCTGAGCTTGTTACCTATACACTGTGGCTAATCAAGCTTGTGGTAAAACCTGGAATGGGTGAACTGCTATGCAATAGGAGTCTTCTTACTATCCCTGCATTTTACCATCAAGCATATAGTAGTACTAAAAAGAAACACGTTTAACAAACCCTGGTATTAAATTGAAATAATGGTGCCTAAGCTGCATCCTTATAGTGGCTTGGTACCAAATTACAAAGCAAACAAAAAACTGTGGTAAAGATAAGAACACAATTCTAATGCTGATGATTTATAAGAATGAATAAAGCTGTTCTTTCGATCCTTCTCCTCTCCAGCGACCCGGGGGTCCCAGTAACGTTTTGCGGGACGCCTGCCTCGTAGCCAATGTCCTTGATCCCCGAATCAAACAAGAAATTATCAAAAAGTTCATCAGGCAGCACCTGTCCGAATATCTGGTTCTCTTCCAGGAAAACCAAGATGTGAGTACGATTGTTGGCTGTGAGACGTACAAGAGAGTATGCAGTACAGTCCTAGCTTTAAAACATGAACTGGTTATAAGGCTGGGTCCCTCTAATAGCCACCCACTTACCCCCTACTGCTATTTCACTCGCATACTTCTAAACATGTCTGCTATTAAACTGAGTCCAACCTTTTACTTGAGAGATGACATTACTTTTGTGTATTGCCAGCTTTTTGGTTTTGGACTGGCTGAGCTGCACCACAGTTTCGTTGGGCTGTTTGTAAAGTCTGTGTGTTTATTCCAGGTGGCCTGGCTGGATAAGATTGACCGGCGCTACGCCTGGATCAAAAGGCAGCTGGTGGATTACGAGGAGAAGTACGGGCGCATGTTCCCGGGGGAGTGGTGCATGACGGAGCGCATCGCTGTGGAGTTCTGTCACATCACCAGGTGACGTTTGCTGTCTTTACAGGGTTTAAAGATGCTGTGACCCCACCCGATTTTAATTTATACCTGGTTATAGGATAAATAGATTTTAAATACATACGTGTGTGTGTGTTTTTTTTCTCCAGGATAGAGCTGGCAAAGCTGATGAGAACGAGGGCGAAGGAGATCGAGGTGAAGCTGCTTCTCTTTGCCATCCAGAGAACCACAAACTTCGAGGGGCTGCTGGCCAAGCGTTTCTCTGGCAGCACGCTGCGAGACGGTGGCGGGGTAAGGGGGGCATGTTGGCAATGAGTTTTGGGGAGGGTGGGGTGAAATGAAACTTAAACCAGCACCATGCCAACATGGATCTTATGTCTAGCCACATGCAAAAAATGCATCTGCACTTTCTGTCTTTCTACATTCGTGTAGAAGCGATGTCTGATATCCGTATGAATTACTTTTAACAGGGTCAGGAACTCTTGTCCTGCACCTGGTCCTGGATTTTGGAACTCCCCTTGTTTGGGTAGATTATTGAAATGACCAGGTGCCAGGAATTTGAGCAGTCAACCCCTCCTTTTTTTTTTCTTCCCTGTGCAGTAGCAGTAGCACTACAAGCCTCTGAATTCGCCCCGTGTTCAGTATGCCATCCTGCACTTGCAGTCTCATGTGAATCAATAAGTTATTTCTGTACTTGACAGAAGAAGCCGGAGCCGCCCCCTCCTTCGACAAACCCCTTCCTGGAGGACGAGGCCGGGAGCGATGAGTCCGCTCTGGAGAGGGACGGGGACCTGGACAAGGTGAGCTGCCGTTTCATACCACTGTATTAAACACAAGATCTGCGCAGCCCACTTTATCAGGATCTCGCATATACTGGTTTTGAAGTGGGTTCAGTAAATGACAGCACCGCGATCGATTTCAGCTAGGGAGCCATTCAATATCTTCATAGATAATAGAATCGTTATGCTATAGCAGTGATACATTTTATTCTATTTATATTCCAAGTCGCGATACAGGATTCTGTATGCAAGTTGGTTATGGTATCTCCCTGTTAATGTTTTTCCCTTCTCAGCCAAAGAAGCCCAAAGCCCCTGACAACCCCTTCCATGGCATCATGTCCAAGTGCTTTGAGCCCCATCTCTACGTCTACATAGAGTCGCAGGACAGGTGAGTGAAACGGGACTGTCTGCGTGGGCTGGGCGGTGCAGTGTGTCTTTCAATCATACAAACGGTATCATATCCCACAGGGTAAAATCCCAGGGCCTTGGTGCCCCTTTCCAGTGCCTCTTCCAACAGAAGGAAAGCAACATGTTTTGTTTTTTTTTCTCTATTGAACCAGAAATGTTTCCCATTAGCTACCTAACCACAGACAGTTTGAATTCAGTGAAAACTGCCTCACCAGCAGATTGTGGGATGTGTGTAAGGGATAGCATGCAGGGTCTAATTTCAGTTTTTCATGTGCAAGTGGCAAGACTGGAGGAGCAGGATATTTTACTATAACCTTCCCTCAGGCAACAGAATGAAATCCTGGGTTGGTTTTATTGTTTTCTCCAGTTTTCCGATCTCTGAGTAAATGGCTTCAGATGCACTCTACTGTTAAATGCCAAGTGCACAGGCGTTGAGAGATGCAAACTTGATAGATCCACCTACATGCGTTCTCACAGCAGTGGTGCCTTTTTGTAGCTTTACTTGAAATTACTTTCCATTGCTGTAACAGATTCAGTTTGCAAAAGCCTTGGCATAGTTCCATCTCAAAATGCAGGTTTGTTTAATATGAGGGCAGCAGTGTGGAGTAGTGGTTAGGGCTCTGGACTCTTGACCGGAGGGTCGTGGGTTCAATCCCCGGTGGGGACACTGCTGCTGTACCCTTGAGCAAGGTACTTTACCTAGATTGCTCCAGTAAAAACCCAACTGTATAAATGGGTAATTGTATGTAAAAATAATGTGATATCTTGTAACAATTGTAAGTCGCCCTGGATAAGGGCGTCAGCTAAGAAATAAATAATAATAATAATAATAATAATAATAATATGACTGCAGTTGTCAAACAGAATGGCTCGTTAAACCTTCTAAGACTTTTCCCACCCTTCTAGGAACCTGGGGGAGCTGATTGACCGCTTCGTGGCTGATTTCCGAGCACAGGGTCCCCCCAAGTCCAGCACAGACGACGCGGGGGCCGTGCTGCCCAGCTGTGCTGATCTCTTTGTCTATTATAAGAAGTGCATGGTGCAGTGCTCCCTGCTCAGCACTGGAGAGCCCATGATCGCCCTCTCCACCATCTTCCAGAAGTACCTGCGCGAGTATGCCTGGAAGATCCTCTCCGGGAACCTGCCCAAGTGAGTGCGGAGGCAGGGAGCCGAGGCAGACAGACGCGCACAGACATGCACACACACACACCTCTCATGTGGGCTACAGCACGTGATGACAGAAATAAACTTTGACCTAAACAGTTTACACTCCATGCTCTTCATATGTAGAAACTGATCGATTTTAATTCAGTTGTTCATTATGTTATATATACTGAAATCCCAGTGAGTGGTACTTGCTGATCAGCTCCCCTCTATCTCTTGGGTTCTTGCTTCAGGACCTCCAGCAGCAGCAGCGGGGGGCTGACCATCAGCAGCCTCCTGAAGGAGAAGGAGGGTCCGGAGGCAGCCAAGTTCTCTGTGGACGAGCTGTGCCTGGTCTGCAGCATCCTCAGCACAGCCGAGTACTGCCTGGCCACCACACAGCAGGTGAGCAAGAGAACGTGCAGATTACATGGAGGAATATGCATGGTGTAGAGAAAGAGAGAGAGTTTTGAGTTTTGAGTCTAATATGCTCTAGTTGTTTATTTTCACACAGCTTGAAGAGAAGTTGAAGGAGAAGGTTGATAAGATCCTGGTCGAGAGGATAAACCTGACTGGAGAGATGGACACCTTCAGCAAGTAAGGGCCTTTCTGGTCTCCATTCTGTTATTGCTGGCAGTGTAAAAATGTGCAAGTTCCCTCTAAAGCACAATAGGAGACGTGTCATAAGCCTGCAGGCTAAATCAATACCACTAACAAACAACACAGCTAGCACGCTGAGACACCATGCCAACTAAATGTTATGCCGTTGCTAAAGCCCAGCTACTTAGATGTAATGGAGTTTGTAGTTTGGGCTGTGTTTGCCATGTTTGATTAGATGATGGAAAACCACAGGTATTTCCTGCACGGTTGTGACGGCAGCCGCTCCGCGGAGAGAGGATTGCCGACTATCCCCAAGCTGCCTGGGAAGGCTGCGGGGCGGCTGGATGCTCGTTGTGGAACAGAGCCGATGGCGCCAACCGGATAACAGAAGAGAAATCCAGACAGATCGTTTTGGTCACAAGTGTTTTCATTTAGAACACTTGCTGCTAAAGAGGAGCTTCTGGTCTCATCGAGGGGGCCATGTGTTTTTATTGCAGTCCTCCACTCGCTAAGCATTTGTGATCACTGTTTTGGGGCACTGTTCAGTGTGGCATGACATTGTGGCATGAACACAGACTCCTTCACCCTTGTTTTTAAAATGTACACAAAAAACTGAAGATCACGTACGCTGTATATATTTTATGATAGAAAGCTTTGGCTTTAGGCTGCATTTTCACTGTTGTATTGAGAATGCAACCCTAAATAAACAGCAAACCCTTCACGCTGTGTTTTGCAGTGTGATCTCAAACAGTATCCAGTTGTTGGTGCAGGACCTGGATGCAGCCTGTGATCCTGCACTTACTGCCATGAGTAAGGTAGGTTACCAGGATACCGCATCTTTTTAATGATGGTTGTATTTTAATTTGAATTTATTTGTTCTTAGTAACGAACATCAAATAGCTCCAGACTCTTTGTAGTATTTTTCTCTGCATCTTTTTAAAAAGAAAATAATTAGTCTGTTTTCCCCCTAGCAAGGAGGTATTTATTTTTCCAGGAGGATGTGGTGATATTTTTCTCTTTAAATGTGGATATTCCAGCACTTGGAAGCCATCGTGTTTTCTGTAAAAATAAATAAATGCAGTGAAACCTGTCTTCACGCTCTTACCACCCGGATTCCTCTGTGTAACCGCTAGCTCTGCACCCGAGCCAATGCATTTAACTGTTTGTGCAGATAATGCTGCTGGGATCCAGCAGTTCTTGTTTTCAAATCCCCTGCGTTGACTCTGTAATGTTTAACAGATGCCGTGGCAGAACGTGGAGCACGTAGGCGACCAGAGCCCCTACGTCACCTCAATTATCATGCACATCAAGCACAACGTCCCAGTCATCCGGGACAACCTCGCCTCCACGCGCAAATACTTCACCCAGTTCGTCATTAAATTCGCCAAGTAAGTTCTGCTAATTGCTACCCTTATTAAAGTAACAAAATACACCAGTCGTTCTGTACTAGGTATGCTTGTTAAATCAAAATAAACCCATGCGCTTGTGTCTCACATTTTCCTTCCCCCGTGCTGTATAATCAAGCGGACATCTGCTGTTATGAGCATAAGACCCCTATTCCGTAGCAGGTTGATCTATTCCTGTCTTTACTATAAGCTTAGATAGGCCAGAGTATGTATGATCCTGTGAAGGGCTGAGTAAAACCAAGATTGGCTGCTTGTTATCTTTTGTATCGAGAAAACTCCTAGCATGAAATTGTATATAATGCTGCGCAGACTCTCCAGGGAGCTATAGCCGTCACTGAGCAGTTGCTGAGGAATTCTTTATTTTAGGGAGCGCTAAAGTTACATTACTAAATCACTTTACCTGCCCTATACCACAAAATACACACACACACACACACACACACACACACACGCACACTCATGCACCTCTATACATCCTGATTTTAACCATGCATGTACATGTTTTGGTATTCTACAGTTACCTTGTTTTTATGATTTAACATTTAAGGTCCATAATCTTTAATCTCATAAATAAATTAAAATACACACCGTAAAATGGTAGCTTTAACTCCACAGTACATACTGGAGTGTGTCGAGGCATCTGCATTCATAGTAATCCATATTTACTGAGGGCTCCGATGTTAAAATTTTCTTTTTTTCTTTTTCCAGCTCCTTTATTCCCAAGTTCATTAACCACCTCTTCCGGTGCAAGCCAATCAGCATGGTGGGAGCAGAGCAGGTAAAAAGGTCACGTCTGTACAATCACTTTAAAACCCTAAATGAGTAAGGAAGGACAGTAGCATGCATGTACTGTACTGTGTCTTCTGTGTTGGTCTCGGTACTTAATCTTGCTGCCAGTGTCTGTTTAGAGTTTGAGTTACTTGTGAAATATAAATATGGAGCCCATTGTATTTAAAGACATTTGCAACGAATAGATCCTATACCGCAGGCAGTGAGAATGTTAGCACGATGTGTTCTCCAAAACATTTCAACCAGAGTTCATTTTACATTTATTAAAGAGCCCCAGGCCACGATTTATACTTTTAAATCCCAGCCGTGAAGCATGGTAGTGACGCAGTTCCTTGTCCGATTTTTTTTTTTCTTTTCCTGGCCCCTGAAATGTTAGTTTATGAAATTTGCGTTTACTCTGGGATTAGCGAGACAGCTGTGCGGGCTGTCTATGCACATTCTGCCTGTCTGTACACCTGTCTGGCCTGGCTCTCACAGAGCAGCTCTTTGTATGCGGAATGCGGCCCGCTGGGTCCCCTCCACACTGCTCAGCTGTTGAGCTGCCATCCAGCTGTTTCAATGCAGCTCAGCTGAGCGCGTCTTGAGAATAAAGCCCTGGTCTGTGCTGGCTGACTGGCTGAGCCTGGATCAGTTACTCAGCAGTGCTGTAGTGTGACAGAGAATGTGCAGCAGGTAGAAGCTGGATTGCAATAGGCTTGCTGTAAAATGCATTACGGGATCATTTATATATAACATATTAAGTTTGATGGCTTGTATAGAATTATTGTGATATGATTTCATCTCAGTGAGCAGGTTGGTGTCGGTGTCAAGTCTGATGGCGCTGCTGTGAGGTAGCGGAGATGGAAATAAGACTCCCATTGCATAGCAGTTTAAAGTTATGTAACGTTATTAGATTACAGGGAGTGGCTTTTTCACCATCTCCTTGGTTCTTTTGGCAGCTCCTGCTGGACACTCACTCTCTGAAGACGGTTCTGCTGGATCTGCCCTCCATTGGGTCCCAGGTGGTCCGCAAGGCGCCCGCCAGCTACACCAAGATCGTGGTGAAGGGCATGACGCGCGCGGAGATGATCCTCAAGGTGGCGCAATCCTCTTCTTTTCATTTCCGTTTGTCTGGTTACGCAGCCGATGCTGTTTTTAGTGCTTTTGCTTTTTATTTTTGTTCCATAAGTTTATTAAAAGATATTTAATCAACATAAGTTACCAAGCTTTGAAAATAACCACCCCCCCACAAAGTACCAATTCCACTGCAATCTTTAGCAGAATTTGTTTAACTTCCGTTGTTGCAACTTTGTGTCTTGGACATCATTTGAAATGCAGACTTTGTATTTGCACTGCTATATAAACATGTGACAAGATAATTTTGCATACTTCAAGATCAGATAGTTTAGTTGCTTCATTTTAATAATTAAGGATGTGTTTGAGGTCGAAGACCTGGATTGTAAGGTTGCCCACCGCAGCAGTATAGGAAAGGAAATAAGACTCCAAATGCAACTTCTTCAAACTGAATTCTGTAGAATGTGTTTCAGATTTCTGCAGTCAGCTGTGGCTGCCAGATACTTCCGTGAGTTACTGCTTCACCCTCTGCCTTCTAAACACACGCAAACGCAGCGGTGAGCTGTCGCTCCTCAATGAGTTATGCAATGTAAACACAGCTTCGGCTGGATTCCAGAGGTGAATGGCACGCACCCCTACCTCTGAACCCCCTACCCCCTACCCCCTGCCTTCAGCCTGTTGGCTTAGAAGCATCCCCAGAGACATGGAGGACCCTGTCTAATGACAACCAGGGCACCTGCACACCAGCCCCACAGGGCAAGGTCTCGGCAGTACAGTCCTGTCTGGATGACAGCCAACTTTCCTGTCTGCAAGTCTCTCTTAACCTGATTGAAAATATTTATTTAAAGTCTGCTCCGGTTTTCTGTGAGGGAGGGCTGAAGGACACCTTCATCCCGGCTAGATATATAAATATGTCTATGCATGAAGACTGCGTGCTCAGAATATTAAGTGTGGTTGGTGCACACTTTTTTTTTTTTTTCTTTTTATAGTAGTGTTGTACCTCCTGTTTTCATTTATAGGCATCCTTTTGAGATTTTCAGGGAAGCCTACTTTTAAAATTCTTGTAAAATACCAATCGTTTGTCCAAAGCTTTTTTTAAATGTTTAACTATAAAACAAATGGTTTTGCGTCTCTTGTGCTCGACGTTTTGAAATAAATGGTCCGGAGTATGTATTTATTTAAACATAGAAACCCCGTCCATTATATAATCCCAGCCTGGAGTGGTTTCTCACAACGGCCAGCATGTCTTAGTTTATAAGACATCATTATCTTCATAAAGAATGAATTGCTCAGTATCACGTACCTATTAAACCGCATCAAAAATAGCAAAATGCCTCGAGGACTTCAATAAAAAAGAAATCAAAATGACTGACAGATTTGTTCCTGAGACGTGGCTGCCCCCTCCTCCCTCTCTGTTTCTCCCCTCCCTCTGGCGTTGGGTGTTTGGGAGTGAATGGAAAGGCAGCCCCAGGCATTGGGTTTTACAAGGTAACCACAACAGGCCCCTCAGGCTTTTCTTTGGCTCTGGTCCAGGACAGTTGCTAAGTAAATCAGTAAGCGCAGGGGAAGGACTTGTGAATTCCAGACAATCCACACTGCACTCCCAGCCCCTCTCCCTCCGACTCCCTGCCGTCCCTGCTATTCCTACCCCCCTGCGGTTTAAAGAGGAGGGGGTCGAGCTCTGTGAAGCATGTGTCCCACTTGTTAAATGCTGTTTTAGTCCTGGAAAATGATCTGATCTTGTTCCAAACTGTATTCCACCGGAGCGATGTTCAAAGAAAGAAGCCCAAAACATTGACTTGTTTTTAATTTATTTTTTGATATGTTTATGCACATGCATGTAGTGTGTGTGTGTGTGTGTGTGTGTGTGTTCCATTTCTACTGTTCGGTTGTCGGGTTTTAATATTATACATTGTTTTAACCCTTTGAAGTCCTGATAATTTTAAATCTTTACAGTTTAATGATGATGCTGGAAAACAAATAAATCAAAAATGTCAATTAGCTAAGAGCAAGGGTTTTTAAGACGGGAACTCTGTCTGCAAATCTACCAAAAAATGAAATATTAGCAATAGGTATTGTTGGAACTTATCAGAGGGTATACCGTATTTTCAATGTCTTTAATGGAACGATCAAAGGTATGGGCAGCAGTGTGGAGTAGTGGTTAGGGCTCTGGACTCTGGACCGGAGGGTTGTGGGTTCAATCCCCAGTGGGGGACACTGCTGTTGTACCCTTGAGCAAGGTACTTTACCTAGATTGCTCCAGTAAAAACCCAACTGTATAAATGGGTAATTGTATGTAAAAATAATGTGATATCTTGTAACAATTGTAAGTCGCCCTGGATACGGGCGTCTGCTAAGAAATAATAATAATAATAATAATAATAATAATAATAATAATAATAATGGTACCAGAAAGTCTCCTATTACTTTTGCTGCGGAGTTCAGTGTATTCAGTCTTCACGGTGATTTGATTTGTATTTATATTGTACTGTACCCCCCCCCCCAGGTGGTGATGGCCCCTCATGAGCCCTCAGTTGTTTTTGTGGATAATTACATCAAACTCCTTGCTGATGGAAACCCTGAAACATTCCAGAAGATTCTTGACATGAAGGTAAGGGACTGGACTGACTTCCTGTTTGCTGTTTTTGTTATTGATGTCGGGGGGGGGGGGGTATTACTGCCAACTGGTGTCTCGTGGCGGGAGACCCTGGGCCATGCTTCTGGCTATATCATATAAACTTTGTATTTGATGAAACCTTGCATGGACATCTGTTAGAAAACGTTAACTGCATCACTTATGACTAGAAGAGACGCCCTGCACTTGACGTGTTGTATTCTAGTTGTTGCTGTGTCCTGGATTGTCTCCACAGGGCCTGAAGCGCAGTGAGCAGAGCAGCATGCTGGAGCTCTTCAGACAGAGGTTGCCCACACCCCCCTCGGGAGCAGAGGGCGCCCCCTGTCTGACCTACAGCACACCCACTCCCGAGCAGGAGTCATCCAGGATCCGCAAACTGGAGAAGCTCATCAAAAAGAGACTGTGAACCGAGACGGACTGGGGTACTCCCCCTCCCCCCCCCCCCCACGTCTCACCCTACTGCTGCTGCATTCACCATCAGAACAGGATAAAGAAAAAAAGAGAAGCTACTAGCCCAGATTTGTTTCCTGAAGAGTTACTAAAAAGGAACACTCAAGTTCTGTAAAGAGAGTGATATTTATTGTTTTTATTTGTGTGTGTGTGCAGGTCTGACATGCCTGGATTGAGGTTCAGTTTCTGAATTGAGTGTTTTTTAAACTCTTTGTCTTAATCAGGATTTCTCAACAGCTGACTGGACACGGCTGTTCTGTTCTATTGGGACCCAGTGTAGCAAAGGGCACTGCTTCCCCTATGCAGGGTGATTATAAAGGCAGACTGTGTATTTATGAAACATCTTTAGCGACAGTTCTGCAATGCTACATGGCAGGTAGACGTTGAGGAAGAAGAGTGTGATGTTCAATTAGTGCCATAGGGGACCCTGGTTGTGTACCGCAGTTTATCAACTCAAATCTGAACACGTTTGCCTGATTCTGTGAGAAACACTGCAGGGTCTCGCTAGAATGGATTGGATACTGTGTGGCGCAAATTGAGCATTGAATGTGATTTGTTCTCCCCATCACCTGATTTATGCATGTGAGAATTGTATCACTGTGTTCGGCTGTTTGTTTGTTCTTCTTCCATGCACTGAAAGTCATCTTAATGTAGCAAATGCAGTGCTGGAATAGAAAGAAACGCAGCTGCTCAGTACTGTATACAGTTCTTCAGCAGGGGCTCTGGTCTTTAAGATCAGGGCAGTACATCTGTGTTGAGTTCAGCTTTTGTTGTCGCTAAGATTTTTTGCCTGGGTTGGGTAGGGAAGATTAAAAAAAGTTAAGGTTAACTAAAGGCTAAATACAATAAACGCATGACTTCCTGGTAATTGTTGCTATCGGAACAAATTTAACTCCACTCTATTGTGCTTTTGCCACTTGTGTGGCTTCAGCACTGCAAAGATCCTGTTGAGATTGGAACTCGCTTTACCTCCAGGCTCCAATGTTTGAGCCTTCCAGTAGAAATAGGCGTTGTCTCTGGGGTCCTGGGTACTTCCAGTTCCAACACTGGCATTGCTGGACGAGTTGAAGTCAGGGCTTGCTGTAGCTTCTCAATGAAAAATTCTGCCTTTTTATTGGTCGCTATGAAAGTGGAAACAATTGATCAGCTAGCATACACTTTTACAGTGATCACTTTATCTGGCCCTTGGTAAATTTGCGGCTTTGTCATGGTTAACCATGTTTTTACAATGCTAAACCTTACTTCCTGCAGTTCAGCATGTGTGTTTTTCCTAGCCTTCACTGTGCTGTACTACACTTTGCCATGCTTTTACCGGGACAGTCAACTCAACTTTTGCAGGGGTCCCAAACTATTGATTGGTAAACCATGTATGTAACAGCTGTTTTGAGATGGCCAGCAGTTCACTGTACAGCTTAGAAGATGCAGGGGCCAGTGAGAAGCTGGAGGGCTCACCTGTTAGCTGCACCCCAGGCACCTTGCCAGATGGCAAGGAAAGACATCAATAATGTGCTCTTTGTTTAAAGTGCCGCTTCCCTGTTTTAATCTGTTTTGGAGTTCCCTTCTCATGCTTATCTGCTCTAATCGAGGAGTCCTGTCGGAACACAGATTACACTACAAAGGAGTAGCACGGGTGGGGAGACACGGACGCGCATGAACAGAGCTGTGAAAGGGAGAGTTCACAGTCAGGGCTAGCTATTGCAGCGCTTGCTCTTTGCAAACCCTGCTGTAGAAACCGATGTAAAAGAGCAGGCAGTTCTAAGGATTGCCCGCGCCTCCCTGTGCAGGAAGTCGGGTTAGTTCGGGTCTCGGCAGTGGGGATTGCTTAAAAAAGGGAGAGAATGTGTGGTCTGAATACTGTTCATACTGTTACAAAGATTCTGGAAGTCTTCTGATCTGGGTCATACACAAGATGGCTCGTCTCTGTCTTGTCTTTTTTTTTTTTCTTCACTTTCATGCTGCATAAGAATGCGATGGATTTCTAATGTTCTGTACTTGAAACTTCATGAAAGTAAAAAGCCAAAGCATGGTCTGTGTATCCAAACAAAACAGAAGCCTTGTCCATTCTGGCCAAGTCACCAAAGAGAATCTTCAGGTTGGCATTGTGAACGTGCTTCTAACTGAAAAAACTCCACAAGTGACTAAATTGGGGGGGGGGGGTATACTGGGGGTACTGTTAAACCTTTTTTTTTTATCCCCAGTAGGGCACGCTGTAGGGTCCTTGGATTAGGAGAGCCACAGTTGGGTAGAGGGGGGTGGGAGATCTTTTGCAGAAACGTGACATTCATTTTAAACGGATAATGTGATGGCACGGCCCTGTGTTGCGAGTTATCTGCTTGTTAAAATATAGATTAATCTGGACTCTGCTATAGCTGTAAACATTCCTGCTTTATGTGAATACCTGCTTTGTGTATTTTCAACTGTAATACTTTATAGTACAATTAGGAACACTATTAATAATAACAATAATAAAGTCATTGTAACACTTGGCTGGTGTGTATATTATTTGAAGCTGGTGGTGCATCTAGGCATCAATGGTTTTTCTTTTTAAATGAATGCCAAGCTACTTTTATTTAGTTCTTGTTTTGTTGTTTCAGCACCGTGCTGTCACAGCAGGCAGCAGAAACGGCCTTTGTTTTTATTAACTACATGTATGGGGAATTGTAAATACATTGTTGGGGTGTGCTGCATTCCAGTTACACCGGGATTACATACTGGTTTTAGGTTCGCTATTTTACATTCTTTCTAAAAGCTTACAAACAATATGTTTAAGCTCAGAGCTTAAAATCGTATCAATAGGCAGGATTTGTGTGGAAGGGTTGTTGAGTTTGTTTTGTGTTCACGTAAAGCCAAACTTGAACAAAACATGCAAGAGAATCCTAATGTATAAGGTATTTGCCCACGCCACACACACAGAAAAAAAAAAGTCGATCAGGGATGTTTGATTAATGGAAAGTGGTGTCCGTTTCTTATCGGACCATGCGCCGCCCACACACAAGTTTGATTCCCATAACATCAGCACAGTGCAGTCTTCTCGACAACATCTGATAAGGCACAAGCCGTTTGAAAAAATAATCTTTTTAAAACGTTGTTTATTTCCACCAAACGCGGTCTCTGCCACTCCAATCAGCGGCAGGATGAAGTCTGAAGAGGCGTTTCCTTCCTCCTGTTACTAGTGCAAGACAATAAGCGCCTTTCAGTCAGGGTTCAGTCTGAGTTTGGGTCCATGGGGCAGGGGCACAGCGTACCCACATCACGGGAGGGACATGTTTAAAATGCGCTTCGTCTTCTGCAGCAGCCCCGCCGCTAAAAACACTCAACTGGGATAAGAAACTGCAGCTGCAGCGAAGTGTGTGTTTTTTGTACCGAGAGCTCCAGACGGGCAGGCATCTGTGATTTAAACAAGCAACATTGCATGCATTTAAAACATATTTTTTATTTGTATTCTTTGCATTTTGTTTCAAAATCTTTCCCTGCATTATTTCATTTCGTTTCTGTTTGAATGACTGGGCTCTGTCTCTCTCTGTTCCCTTCTTTTTTGAGTACATTGCTAAGCAACACAGGTTGTTTTTAGTGGAGATTCAAGCGGAATAGCAATTTCACAGAAAGGGACAAACTGAAACGTGGTGTTTATAATAAGCAAAGAAAACACGTTTTGCATTTTGAAAAACGTTAGAAGTAAGATATTTATTTTGTTTTATTGTGAAACTTATTTTTTGTTCAATTGCAGACCATCTGCATAACGTCTTATGTAACTAATAAATACAAGTTGCATAATTTACAATAACAATTATTTATACTTATTTTGCATAAGTTTGACTTTAATTAAAAAAAAAAAAAAAAGAAAAAAGTTAAGAACGAGAAAAGGATTGTTTTTTTCTAAAGCAATGGTTGGCAGACTCAACCTGCAGGATATCCCTGGTGATCCCTTGGATATGAAGCGGAAAGCGGAGAGAGTGCTCGACAGCCCGGACTCTGGGCTGCCCCCCAGCCCGAGCCCTAGCGCCTGGCTTCTGTCCCCGGTCAACGGCGAGAAGGAACTGCTGGAACCAGAGACCAGCGGGCGAGCAGTGGTAGGTTACACGAAATGCCAGGGAACGTGTGTTCTTAAGTCTTCTGCAATGAACTTGAAGCGGAGATGTTGCCTACCGTTTAGTTTCGAGATGTTCTGTATTTGCTACCTTCTGTTGCAGCTCGTTAGATGTGCAGTGGTGGTCAGCTAGTCTCTCTGTATTGGGTACCTGCCTGTGCTTCGGTGTCTCCTAACTGGCTGTTAATATTTTGGATACTGTAAATGTTTCAGGAATAATTGGATTGCTGAACGAATCCATAATTGAGTAGCTAGTCTATTCCTGGTTAAATCCCAACATTATAGGAAACACATTGAATGAATTTCCTTTCACAAGGAACTGCTAGGAACATGCATGTGACATAGTGAATAAGTAGTATTGTGTGTTAATGAATAGACTTGCAGTAGACAATAGGAATCTATGTGCTGTCCAGACCTGATTCTCCCACTTGCTGTGACTGCAGGCTATTACACCCGTATCCAGCTATGATATGTACTGACAGCTCTTTATTCTGTTCCTTGACAGGTTCCTCTGATTCCCAGACTGTACCCTCTGTCTTTCGGGGAGGGAGTTGAACTTGACCCACTGCCAGCTAAAGAAATCAGGTAACCACAGCGCGATCTGTCTGTCTCTCCATTTTACTGATCATATACAGGACACGTTTATTAGGGAGAGGGGGTGGCACTTATAGAAACGTTCTGACAGCGACCCCTAAGTCTAACCATACTCCCTTCTACTGCTCTTCGAGGGCTTAGTAAGCGCTGCATGGAACAGCATATTTCCATCCCCATGGCTACACTAAGTCACCTCCCCCTCTCTCTCGATGCCAGGTACACCTCCTCAGTCCACTATGACTCCGATCGTCACTTCATCCACGATGTGTTCTTCCTGCCGGTGGGTCTGGCCATGGCATCCTGCAGCCAGACTGTGTTGGTCCTGCCGAGCTGCACCTGGCGCAGGTACAAGACGCAGGTGGAGTTGCAGCCTCGGCAGCGGGCACAGCGCTACCAAAGCACCACCATCGTGTACCCCAAACACGCCCGGGCCGTCTACACCACGACTCTGCAGTACGACTGCCATCGGCTCTCCAGGCGCTTCCTGTCCAGCGTGGAGCTTGAGGCCGTGGACCGCACCCTCAGGCCCGGCTACCACTGAGCCGGGCAGCCGGTGCATTGTGATCTGGGGGCTTTGCCAGCCGTGCCCAGGAGACTGTTTTCAACAGCAATGCCTTGGAAATGAGTTGCTGCATCTCGAGACGTTTTCTGTTGAGATTTAGAATTTAAAAAGAAAATACCACAAGGGACACTTTGAAGGTGCATGTGCCTTACGGTTTTAACCTTTTACTATTTTTGTCAGAATTTAGTCTAACATTTCGTCAATCTGCAAACCAGCAACTGCTATCCATGACCGTATGCACTAGTTAATAGAGGTTTTAAAGGACCTGTGTGCAGTATGGGATACAGATGAGCAGGGGACACACTGGAGGAATCAGACTATTCTAGAAGGAGTTTAAGATACTCTATTGCTCAGATTTCAGGGTGCCTTTTATCTGGTGTCAAAAATCAATAGGCTGTGCTTCTGCAGCAAATACCAAATGCTATTGTGCTTAGTGAGGATTCAAATAACCAAAAGGCTTATAGAAGAGTAAGAGTGCAGAAAATCCATCCTATTGTAAGTTATTTTGTATTGTATTTCTGTTCTGACTTTATAAGCACTACACTCCTGGTATGTTACTGTTTCTGTTGCTTGGTTTAAAGGTGTAGTATCCCATACAGTAAATACATGGCTTCAGTTAATCTGAAACGTGGTGGGGTCCAACGTAACACAACGTAACGAGACTGGCAAAGTGAATGCAGTTGTACAGAAGTAGTGAAGGGCTGGTTGTTCTTGTGACAGGACTGTGGTCATGTAACTCTGTTCCCAGAGCCATGGTAGAAATGAAAGGGCAGTACCAGATTGAGATACAGTGATGTGGTCGATGGCACAGGTGAAATGCACATGTCAGCTAGTTTTTATGCAGATACTGTTTCCAGAATTTGAGACTGATGGGATATGCGAGATTCCTGCCTTTGTGTTTTTCCCATCGCTTCCCCTCCGCCTCCTTTGCAGCAGGTTTCCCTTTTCTTAGGGGTGTCGGACGCTGTTGGGTCTCCGAGTCTCTGAGACAGAAAGCTTAAACACAAGCTAAAATCCTGCCCTGTTTTCTATCAATAAACCATTTAAGTTATACATTTGCTGTTCTCTGAATACCCAATTAACACCTTCCTATTTTCAAGACTAAGAAGGTGTGATCATTTGAGAAGCTTCTCATGCTCTGACCAATGCCTTTTATATTTGTTCTAAATATTCAATAGCCCTTGATGTTAAAATGAATATTGATATATTGTCCATTTTTTTGTTTTCTTTCTGTTCCTTATGTTGGATTTTAAATGTAAGTAATCTCTGTTATCAGTAATACATGCACATGAAGATTAAATGAATACAAGCACTTCATCTTTTGTGTTCTTATCAGTCAATTACTTGTAAACTAAGAATAAGGCTGCAGTAATGATTTGTTCTGGTGTGATCTTAAACAGGGCAATACCTGAATCTTGAATATTGCCCTGCGTTCTCAATCCCTTTTTATTTATCTAGTTATACAATCAACATTTTATTAAATTAGATTTTTTTTAATGTATTTAAATATGGCACTAATATCCATCTCTTGCGTTGTAACAAAGACAAAATACACAAATTAAACAAAATCACATATAAAATACAAAATACAAATATAGCCCTATTGTCAGAGAATTGTGATGTTTGAAAGCCCTCTGGTGGACAGTTTGAAAACTACTGCTTTAATTGCAGGGCTTTTGAAACAGTATAGCCAGGGTGCCAGTAATTCCTGATAAAAGTAAACGTGAAAGATGATAAGACGTATCATATCATAAGGGAAAGGTATTTATCCCTACTGTTACAAACCTGAGCTTCATGTTTAAAATAAATATTATCCCATTTGTTACCCCAAACATACAAGTGTTGAACAAGTGTTGGTTGCATGATAAACTTTTTGGCCAGGCACATTGACAGAACATCCTGGTATGTAAACAAAGTGAGGCAAAAGACACACAACACTGGGTGCCAAGGTCATCGTTTTTACACTACTTTCAATGGGGACATTTGAAATCTGTTGTCTACGTGAACAGTGCAAACTCTATGGCCTAAAGGCAGGTTGAATGAATGTGCTAAACTCACCCCAGGCACCCCATGTCCTCAAGCACTGGCGCATTGACACCCGTCTACATCCAAACAGTTCTCTGTTCATGCCAGCTTGCTGTTATTTTGTGTTCTAGTCTTGCGCTCCGTCCTGTATAAAGCGATTGATCTCTTTCCCCGAGAGAATCCTGTCATGATGAGAGAGCTCTGATTGGAGTTGAGCTCGGGGGCCCTGGGAAGAAGCTGTGCACCCTCTCCCAAAGCAATTCGATTGGTGGCCCTCCTGAGTGGTGCCTGCCGGCCCCAGCTCCCCGTGCAGGCCCTGGAGAGCATTCAGGTAGCGCCTCCTCCTGTTCATTTTGTAGATTCGGATCCTGTTTTCCTCGGCGCTGGGGTCCTCCAGCGTGCCTTCCCACCTCAGGCTCTCGTTCCTCTTGTTGGTCAGGTCCGCCTCGTTGTCTGACGACGCAGGCTCTGGATTGGACAGCACTGCTGCTGCCGCCTCCTTGCGCTTCCTGGGCTTGCTCTTGGTTCGGGCTGCCTCTGCAGGGGTCCTGCCTTGAAGCTTGACCTTGGCCAGCTTTCCGTCCAGCGACTCCAATGACGGCGCGAGGTGGGTGGGGAAGAGCTTGACGCCTGGGTCCTGATGCTGCTTATCTGTTTAAGAAAATAATAGAAACCAGATCACATATTAAATGCGGTAAATAAAAGACCATTCCCTCCATGCATATGAAGTCCATTCCAGGTTTTACATTGGAGATCCAGCTGCTTGGGGGCTCAGCATGGCGCCTGGGGGGGTCTATTCAATTCCATAGTAAAACCTGAAATGGCTCCAGCTTCTGTGCTTGGATATCACATCAGGGAATCCAATGCCAAATGTATTATGTAGTGACAGTCGACATGATTTCTTTAATCCGGTCTGTTTTCAACATGCTTTTAATGCCAAAACCAAGGGGTAAACCCCCATAAAATGAGGTTGAGCGCCCCCTTCTGGTTCCTCCCCACTAATCTGTGCTCAAGTACTGTAAATGCATGGCAGAGAGACTCGTATATATTAATGGTACACTATTGGAATGCATTTTCAATAAGAGTTAATACACATTTGTATGGTTTAAAAAAGAAAAAAAAATAAGCAGTTGCATTTTAACCTCTATACCAAGACGTTTTGTGGGCACAATTTATGAAGGAGTCCCATAGCAAATCTCTTCCCTCAACCACACAAACACAAAATGAAACTCTCTGACCCAGGGGGTATAATCCCTGTCCTGGAGCCCCATTCCACTCCAGGTTTAACAGGTGAAATGGGATAATGAACTACTTCAAGGTTTAATTGATACAATTAAACAATTTAGCACAGGATTGGAACAAACACCAGGACTGGAAAGGCAGGCTTTGGCCACCTCTGCTCTAACCTGCGTCTTCTGGTGTCGGAGGCGTGCTGGAGTGGACTCGCTTCTTACAGGAGCCACCCTGTTTTTTCTTTTTCTCTTTTGTTTTTTCCTTCTTTTTTTTCTTCTTTGTCTTTTTTTCCGTGCCGGACGAAGTCAGAAGCCCGGAAGAGTCCTTCAGTGGTTCTCTGATTACTCGGTCCTTATCTCCCAACCGAACCGCTTGCTCCTCGCATCCGTCCTTACTAGAAACTGCCATTTAACACAAAACACACAAAACAGTAACAATGTGTTCTAAAATGTATTTTTTTTAAATTAAAAGTAACCTATGTGTCACTGTTTAATATAAAATACGTCGCAGTTATGGTAAATAACACACCTCCTTTCTCTTAAAAAACTTTTTTTTTCTGATTAGCGAACGAACCCCTTTTTGTTTATATCGATTTTAACATTTTTATTTGGACTATTCTGTGCGATTCCATGGTTCTTCATAGTTATTGACTTAATTGTGATCGCCTAGTTTCTCCCAGTCTGCAGTTTGTATTACAGAGTTTCGGGCGGGTGTTTATAACTTTCACTCTGCCCCTGGCCAAGAGACGCGTCTCCATGGAAACGGCACATCACCGCCTTTTGACACCCTAGTGTTCTTCCACCTACTTCAAATAGTCCCGACACACTTTTTGTTGCTGTTGTTAATTATTTAACATTTTTATTTTTAATATATATTTTTTTACTGTAAAACAAAGATATACTTTATGAGGTAAAATAAACATCTACACATTAAAATGTATATCCGACAGCTTGTTTTTCCTAGATAGCCCTCATTAGCAATAACAAGCCAGAATTCAAAATCCGGTAACCGTGGTATACTATGAATAATGTCTACAGCAAGTTTCAACATAATTGTCAGGAACATGTTATCTATTATTATTATTATTATTATTATTATTATTATTATTATTATTATTATTATTATTATTATTATTATTAATGTGACGCGCTTCTAGTAAATCTTCACTTTTTACTCTTAAGCAGAAGCGGAATGATATTGTTTGGTTTCTTGTGTCAGTCGGTGGTTATTTTCTGGAGGACCGTCGTGTGTAAAGACACGGGTTTTTTTTGTGTTTGTTTTTCAGGTTTTTATAATTTCGCTGCGCAGCGTCATGAACATCAACACACTGGCTGAAAACGTGTTGTAACAATGTCGTGTTCACAAGAGCAGACCGCTACGAGAGACCCGGGCGGTGCCGAGGAGATCAGCGACTCCGAATTTCTGGACATAGAACTGGAAAACCTTCAACCAGGTAAAAAGTTATTTATCGGATATGTAAGCTGCAGTATTTAGAGTTGGAAATACAGTACATATATCTGAGGGTGTTAACAGTTAATTCATAATCGTTATTCAATTGTGCAATGCAAGCACGGCACTGGTTTGTAACAGACTCGAAAATGTCGTTCTAAGTCTCATTTTTTAATACAGTGTGTAACGTTACAGTCGTCGTTTTAAATTAAACTTGTGTTTTAAAAGTGGGTAAAGGCTTTACTAACCAAATTGCTCTGCTGCCATGTATTGCATGGGCTTTACAAAAAGAGCCAGAGGAATAATGGAGTTTAACTCTTTATTTTAGAGGGTCTATCCGAATACATCTCGCCAGATTTGATAAACAACCTCGTTAAGTTTGATACATTTCACCCGCTTTCCACAAAGAATGACACTGTGTCATATATGAAACAATGAACATAAACTGCTAAATAAGCACCGCATTCCCTTGACTGTCTAAAGTAGAACTGTGTAGCAAGGTTTTAAATAACTTGGTTACCAAGTTGGTTACCAAGTTTTTTTTTTTTTTTAATTATTATTATAAGAATGCGTTAAGGTTAAGAAACAGACAACTTATAAATGAAGTTTGTTTTTATCGTCTTACAATCTTCCTATAGTTCTGGTATCTATTTCATTACAATAGCCTATAATGACTACCGGAAATTCTTCTTTATAACTTTTCCACAGTTTATTTATTTTTTTATGATGATTTTAATCGTCCCCGTTTTGCTGCCTGTCTTTCACTGTTCACAGAAACCCCAGAGTCATGTGATGGGCTGAGTCCAGCCCTTGGTAATGATTGTGGGACTGAATCAGAGACAGTTGAAGGTCCACTTATACCCAAGACAGAGTGAGTCTGCCAGTTTACCCCAAAGAGACGAGGGAAAAGAAGTCTGTCTTCAGTTTATTACTATTTATTACTATTTATTAATGGGACCCTGTTTCATTGTGCTTGTGTTTTTCTGATCAGCGTTTGCGAATATACCCAATACAATGCCAGTGATACAGTCTGGATCCTGGTACCTGTGCTGTAGGTCATATGTTCTGATTGTGGCTAATCAAGCTTGTGGTAAAACCTGGAATGGGTTAAACAGCTATGCAATAGGATTCTTATTCCCATCCCTGAGAGGAGACCAGTGATTCTATTCCTAGTGCTAGTAAGATGTTATAAAACAGGTCTTAAAGTCTTGGCTAGCATTTGGTCACTGTCTGTTATTAATCTCCTTCACACTGTTTTGACACTGTAGCTCTGCAGAGGAAGCTGGCACACCCCCTGAACTGGCCGGGGTCAGCGCTGGTGCAGGTGAGGGCTCCACAGTTCTGCTGAGGCGGAAGAGGGTCCTGGCAGAGCGCAGCCCGCTGGAGCGGTTCAGACTGCGGTACCTGTGTGTGACGGACGTCTGCGGGCAGGCTTGGTGTGAGCTGCAGGTGGTTTACGGGTTTGAACTGCCGCACGTGCCTAAGAGGGAAGAGGAGAGCCCTGAAGTGAAGGCTGGGGCCAGTATTCACCTGGCCAGAGGTACAGACAGCAAACCAACACAGACTCCAGTTTAACTAGCTTCGGATTACACAAAGGGGTGGATTTTAAAGATACAGCAATGCTCTATTTTTAACAGAATCAGGTGCTTAGCTTAAGTTTAGAAGGGGTCAACATGCAAATATGAGATTTCTCTGTCAATGCATGCTGCAGACAAGACTACACATTGCAGCATCGTAAACACTGTCAATTTTTTTGATCCCCCCAGAGCTGGAAGTTCATGATGTGGTGTCTGTGAGTGCACAGAGCAGAGAGGACCGCTGGGCTCTCAAGATCCTTAACATGCTCAGCATGTTGCCCATCCTGCAGGCAGGTATGTTACTGTGTCAAATACCCTCTACTGCGTTGCACCACGCACCTATCAAACAGCAACGCGATAATGCATGATTGATTGCCATTCGCTACCAACTGTTGTTAACCCTGCAGAATAGCCCAACAGTGGGGCATTCTTCCTCCATTTGGGGGTCGTACAGCTGTATAGGGAGTGTGCCCCCTGCTGTACCCGGGTGCTGGTTGTGTGCCCCCAGGAAGGCGGGTGCGAGAGCTGCCAGTCTTCGGCATGCTGGAGGGTGTCTTCCTGGTGGGGGTGATTGACGAGCTGCACTACAGCCACAAGGGGGAGCTGGTGCTGAGCGAGCTGAAGACTCGCGGCCCCAGATCCCTCCCGGGCAGAGCTCAGGAGAGGAGCCACCATTTCCAGGTAGGGGATTGGATCCTTTTAACCGGAAATCAGTATGTTTTTATTTACACTGATACCGAGAGCCTTTTGAAATTGGAAATGCCTTGAAAGTGTGTCCAGAGCTCTTACAGGGATAGGTGCAGAGGGGACAAAAATTACAGTTGCACAACCCTAGTGGTTGTATCTAAAGCCACCTTACGTTTAGGAGTCTTTTCAAAAGCAGCTCTGCATGCCCGAAAAAGGACATTAATTAGTAAGCATGGGAAATAACAAATTAAGCAGAAAGCAAAATCCAAAGTACTATAAAAAAAAAGGTTTGTCTTTCTGCGCAGGTGCGTTTGTATAAGCTTCTGTTTGACAGCATGGTTAGAGGGCTGCTGGAGAGAGACGCTTTCGTGCAGAGCCTCAATCTGAGGCCAGAGCAGCCGCTGGGGTCCGGGGTGATGGAGCACGCTCAGAAGCTGGGGCTCCACGTGCACACATTTGGGGGGGTGCTGGAGCTGGCCCTGATGAACCTGAGCTACTCGGAGCTGCCCGCCATCGACGTCCTGAAGATCGAGTACTGTCACCAAGGCTCCAGCGACGCCATCGGCACCCGCGAGGTGAGCTTCGACGAGGCCGGTGTGAGGGCGGAGCTGCGGAACCACCTCTCTTACTGGATTGGACAGAGGGAGCCCAGGGGCGTGGACATCGAGGAGGCATGGAAATGCAGGTCCTGCTCTTTCGAGGAGCACTGCGAGTGGCGGAGAGAGAGAGCCGAGAATGCCACAGCGAGCAATCAGACCAAGAGATTCAAGTGATCATTGTGGACGCAGCCTGTTAATGAGCAGCTGATGTGAATTAACAGGGAATGCCCATTTTAAACAGGATCCTTTAATTTATTTTTATAAAGTTTCTTAAACGTCTGTTATTTTATAACACTATATTGCTATTCTGTCATCATTTTGTTATGAATAATCTATACATTTTAACTTATCGTATACATTGATTGTAATGAATCCTTAGTCAGGTGTTGTCTGTTATTGCCACTATGATTTTAATGTAAATTTTTAATAATACATTCCTTTTTTTACTACCTCTGAAACTATGCCGTGTTACAATTTGAGAGTCCTCTCGAACCTGCCACATCAAAACATCACCTGACCTCCAACTGTAATTAACACTATGATTAGAAATTGACATATTTTCTGTCAGCTGCTGAAAAAAAGGTAGAAAGTAACCCTACTGCACTGGCTCTAATTTGAAGACTCTATTCATAATTCAAGACTAATTTAATTGGAAAAAAAAAAAGCTTGGTTTGTATCCTTGATAAAAAAATGTGTGCCTCTGTGGCTAACGTTATGTCTTATACTGAATTGCATTGCCATCTACAGAGCACAGAGCACACCCAGCGATTGAGTTTTCAAATGTAACCTAGTCATATTTTATTATCAGTAAATGCATTCATGTATAATATGTTTTTACTTGCTTTTATTAAAAAGAAAATAAACTGTGTTGTGTCATTGTGCTGCCATTGCAATACACCTTGCACGTCTGTGACTCCAGTTTCTAATTAATTTAATCTTTTGTCCATACACTTGTTTTTATACTGTTTTATTAAATGTAAAAAAGTGATATATTTATGACGTTTGGATAATAATGGTAAGTAATGAAGATAGTGACCTACTACTCGTGGATAGATTATATACAATAATGAGACAGAACAAAAGCATTGATATGCAGTATAATTAAAGTAACGCCTTCCGCGCTTGGATTATGAACCACAAGCTCAGTTATCATAGATTGATTTTCAGACGGAAGTACTACTATTTATTTGGCTTCATATCAAAATGCACAATACCCCGCTTCTCCCACCAGGTGGCGCCTTAGTTACAAAGCGAACTGTGACTCCGCTGGTGCCCTTTTTTAGACAGATGCATTGATTTGTAAAGTGTTTTCAAGAACCCTTTTTTTTTTTGGGGGGGGGGGGGGGGGGGTGGATTATGAATATTTAATTTACTTGATAATATTACAGCAAGGTTGAATACAACTGCATTCAAATGAAAATACAAATGTGTGCGCCTCAGTTGCATTATAATGCAAATTCAAATTCAGCTGCATGTGTCAAAATATATTCTGAAACTCCTCAGCAATAATTGCAAGAGGAACACTTAATGGGAAGCTTTTTTTCTATCAATTCAAACCTCCCTTTTAACAAATGGTGTGCTCTGAAATGATTTCAAACGCCTGGACGTTCTCAATTAACCCTTAACTGTGGATCACTCATAGCTGTATCATTAATTGCACTTGGAGTTTGGTTAAATAACAACACCTGTTAAATGCATTTGATATTCAAAAGCACTTGTCCAGAAGAATCTGAAATCGATCAAATACATTCTGTCAAATGCAAGTCATTTGCAAACTGATTCAAATGAAAATGCAGTGTGTATTGCTTGGTCGCATTTAAATGCAAGTGCGAGTGCAGATGTATTTGCATTTAAATGCACATGCACTTGCACTCGAACGCAACCCTGTATTCCAGAGATCTTATATTGGTCAGAAGCGACTTATGCAACAACACAAGCAAGGAAACATAAGAACAAACACAGACATTAAACCAATAAAATAACACAAAGGTCACATGGTCCCAATCATGTACTCTGTGTGTTGCAGGTGTAACGCTGCCCCTCTGCTCACAGAAGCATGTTAGTGCATCACCATATACACGGATCTTGCCATCTGTTTGTAAGAAACTATCCCTGGTCTGAAGGCTCTAATGAAGCAGCTTATAAACTCGGTGACATCAATCCACGCTCTTAACACCTACTCCACAACCTGGGCACCTGGTCCGAGCGGCACAAAGTGCCATCATTTGTCATCCTGATCTCCATAATGACTTGACATTTAAGATCTAAAGTGAGCTGAAATGTGCTCTGATAGCACCTGGCTGTAAATCTGGGGACTGGTGGTAATGTGTCAATAGCGCTGATGCGGTAGTCTGTACACAAAAATACTGAGGTGAGCTTTTTTACAGGGTAAGGCTGTCATTCCATCAAGGGGTTCATGTGACGCTATAAAACCACAAAAGCAAAGCTGTCACCTGAACCCCCAAGATACAAATGACATGTCTCGTTTACTGCAGGGTGTACTTTATTTGTTAAAACGAGTTGTTCCTTTTGAATGCTTTTTAAAATAGAACATATTTCAGACAAGGTCATGAAGTTCAAAACTGTTAGAACGGTAAACGCTGTATTATAAAAAATGGATATTAGAACTATTCTGAATGTGCCAATGTAATCTCTATTTGAAATCTGATTTCTTTTGAGGAATCTCCTTGAAAATAGGAGTAGCAGGTTTCATACCTGACAGAGTATTTGTGTGAAGGCTTATCCATCTGGATAGTCGGTTTTATTTCTATCATGAGAGGGTCAAAAACACAGACCTGTCCTGGGACCGCTCCCAGCGACCTACATGAAACAGGGATAGCATCATTTTAGTACACTGCACCGCGCATTGCCTACCAGAGATCACAATAACAATAGATTCTTTCCAAATGAAGCTAAATGAGGAGCTGCCACAGAGAGTCCTAATCAGCTCATCTTTCAAAATGAACTCCTCTTTACTCTGTTTGCTGAATAGACAAGGCTCTGTTCTTCCTACTCCCTGATGAGAAGTGAAGTGTTTAACAGACTGTCAAGAAAAAAAATAAAAACCTGTCCAGGCCCCTTGAGCTAAATGACTATTTCTGCAGCTTTCCAGCACCTGCTTCCTCCTAAGAGCTGCGTAATTGTATTTAAAAGCCTCTAATGGCGTGCATCTCGCGGCCCCGACATTGAATTAGACTTCTTAAAGGAACTGCTAACACGCTGAAAGTGAAGGTACATGATGGCATTCTCTTCAGCAGACACAGATACAGACTCACACAGGCAATGCAGCACAGAGTACAGCATTAGTGGGGCTGGTATTGCCAGTGTGATCTCACCTGGATAACACAAGCTGTTTTTAATAATTCAATAGCTGTATATTTTCTGTTGTGTCCTTGCCTTGTTTGACGATAGTTTATGAAGGTTTTACGGATAATATTTAATCTCTGAAAACGGACTTAAGTCATGTGTCAAAGTTATGTGAGATACAGGTGAGTTTTTCAATCAAAAAAAGTGTTAGATTACTATTGTACTTTATATTCAGCAATTTACCTACATGGAAACCCTATTATCTAATGCCCCCCAAATGCTACCAATAGAGCTGACGTTGAATTACTAAGAGGCTGTGCATATTGATTCTAGTGGAGCTTCAGATCGGTGTCTTTGCATTGAGAGCGCGGTTGAGAAGAGGCAGCTGGCTGGCTGTTATGGTCTGTCTTTGGACTCTGGCTTGTCACCTTGAAAAACAGACTGCTGTGGATAAAAAAAACTAGATCCCTCCACTCAGGCACTCCATCGCTCCCAACCCTCTCCACCAATCACTCACTCCAACCAACCCCACGGCCTCGACAGCACTGCGTTATTGTTCTTCCACAAGGAATTGTTTGAATAAAGCTGACATTACTCCACTATTTATTTGCAGCATTGAGACCGTGTTCCTAGGAGGAACCTAACCTGCAGACAGCTAGCAATCCTTGTTAATTTGGCTCCTGTTCTTTCTGCAACAGGTGAATGCTCACTGAGGCGTTTGGCAGCAAATGGTTTTAAACAAACAAACACAGGCTCATAGATCAAACTGCAATACAATACAGTCTCATTTATCACACGCTACCCCATGCAGTATGTTTTATAATCTCTGGTGAGCACATTTTTCCAGACAGAGTTCTGAAGCGAGCGAGAGAAGACAGCAGAACTATATGAGTTACAGTTGGAATTATTTTCAGGTTGAGTTCACGCTGGGGTCGCGGTCTGTTGCTCTTAATGAGCGTGTGTTTCGTGTAATAACCAGTCAGTTATTACTGAAACTGGATGAGCCCAATGAAAAAAATTGTTCGCCAGTTATTATAATTTGATACTCCTGAAGCTCACACCCACTTTAGTTAAGTACAGAGAGAGTTCCTTGAGTCATGAGAATCTTAACAGAAAAAAAAAAAACATCTTTCAATATTCCTTATGCAGTCCATGCATCTTTACAGCTAAACTGACACAGCCCTTACATTTTTAACAGATTCCATTTTCAAGTGGAAGAATCCATGCATTTTAGATCAGGTGAAAGGTGGGGGCATGTTTCTTCATATTTGTGGTCACAGAGTGTATTTGCAATGGTCAGACCTCCAGAAAGCCAGTCGGAAGGCATAATAAAATGAATACATTACTCAGAGGTAAGTCACAGAGGGGACTGAATAATATTACAGCACAGCGGAGATAAGGATTCTCAGAACAAACAGGATGGTTCATGCCTGTGCAAGATTAGTCTGTGATTGAAGAAAAAAAAATAATCCTATTAATTGAGTTTTTTTTTTTACATAATGTTAACAGTCTAACTGGCAGGCCCCTCAGATGTGCATAATGCACAGCAGGACCACTTCGTTTGCAGATAATATCTTCATCCCTGAAAAGACTGCCAGGCAGATTTTCATTTTCCAGGGTTCATCGAGTCTGTGGCTGGCTTTTGAAAGGTTTTGATCAGCAGGTAAGATTATTATTATTAGTTTATTTAGCAGACGCCTTTATCCAAGGCGACTTACAGAGACTAGGGTGTGTGAACTATGCATCAGCTGCAGAGTCACTTACAATTACATCTCACGCAAAAGACGGAGCACAAGGAGGTTAAGTGACTTGCTCAGGGTCACACAATGAGTCAGTGGCTGAGGTGGGATTTGAACCAGGGACCTCCTGGTTACAAGCCCTTTTCTTTAACCACTGGACCACACAGCCTCCTGTACATACAAAACAGCTGGCCAGCTGAAAAGGAACGGAAACGCTGGAGAAAAAAATTTCACACGTTTCCAGGCCTATACCAATCACATACACACCGCTTCTCAACATTGTAAATTCTTTAGAGCTTTTAAACCACTATTAGACCCTGATGTTAAATTACTGGCAGCATTCTGCTGTTTCTTTTGGCAGTAGAATTTGCACTGGTAACATGAAAACCACAAAGGCTGCTGCCAGTAGAGTTCCTATTGGTTCAAGTCACTCAATTTAAATACAATATGAACCAAGAAATGCAGAGAACTTTGCTTGAATGCTTGTGTGACATTCTATCCTCTTTGCCCACAGTGAATTGTGGGGACAAGTTTAAGCTGCTACTAGACACTGGCAGCATCCCATTGAACAGCCTATACCAAAATTCTCTTGTGATTGAACACGCCTTCTTGTGCCTGACTACACTTTGCTTTCACCGTGGTATATTTGTGTTTCGAGCGGGGGGAAAAAAATGTCCATAGATCACTGCATGCTATATAGCCTTGAATGCCATTGCTCACTTAAGTGTGCTTTCTCAATATGAGCAACCATGAGTACACTTAGGTAAGTGCTAACACAAAAGCACTGTTTCTGACTCTGATTAGAAACATCAGTCTTTATGTAACACAGATCTTGTCTGTTGGGTGGCGTGCCATTGAAATGAATAGAGAAGCTCCTTTACTGTACTGTAAGTGCTTTTTTTTTTCGTTGCAAAGCCCCTTTACTGCTCTGTGCTTTCTCCTCTGCTCTCCCTGCCAGCACTGGGGTCCTGATGCGAATCCACACTATATTAGCCCCCTGGCTGGCTTTAATAATGACTGGTTTGTGTGTGCTCTCAGATAGATTTGAGTAAACCACAGAGAGAGAGATGGAGGCTGTTCTGTCTTTCAAAATTTGAATAGAATTCTGATTCCAAATGAACAAAACTGTGGCGAATGAAGGAGTCATTCAAAAAGCATCCTTTAATGTGCTGTAATGTAACGTAGCAAAGATATCAAAAGGCTTGCCATTTACTGTGGATATGTATGAGTAATATACATAATGAATTGCGTAGGTTTTCAATTGAGGTGCAGTCGGTTCCCTAATTGAAACAGCGGTTATAAGCAACACTAATCAATGCACCGAGAAAACACTTTAGCATTCAAAACAAGAAGCAAAAAATGTGTTGACCCTTTAATCAGCTGAAAAATGCAGGTGCCTATTATAGATACAGTAGGTTCACAATACCAGCATTGAGAAAACGCTATTATTAAAAGGCCTAAAGACATTTTGATTATATTTCTCATCACAAAATTAATAGAAACGGAATAGTCTATAGCAACACGCAAGGAAAGCAATAGTTTGGGGTAGCTAAGCTATGCAGGCTCAAATCGATTAATAGCTGCAGCTCTAGTTTGGGGCTCTGCAATGATCTGTGCTTTCGTGTTGCCATAGAAAAAAAATCTTAAGACTGACAACCAAAAAAACGAATGTCTCCCTCTTGACAGCAACAGAACAGAGCAGACGGAGCAAGGAAAGACTCCAGCCACGACGAGTTCATTATACAAAGACACAATGTCCTGCTACGTTTTACAATCTCTTCTGACATTTATATTGCGCTGATATAACCAATCGCCGGGTCTTTGAAGAACGGCTAATGAGCACAAATGATGCTTTAAAATGAGTTGGGTTCGATTTTTGTATGCTGCTTATTAGTAAAGGCTGGTTTACAGGTTTCAACAACTGCACGCATCAGTGCTCTGCTGATGTACTGAGAGGCTGTAGACTGGCAGATGGTACTTTATGCAGTCAGTGCTAAACAGCTTAGTAGAGTATGATAGCGGACTTCTGACAGGTCGCTCACAGGACAGATTGTTTACGTGGACAAGCTTTTTGGAGATTGCAAAAAAAAAAAAAACAGGTGTCAGAAGTATGATTTAGGCTGATTACCTGCAAAACCAAATCAGGATTTGATCCACATGTCAATGTTCTCGTTGCCTGTAACTCTCAGAAACTCCAGTTACATCGTCCTGCCACCTGGTGGCACTGGACCCTTGTTATGACACCAACAATATTGACTTTGTTATCCTTGGTTAGCATTTCTGTACTTGGTGGTGAAACTCATGAGTTACTAAAATAATCTTTTTTTCAGTCTTTTTTGATTAATTAGATGTTTTTGTAATTATTGTTAATAGGGCCTGACGTGTTCCATGTAAATACATCCAATGGGAATAAAAAAAAAAAAAAAAGATTATTTTCACATCCAAAAGGCTCTATGAATAAAGATATGCCAGGCCTGGAAGGCTTTTTGTGATCCTCCCTGTATGAATACATACAATAATCTTTGTTCATGCAAATAACAGAACTGCTCACTCCCTCTTCAAACTGACAATGAACGAGTGCTGAAGCACGCGCTGGAGTGATGCTGAAACAACATTAAACCAGCCAAGAACAGCCAGGTGAAATTAAACAAAACAACATCCTGTTCTCTCACAACTGTCAGCTTTCAAGCTAACAAACTGTGAGCACTCCTCAAGAACATAAAACGCCCCCTCTCCGTCCGACGCGTCTCTTGAACTGGAAAGCCGTTACCTGGGGGAGTTTTAGATCTTCTTTTTCAAACGATAATGTGGGAGGCACGACAGCTCTTAATATAATAATGTTAAATCACTCTGAAGCAGAATAATTGGGCTGACACAATAGAATTTGGGAATGTGGCCCTGTATATCTACCTGCATATCCCTCACAGATCACTGTGAAAGCACGCTTGTATTCAGAACACTTATTACTACAATGCAGCAAAAAAGTATGTTGATAGCTAGATTTGAATGATTACAGTAAAAGTGTTAATGAACACTCAGAAATGCAAAGGCAAATGGTCTATTAAAGATCAAGATGAAAATAACAAGCAGGTTTTGCTCTCAATTCCTAAAAACAGAAGAGAAAAGCAGTCCCAATTTCTCACCGTCAAGACCGCAAATGAAGATTGAAAACCACAATGTGAATGGATCTGTGTTAAAAAGAGCGAGGACAGAACGGAGTGAAGATTCAAGAGACTCTTGTTGCCCAGCAGCAGCTGCTATTCGGAGACACCCATCATGCACCTAAATTAGCACTGCAACCGACTAATTGTATAAAAGCTCTTCCCTGAAAAACAGAAAGCCTCTAATTAAAAACAATTTTGTTTTTTTCAGGCATCTCTGCCTCCAATTTCCTCCACTGCCGAGTGATTGATCCCCCCCCCCCCCCCCCCCCCCTCCTCCCGCGCAGGATGCTGGATTACAGGGCTTATCCATGCCCTGCATAGTCACAAGCCTTTATATGTGAATGGAAATCAATACTAGAATTGATGAAAGAGCAGTGTGGACCAGCCACAGCATGGACCGACTCAGACTCCTACTGTGAGAACAAGAGCAAAATTACTGTGGATCGTGCAGATTTAACTAGAGGCGAACAAAAACACCCGAAAGGGGAATCGATTTTAGCCAAATTGGGCCAGGTTTATCTTTCATCCATACCTTTAAAACTCAATCATGGGATACACACCAGGACTTTAAAGAAACACGGTCATTTAGGCTAGCAACTAGAACTCTTCATTGGTGTTAACAGACCTCTGCTGGAAGTGTGTGTCTCAGTGACCATGATGAAGGGCATTTAGCACCTTTTACTTGTGAAAAGGAAAGCAAACGTCTTTAAAATAACCGAATATGGTGGAAGTTTTCCCTTATAAAAGTTTACCGCTGTATTTTTGCACAGTATTTCTGTAGTTTTCCCATTGGCTTTACAATGCATTTAACACAGTTTACCCTGGTTTGCCTTGTTTATTAATATGCTTTACCACACCTCTCTGAGTTTGCTGACCTATGCTTTACCATGCTGTATTACACTTTTACTATGGGGATGTTCTAATAAGGGTTTGAACTGGAAGGGAGTGTTTATGTCAATATCAAATCAATGTTCGCTTGCAATGGGACCTGCTACTGCCCTCCTGCTTCGAGGGAATCAGCCCCAGTGAGATCCCATCAGTACCTGAGAAAGCACAAATTCAAAGGCTCCTTCCCTTAATGCATTAACACAAAGCAACAAAAACAAGCTTTTATCAGAGCCCTTTACACCAGATCAAAGCATTGCTCTTCCCATTACTTAGTGCATCCACTATGGCACGATGATGTGGATTTTTCATTGTGAACGTGGATGTAAAAGAACTTACTTAGAAAAATAATAAACAGCCTGCTTGTTGCAGCTGGGCACCATAGGGGCTCTGAAAAACAAGGCATTATGTTTGGGTAGACCACAGTAAAAAGCATAGGCATGGCAAGGTGTAGTGACAGTGAAGCACAGTCAAGCGTGGTTAAGAACAGAGAAGAGAGGCAATGAATGTCAAATCCATTGCACACCCATTGTAAACAGAATTAACATTTACATTTAATTGGGGAACTTCAGTGAAAATGCTGTAGTGTACTGCCAGTTAGACTGGATATGTAGTTTATTTTTGGCATATGTAAGGAGCCCTGTTTGGCTTTCCTGCTCAAATGTTATCAGAATACAGGAACACCATTTAATATAATCAGACCTACAGCACAGGAAGTAGTTATGTACCAGGGAAAAAATCAAGCAATCAGAGAACAAAAATATCTCCAATGAACTAACACTTCTAATGGTAAAAAACAGGGTTTGAAACTGTGGCTCTCATCACTATTCATAGTAGAGGATTGATGTTCTGTTGCTGGATGATCAGATATTCACAGGGAATAGCATTGCTCAATAGGGGAGCACAGGGGGCTGCAGATTCCACAGGATGCATCTTTCAAAATAAAACAAGTTTAATTTTACAGTCGCTCAGGAATTTGGTGCACCTATGAGATCAACACACTTGGCATGAGTTTTGTGGTCCAGGAAATTATCCAGAGCCTGACGCCAGATCCTAATAGTTTTCGGGGATCAGTTTTGTACACAATCATATGAGCTCATGAGAATATAATGCTGAAAGATGATTTACTGGTACCCCATGGTATATTTGTTTGTTTTGTAATCACATTTGAACTATTGAGACTATCATCTGCATGCTTTTGTCCTTTTTATTTAACTCGCAGTTGGATACTGCAGCCTAGAACTGTAGTGATCCATGCTATGAATGAAACATTTGCTGCCACAGAGAGACACAGTCCAGCTTGCATTGACCTGCTCAACTAATAGCAAGGCAGTGCTCAGATTGAAGCCCTTTTGCTGGCTCTATTTATAGCGGAGTGGGAAAGCGAGAATAAAGGTCTCCACACACCGGACGCGATGCGATTTGTCCTGTGATAAAATGGTTCTTCCTCTGCGACACTACCTTTTACACCAGTGGGGACAGGCTCATGTGTGTTAGGTGACTCTCTTCTGATTGTGTCATTCGCTGGAAAAAAAACACATGTATGATAGTCCTGTTATACAGCTAATACAAATGAAGAATACATAATAGCTTTTCAGAATACTTATTTCAATAAAGCTAAACGAATCACGCACACCAGCTACATCCAGTTCCCTGGAAATGGTCTGCCAGATGTTCTCCCTCATTGCTGTGTCTTTTATCATTTTTGTGTCCTTTATTGTACAGCTCTGGATATTTTGATACTGCAAGAATTATCTGTCATTGTTTGCTGAAGGCACGCAAGGGAAGCTGGTCCTCGTTAGTTAGTTCCCTAGCTGCCGTGCGACAAAATCACAAAATAGACACCGATCCTAACAGTCGCATCGCAGGCAGTGTGAAAAAAAATACATTTTGTCGTGGTACAGTGTGTCGTACGATACTTTCACTTGTCACATCGTGTCCGGTGTGTAGGCCTTAAAGCTATTGAGTACAGTAAGCACCTACCAACTGAGCACCTCCTATCAGCCATCTATCAAAGTGTCTAAGATCCGCTGTCCATTATGACTGAAACTGGCTTGCACCAGGGAGATGCAGCTTGTATATATTATGTCAGAAATGCAAACTGCAGTACATCCCAATTCTGTTTTTCAAAGGTAAATATTAACACCTTATATGAGGGTGGGGTTACCACGTGCCTGTCCCAAACTGTCCTAGTGTACATGGAGTCTTTGCACATCTTCGGTGAAATCTCTGCTGTGTTGTGTGTGATTACTCAAAATACCTACAAGATTCCCACTGAGCCAGTACAAAAATAAGCCAGCAGAGAACGCTGCTTTTCGTCAGACTGTTTTGTTTTGAAACAGCACCCCTGCTTTCAGACAGGACACTTATTTTTAATTACTGCTCTGGACGTCTGTAAATAATCCCTTGACAGTGCTGTGATCTCACAGAGAGTGGTATCGTGGGAATGTGGAGGTCACTCCGCTGCCCTCTCTCTCTCTCTGTCTCTCTGTTGATGAACTTGGGCAGTAATTCATTTGACAGGCTCCGTGTTCCCAGTGAATGGGTCATCGCTCCCTGCTTGTTTACAGCGTTGGGGTGATAATTTGCAAGGTTGTTATGAGCAGGCTGCCTGGGTGAGGCTGTGATTTTTTTTTTTCTGTCTATGTTTCTCCGTTGATCATTTTTTTCCCGCTGCTGCTTCTGTGAAAGGTGGAATCCTGTGGTTCAGTTGTGTTAAGGTGCACGACAGAGAGCGCCAGTCAGATGATTGGGAAGGGGATTCCTTATAAAGTTTATTGTTCATATGAATTGATGCCCTGTCAGATGTCCTCTGTAGCCCTCATCTTCCCGATGCCTGTCACCAGTCTGATCACACCATGTATTTTTGCAGTTTTGCAGTCTGGGCCATAGATTACCCAACCATCAAGAACTTCTTTGCTGCAAAACTACCATGCAAAAATACCATGGTAAACTCTTATAAGGGACTGTATTTCCTAATAGTGTCTCCCTATACATGCGAGTGGCCCCTGTTTTTCATTAGTGTTGCTGTCGTCTTTTTTTGCATGCGTTTGAGCTGTCAAAGTGACCTGAAAAACGTCAAGAGCATTCCTCCTCCTCTCCAGAAGGGACGCATCATTGAGCAGCAGAGATTACCTTCCTCCTTGAATCACTGCTACATGGAAGTCACTTTGGTAGAACGATTGCATCTCCCTAGTTTTCCAGTCCAGGAAGCACCTCTCTGTGACTGACGGCCGTTGCTTCAATCACTGCATTTGACTCTGTATTTGTTATCAATGTATTGTCTATGCATGGCATGTGAGAAGCTTACTCCTGTTTGCTGTACTGTGTACAGTAGTTTTAGCCACATGACCTTTCACTTTGCAATGAGAAAGTATTTGCAAATCTCTTGGAGATATAATTCTGGACAATGTACTGCAAATCATGATGCAAACTTAGCTATGCTAGATCAAGGTTACGGTCAGACTTGGGTGATGTACAATGCCATCTTAAAAACAGGACAGAAACATAATGAAAGGCAGAACAGTAATTAAATGGATAATTTTGCAGCATTTCACTTACCTCTCCAGTGTCCGGTTATGTGTGTTTTGTATGTTTGCCCATTTTCCAGAAACTCAGCTTGCGCACGCCTTATCAGAAAGTTAAATGGAAATGGGCATTATGTCGTTAGCCTGGTAAATAATGACCCATGAAGCAACAGCAATAGAAAATGATAGACACGCGATAGGATAGTGAATGAATGAGGCAACAACTGAGATAAGGGTTAGAAATAATAACACATATTAGATGCAGTGTGATTATATTACAGCACTGGGGCCCAGGATCTCGCCTTATGGGCAGCAGGAGCTGCCCTATTTTAAAATGAGCCTCTGACGGGGGTCAGAGGGCATCCAAGGCTGGGTGATGGGACCCCCTAAAGGGAGACACAGCTGAGAGGCGGTGGGGTGGAGGAGGAGAAAGAAACATTTTGGAAAAGGGAACCACTGAATTTAAAACTATCCAGCAAATGGTATGATAGGGAGGCGCTGTAGCTCCTAGAATCACGGCAAGCCTCGATTCCACAGGTAAGAACTATTCAGAAAATGTAGCTGATATAAAGCATCCTGACCCTGTCACAGGCTGAGATTGTGCACATGGCTCTGCAGCATCTCCTTATACAAACACAATCAAAATGATAAGAACATGTGTTTTATTTCACAAGGGAACATACATAATGACACAAGAGGCACACAGAATTTCCAGAATCGCATGCCTCAGCATGAATGATTTATAATGCATGCTTGTGATTCATCCTGAGCCAATTACAGAGCAAACATCCCAAAGAACTGAACACTATATTATCAGAATAAAGCACCTATTTTAAAATGTGTGTTTTTCACATAGGGGATCTTTCAAATAAATAAATACATTTAAAAATCCTTTTAATGAAATCCAACACATTTTACTAAATATAAACTTGGCTACTGCAACTTTTTGAAATAGCTTTATATTGAATTATTTAATACCTTACATATAAATAAGCAAAAATGATCAATTGCATTTTTGTCCATATATTTTCTATGAAAAATATTACATATATATTTGATCATATATGGTACTTTTATGTAAAAAAGAAAAATATATGATAACATATTAAAAATATATGAACCGCTACTTCCATATATTACAAATTGGGTCTTCCGTCTGGGTGAGGTGTGTAAGCGCTGCCCCTTTAAATTCAAAGTGAGATCAAATCTAAGATGCCAGGATATGGCTTTCGAAAGCGTCCGATGGATTTGTCTTGATGATGTCACGATCTCCCAGCAGCTCCTGAGGCTTAGGCAGACTCCGCTTTGTCTCAGACTGCAGCAGTGTTTGCTTGCTTTCAGAACATATTTGCTTAAAGGATTCCTGTAACATTGACACAATGAAGCGATCCATTCAATCAGACATAGCCTGTCTCAATCAAGGCCGTTTAATGCTAAAGAGCCGAGCTTGGATTTAACAACAACTAAGCAAGAGCAGATTTTTTAAGAGCTGCAACACATTTTAATGTTGTTTGGTTTTTTTTGTTGCTAATTTGCTGCATGCAAAAGTTTTCACCGTATGCATATCTTTGGGGTCAAGTACAGTATCTTCTTCACATGTGCTGCTTTGTCAACTTGTGGGTCTAAATATAACATTCCCAGACATCTTGTTTTTGTTTTGCAGTTTGCACAACAGAGAGCATTTTTTTTTCCCACTGAAAAACCAATTTTTTATAGGAAGTTAATTTCATCCAGGTTTAAACAGAAGCAATCCGGAATGGGATGTTTACCCCGGAATATCTTCCAGGCTGTCCGAGCCAGGAAGGATTGTGGGTGAAGAATGAATTTGGGAGCAATGCCCCAGTTGATTAATGACACAGGCCATGTAAATACTAACAGAAAAACAACTCCTGATTATATAGGAAAGGAAATTGCAACAGTACAGTCAGTGCAGGATGCAGATAAAGTATATTATCTGTTGTAAAAATAACATGCTCTATTTCAATCACGCTCTCAACCAAACTATTTCTCAAGCATTCATCTGTTGCAACGGGAAGCCTGTGGTGGATGAGGCTGGAACTTGTGTTGCAAAATCCATACCGATAGAAATCAAAATACAACAGAAAATATCCCTGTACCTGACTTACTATATACTGGAACCCATCAAAATAATGCATCCATAACATCAAAGCACTCAATCACAGGGTCTCAGGTAAAACTATTAAGAAACAAGGTCAAACATTTCTGTGTCTAAAGGAAATGTGATATTGATGAAGGAATTAGCCAAAATGTTTGTTGACCTAGTGTCTTAATACTGTGTGAATAACAGCCAAATAGCCAAATATGAAAGCAAATCTTTAGTTTGGGTTCAGATTATTTGTAACGCTTCTGGGTGAATCATTGTTAGTGATTGTTATTGCAATTACTTACATACATACATACATACATACATACATTATATATATATATATATATATATATATATATATACATTATATATATATATATATATATATATATATATATATATATATATAAAAGAGAAGTCTGTGAGTTCAGAGCATCTTTTCAGTTCTTTGATTGTGAGTTCAGAGCGTCTTTTCAGTTCTTTGATTGTGAGCTCAGAGCTTCTTTTCAGTTCTTTGATTGTGAGTTCAGAGCTTCTTTTCAGTTCTTTGATTGTGAGTTCAGAGCTTCTTTTCAGTTCTTTGATTGTGAGTTCAGAGCTTCTTTTCAGTTCTAGATGCATGTCACACACACTGCCCGAGTTTCATTGCAATTATGTCGGCGCCCAGTGCAAAGCAGTGCATTGCCAACAAAACCAAAAGAAACGTGATCCAAAGTGGCAGGTCATTAGTGCTTCTCTGACTTATGTAAGGATCTCTGACCAGCAGCTAAAAACGGAACCCATGAACAGAGCACCGAGACTCAGCAGAGAAATTCAAAAACAGTACTGATAATAATAACAAACTCTTATATTACCATGAAGAAACCTAGTTTAGATTTGATCTGGTTCCTCCAATCAGATAAGCAGACCATGCTTTACTGCTGAGAGGTCAGGGTCCCAGTGTTTGAGCAGTACAGACTCTGTGTGGGATTTCATTCCCATCTTCTTGTTGCTTCAGCAGGCTGCTCGCGACCCTCAGAGCAGCTCGAAGGTGATCTAGATTGTCCAGGGATCCTTACATATAAATCATGACATGAAAGCAAGGTTGCAATGGTAATAAATCAAAGTGCATTACTATGAGGATTCAGAGCCACCAAGTATTAGAGGCCAAATGTTGCAGGCTTTTGTGATGCTTCAAAAAAAAAAATGGAATTCTGTCGAAAAATGAGGGATTGATTCTTCCTGTACATAAACTGTGTCCATCTCTGTTTCTAAATACTGCATTCAAATAGTGTTGGCGGTTGCATTCAAAGTGGATTCCTCTTTAGGTCTGTCGTTTTTTTAAATTGGTGGTTTAAGGTGCAATGTTCCAGAATGCCAAGACTTTGACTGCAAACAGTGTGGCATCTTCTTCAAGAGGGAAAGCCCTGAAATGAAAGAGAATCTCGAATCGAGAGCCAGAGAGAGGCGCAAGTCACTATCAGCAGAAAAGCACAGCCAGCTTCTCTTTATGCACTTGTAGTTTTTCCTCGAATAGGCCATCTGTTCATGTCTTAGTCTGTTTACCTGTTGAATGTTGACTCAATGTACAGTATATATATAAATAATTACATACATACATACATACATATATAAATACCAGTTTTTTCCATTAATCACATTGACTATTTAAGAAGGACAGCCAGCAAAGGTCTCCTTATTTGTGTCACCTTACCAGAGATAAGCGAGATTGAGAGCTACATAGAGTTTTAGCAAGTCATACTGCGAGCAGATCTGCACAGTTCTTACCAGCGAATCAGATACGATATCTCTGCAGATCTGCAAGAATGCCCTGCGTCTCATACAAACAGACTAGAGGAATCTAGGCGCCTCCCATTTAACTCATCGACGCCTCTCTTTTGTTTCACAGTTCAAAATAAATAAAGCCCCTGCAATGTCTATTGAATAACTGCTGGCAGGTTGTGTGTACTTCCCCTCGTCACCAGCCCGCTACTCAGAAAGCTCCTGGATCCCTGCTCTCCGATTGTCAACAGGACAATGAGGTGTGATGGTGCTGCTGCGTGGAGACCTTGACTTACTCCCCAGAGCTGAGGACTGAGTTAATTGTAGAGGGCCAGGTTGTGAGTGTGTGTCAGCAAGCCTCTTTCAGTCCCATGTGTCAAGGTTAAACCACCCAGGCAGCCTTTCCTGTCATTTTCCTTCTTGTTGGTTCATTGCTGTTCAAGGCCCCCTGTCGCACTCAATCTAATGGAAGTGTCAGAGACCTCACCCTGGTGATCAATGCCATTGTTCCACTAAACCCAGTGACTCCTTTTCACTTCAGTTAATACGGGGTCTGCTGGTTGTCTCTTATTGGTCTTCTGGCAGCTGGCAACTGTGCAAAATGATTTCTGTTAGAATACCCTACACATGACGTATTAGCTTAGTATAGACCTAAACAAAGATTGTGCTCATGAACTACTTTAAAGATAAAAAGTGCAAGAAGTGTGTCTGTTCAATGACGGGCTGACATCTGCTGAATACAGAGTATGAGATTTTGATTTTTCTCTCCAGATGTGACGCTCTCTCTCTGCTCTCGTTGTTTTTCTCTGTGCTAGAAAGCCTTGACAAAACTACTACGACTAATAATAAAGATCACTTGATTCCCAGTCTCTAAAGGGACGGGGACCTCTGGAGGGAGGCATGGCTAAGCGAGGAGTCACTGTGTTTAAAGAGGCACATTCATCTTCATTGGATCTGCATGCCTCCCTAGACGAAAGCTTATCCTTTAACACACTGCCCCCTCTCTTTCGCATTGCCATTATAGGTCTCAAATTAGCAGTTTCGAAAGAAACATATGTTATAGGAAAGACGTATTTCCTTCATAAAAAACATCTGGTACTGCTTAAAAATAAAATTAAAAAAAAAGTTCTCAGGTTCCAAGCCTAAAGAAATCTGTTACACTTGTACTTCCTGGACCATTTACCCTCAACAGTGTCTTCTGGGCCAAATCTCGTTCCTGGGTGAAAAAATGTCCGGCAATAGGAGGATCAGCTGGCCGGTTAATGACAGCTGAAATGAGCAAGGAAGTGCAACGCGATCTGAAAGCATGGCTTACAAACAGAGATCTCTTTAACCAAGTTTAGCAGATATCACGTTTTAAAACAAAAAATACATTTTTACTAGAACGTGTTTCTTTCAAAACTGCACAACAGGGTAAGATAACTGAAATGATTTCTTCTATCGCAGTCTGCTTTTTCAAAGCAATTCTTGAAGAACCAGAAAACCAGAGGACATGTTTAAAAAGAGGGACTTTTATTTTGACAAAAGCAGTAAAATATAAAACTAAATAAATCCTTCCCCAAGCAGGGTCATATTTTGAATAGCTGGCAGCTTACAGAAATGTTTCTCATGCCAGGTTTTATTTAGTCGTAAAATGTACTCATCTGTCAAACCCCTCTCTCGAATACAAGTTTCTCGCAGACGATTTCCCCAGAGCTCGGGCTGTTTCATTAAAACTCTTACCAGCAACTTCATAAACATAAATGGAAAAGCATGTTCCACAGTGCAGGTTCACATACCGCTCAGTTTGTGACTGTCTAAACCAGCAGTGGCCACTTCAGAGACCCACGCAGCCTGTCAATGCTCTAACCAGCCCACTTCACTGTCAAATACAAACAATGAGGCCACTTCTACACACAGCCTACTGTTATACAGCAAGAGTCAATTCTATAAGACTGCGATTCTACACCACAGGGACTGCACTGAACCCAGAGGCTACCAGGTGCCACAGTGTGTTTAGAAATTCCTATTTAAAATGTCAATTTGAGGTCTGTGTGTTTTGTTATGTCCTTAGCTCTAGGGTATAGATGTTCCATTCTGTGCTCTGTCTGATAGAAAGGGTAATTCATTGTGGATGTTTTTCATCCCCAGGTCCGTCACAGATTGTGGGAGTGACATCATTGCCAATCCCTCTATACATTTTTTAGCAAATGGTGTAATGCCAAAAGACAAGACTGCCCTTTTTTAGTGAAGTTTGTCAATAAATCCCACTGCAGCATCATAACTGTTTGGCTAATGTTTTCAGTAGGGTAAAATATGATGCAGTGAATAGAGGATATGAAATGATTCAAAATAGTCAACAAGTGAGGGAACAAAATCACAAAAGGATGATATTGCTTTAACAGATAAACAAACTGGGGGAAAAAAATGTTCTCATAACGAGAAGCAAACCAAAGAATAATCTGATGACTGTACAATAAAAGCCCCAGCGTAGAGGTAACAAGCTCTGTGTCTTATTATTAAACTCTTAGTAAAACCAGGAATGGATCAAACTGCTATGCAATGGGAATCTTTATGTCCATCCCTGATGCAGTAAAACTGAGTGAAAAAGTATCCACACCAATCCAAGCAGCTGTCTCTTCACTTGTTTCACTTGAATGGTAAATTCAACACCAATGATGTGAATAATCGAGTAACCCTTTGGTGCAGCACTAATAAAGCCATGCATTGTGTGTTACTAGTAAACCAATAATAGCTATATGCCTTTTACAAGAATACTTGACTCTGACCCTTGCATTCCTTTCATAGCTCCACATGTGCTAGTTCTGTGCCTGCATTGTGAATACACCTGCATGACAGACCGGACTAACAGAATTATTGCACTCCAATCACACCTTTAACTGCCAGCTGACTTTCCATGTTGCAGGTGCCGGCTTTTAACCTGCTCTCAGCGGCTCGCATAACATGATAGCAGCAGGTGCACGGCGCTTTGCAACAGGGGAGTCTGCGGCGTTACGTTACGTTACGGTATATCAGGCAGAACTGTAATAAAGAGGACATCTTCAGCTTAAAATTGCTTTTCTTTTCTTTTTTTTTTACATAGAACCGCTTCAGTTCTCCTATATATATATATATATATATATGCAATTCAATGTGTGTACATAGCGCCTTCGATTACAATATCCTCAATGCGCTTAACGAGCAAACTTTCGATACAGATTATTAACAACAAAGCCATTGCAGTGAGTTGTAATAATTTGTTTTTCATTTTGATTTGAAAACAGTCAAATATTCCGCAAACCTCGGACGGAAGGTCACTGCATTATAACATCAATACTATAATAAATAATAATAATTGGGCCAATGTTTTAAATTGGCCACAACACGTAGTAGATAATTGAATTGGTCCGAGGTAATTAATGATCGCTGACGGGCTAATCTGCTTTAACCGAACAAAGGCTTCAGTTAATGAATCTGATCAGGGCTTAACCTATCAAACAGTGCTGTACAAATAAACTGTAGCGGCAATGCAGTCTGATTAGTGTTTTAAATACAATATCGTGTTCCAGTTTTCGACAGGGAACGAAGTTAATCGTTCTATTTGAATAAACTAACCGATTATTATTATTATTATTATTATTATTATTATTATTATTATTATCAGACATACAAAGCTTATTATGTTCCTTCTTTCTGTGGCGGTTTTGTCTACACCCTTTAATTACCGATTCCATCAGCAATTTATAGGTTTTGCTTTAAAGAAACACAGCAATGCCAGCGCACGCTTGCTTTGACAACACAGTACAGTACACCGACTTACCGTCTCCATATACAACCTCTAATAACTGTACTGAGCCAACATTGAAGAACATATCAATATCATTTAGAAATTTGGCTTATGGATTGCATTAACTGTGGTTCAGTCTGATGATAGCGTTTTTAAGTAGATGATGAGAGAGAATGGTGTTCTGGGGCTTGACAGTAATTGTATACTCAGCGAGTCCTCCTCCCCTGTCCGCCTGCTGATCTGTGACCCCGAGTCGTGGGCAGTCCAGTACTGTTAAGCCGAGTCGAACCCCGGCGGAGTGAATCGGGCACTTGTGACATCAACAGGATTGGAACTCTGAGACAAGCGACTGCTCTGGAGCTTCAGTGAAAGAGGCACATTCAACGCTGAAGCTGTTTACTCACTGGGTTTAATTTAAGTGAGGTGTCGTGAAAGCGGAAACAAAATGTAGTGATCTGCCTCAGTTAACACTGTAGCTGAGCTAAATCCAACCCATTCGCTTGCATTGCACTGGAGGAAGTAGGTAACAGAATACAAGCGGTCTTGTGGCTTTTATTTTTAATGCAACGTTTTAGATTTTTGCTTTAAAAGCGAAAGGCGGTTCACAGTAATAACACTGCTTTCCTATTACACTTTCGAGGTATTAACCCCCGCAGCCTCAATTACTGGACTGCTGTGTGTATAATTTGACTCTGCAAAGTGCTTCATGAAGAAGATTCGTATCCGAATGCATGTATTCTGCTCAAACCATACCGGATTCTGCGTTTATAAAAACCGCTCATGAATACATAGGTATCGGATTACAACAACGCTCGAAGAATTGCGAACATTGCTGGCAAATACGCTTCTCTTATTACATTTGCTGATAAAGACAGTTGCACAAGTCTGATATTTTTGTTGTTTAGTTTTTATCATGCACCGCGGTTTACCAGTACATGTTATTCTTCAAGAGGAAAGGCAAGGCGGTTCGCAAATTGTTTAACATGCTGGATGGATTGGACTCTGAACGAGCGCCCATTCAGAGCACATAGCAGCATTCTGCATTCAGGTGGTGAAGAAAACAAACTGAAAGGATTATTTCTGTTCGTGTGCATTGTTATTTAGCCGGAAACCCCGCTACCGCTAAAACAAAGACTGCCTGCTGCAACGTTGTTCGTTTTTGTGTCTGTTTGATGTATATGTTTTTTTTCTTTTAAAACTCATTCACATTAAGCTCGACCGACCCTCCGCCTTCACCACTGACTCTTGCCATAGCATTACCCGCTTTTCAGCTGAGCGCAGTATGCCTGAATGGTTCGCTGCTGCCTGCATTCTGATCCTAGTCGTTTTGCTCTGGCCGGTGAAGCAGTGCTTCGGATTCAGAACGGCGACGGTGGCGCTGCTTAGCCGGTTTGGACTCTGCGCCTCCAGCCGTCAAATGAGCGACCCCGACAGACGCGGTTCGGAACCTGCCACAGCTGCAGGGGCAGGGGAGACGGTGTCGCTGATCTGCAAGCCGTCGACTCTGGCAAACTACCTCCTCAAGCACTGCGTCACCTTCAGCAATTTTACAACAGGGCTGACTTGGAGCTGGAGAAGGAACCCGTTCCTGCAGACCGTTTTCAATGCGTGCTGGCCCGTGGAGAGAAGAGTCCATTTCATTCGGGATTACCTCCAGATGAGCGACGACGGGCTGGTTGCGCTGGACTGGGCTGTAGCAGGATCAGCGTTTCATAAAAGGAGACGCGCCTCCAGTAACTCCACTAATCCCGTTCTGCTTGTCATTCCTAATTCATTTGGGAAAATCACCAGGAATGTCCTTAAGGTAAGATGGCACTTTTCATGTAACTTTTTTTTTTTTTGGTCACAGTAATTCGCATAACTAATGGAACACACCCTGTGGACAGTCCTGTTAGTTTACATTATCCAAATGTGCTTGTACATGACACTACAATCAGCACTAAGGGGTTAGAAACAGGATTGGGGTCAATTCCTAATTCCAGTTCCTTTGAAGGAATTAGAATTGATATTTTAGAGACATGATAATCGTTGTGGTTGTTCAGCTGCTTTCATTTCAAGCCCATTTAATCGACAAAGAGTGACTTCAATTTAAGTAATTTGTTGCCACTGTGAGAATCTCATTTTAACAGAATGGAAACGACACATTTCAGCTCTGTTGTAGCTCAATTAAAATACACATATTTTCAGATTTCTGTTTTTGTGATAGCATTTTACAGGGCAAACCCCAGAGTTGATTTTTATTTATTTATTTTTTAATAGGCACTGTGACTTTAAGACCTCTATCTTTTGTTTCTTAACAAGGTAGATGTTTAGTGTGCTCCCTCCAACCTGACAACAACAAGGCCAACACCTTGTTGCCATGGCACCTTTGACTTGTGTCTAAGGGAATCAATACACAGGAGTGTGAATATTGGGAATGAGCAAAAAAAAAAATTGTAATAAATAAATAAACCCTGAATTGTCGTGCATTTAACTCCCAGGCTGCATGCCTAAAAGCAGGTAAATGTTTATTTGCTGTAAGCTGGGATGAAGGTAGAAGATTCCCTCCTCCCTGCCCCCTCTCTGCTCAAACTTCAGTAACATTTTTACGAGATTAAGCAATGCTTTTCTGTCACAGGTTTATATAGGAGAACTGGCTGTGCTATATACTTGATCATAAATAATACATATACAGTATTTAGATACTGTAGTGTTCCTTTAAATATGTGGGTATGGTTAAAAGCAATCTGTTTGTCTTGGATTTTTGCAATCTAAATCAGACTATTTATCCCTCATAGTTCTCCCTTCACAATATTATATCACGTTCCAGCTGCATTCCCCTGCCTCTGAAGAGTGGTGTCCTGTTTTTAAAAAAGACATTGACAACACTAGTGCAGATGGCTGGTATTATTTACAACAGTATAACAGCAACTGTGTGTGTGAGAGAGCATTGAGTCATGATTGTATAAGAGACCTGTTCTTGAATGATGAAAGCAGATGTGCTTTATGGCTGGTGTAACTACATTCACTGCCTACCCGTTTTAGTTTTTGCCTTTAAACTAAGTGGTCATTAATGGTCCTTCTATCTTAAGACACAAGTAGCCAATCACCATGCTTGGTGTATTTGGGACACACCTATTGGCAGTAACCCCAGCTGTATGTTCCCAAACCATTAGACTCCCGCTAAATCTGCTCCGAACTAACATATTGCTGAAGTCATAGTGCGTTTCCTAAGCAATTGATTTACCTGCTTGGATTAACTGGAAATGGATTTGGAATTGAAAAACAGGAATTGATCCTGTCCAGATTTAAGATCCTCATGAGGGTCGTGATTATTTAATTAATAACTGCTTTTCATCCAACCCTAATGTGGCCCACATTTGTATGGCTTCTGTCACATGGGGACAGTTTCTTGGTCTCTTTGGAAATATATGTGCTTATTTTCAGGGGGGGTGTTTGTTGCTCTTCAAATAGACTACCATGCCTACTGGTACTGCAGCTGTTACCACCCCCTTATTCTCACAGGTACAAGAAAAACTTTGAGAAGAAAACTCATTCTACAGTCTGCAAACAGCTGTCCACCACCGTGTACTGCTGTAGCAATAAAATACAAACTGTGTTTAAAAGTATACAAGTCTTACACAATCCCTAAAAGAAAAATATGCATTTGTCTCAAATTATGAAAAGAAAACCCCAGCACCCACCCACACACACACACACACACACACACAACAAGATGCTTGTTCCATGCAGGTGGGCGTGCTGTCCCCAGCGTTGCAGTGCATGTGTCAAGGCTGGGTTGCCAGTTCTGAAGGACAGGATGATTACTGCTCGAGCCCTTTCTCTCACTGATAAATCAATATGCTGTATCCTTTGAGACTTGCATTCTCCTCTTGATCTGCGCAGGCTGTGGAAACAAAGAAGCCACGTGATTGTCTGTTTCTTCCCACGCTTGCATTGTCTGCCTCCCCAAACGACAGCCCTGATACCATTAATCACAGTGACAGCGGCGCATCTTTCACAGCCTTCCCCTGACAAACTGAGCCATAAAATAACCATGATGATCACACTTACGCACACAGACCCCGTAAATCATCATCTCTCCCTGAGCAGCGGAGTGGCTGGGATGAGGAAGAGCTTATCTATCCTGTTCTGTACACCCTGATCTGCAAACTGGGGGAGCCCTCCAAGTTCCCTACATTCATCAGATCCCTATGGAATATTCCTTGTGGAACAGGAATGGGTTATATGGGATCATAAACCGTTGAAATCCCAGTCTTGAAGGAACTGTTATTTCACAGCAGCCCGTTTTATTGCTGCTGTAATCTGACTGCATTCACTTCTCTAGGCATGTGGGGGTCCTAATTCCTGCTGCACAGGAAGTTAATCTATAGTATGGTCACAGGATATTGTCTTCCACCAGGTGAAAATAAAGTCTGGACATCCCTTTTAAGGACTTGATGGGAAATTACATTTTGCTTCCTAAATAAATGACCGGCCTGGTTTTAAAACTCAACAGTCTGCTGCTATGGATTTTGAACAGAGTTGCAGTTTTGCACCTACGTGAGGAATGTGTGGGTGTCCGTGCTGCAGTCCTGCTGCCGTTGCTTTCCACTCCTCTGTGAGAGCAGTGCCATGCAGGGGTCTCCAGCTGGCACAGGAAGAGCAGAGCCAGGGATTAGGAATTCCACACCGTCCCAACACAATGCTCATGGAAAGACTGCAGTCTAAGACCGTGTATCTTGGAGGCTTTTTTTGACTAATCTGTACAAATAATACAGGAGCTGAAGCAAACATTCAGCGTGAAGTTCATTAATTCATTGTTAAATGAGTTTCTGTGATAACGCGCTGCCGCTGAAGATGGTTAAATAGTAAAGGTCAAAGCGTTTCAGGGAAACGCAGCGATGGCAGGCTCTCTAATCCCCTCACGGCTGTGGGCTACAGAGGAGGAGGAGGAGGAGGAGGAGGAGGAAGATTGTGTTTGTTTAGCCAGTTCATCCGAGAGAGAGACGCTTCATTATTTGCACAGAATATCTGCAGACACTAAGGCACTCAGAGAGGCTTTCCAGATGCCACAGTTGTTTTACGAAGCTTTACGTGTGGGAGCTGATGAGTTTTTATACACACAACACCACTGCTCGTTTTACCTTCAAGTCACACAAACTGAAGTGGAAGAATCGTAGAATACCCGTTACTGGTTTTCACTAACTGAAACATTAATGCTTATTTTAGATTTCCAACTCGAATGCCAACAGCTGTGAATAATCAGCTGAAGCATTTCATTTACCAGGCTGGCATGGGGTTGCTTGGGGTACATTCAGGGTCGGGGGGGGGGGGGGGGGGTCATTCATTTTTAAAATGAGTTCCCATTCAAAACGAGCTTCTCACAGTGGCAACAACTTACTTGAATTGAAGTCGCTGCTAGTCAGTTAAATTGGCTTCAAATGAAAGCAGTTGAACAATGGCAACAATGATGTCTCTAAACTATAAATTGCAATTCCTTCGATGGAACAGGAATTGACCCCAGTCCTGGATACATCCACACACACAACCACATAGACTGCTGAATTCTGTGTTAAGGCACAACACTGTAAAGCAGTTCAGTGTGCCCTCATCGTCTTGAGACTTCTGCTTGCTTTTCCCTGCATGCTGATCTGGCCTCTCTCTGTGTCCCTGCTGCTTGCTTTTCCCTGTATGCTGATCAGATCTCTCTCTGTCTCCCTGCTCCCACAGCTGTGTGAGGGTGCTCTGAATCACGGCTACCTCCCCGTGGTGTTTAACCGGCGCAGTCACAACGGCAGTCCTCTCAGCACAGCGAAGCTTCAGCAGTTTGGGGACCCAGCGGACCTGCGGGAGGCCGTGCGTTACATCCGTTACCGGCAGCCGTCAGGACGCCTGTACGCGGTGAGCGAGAGTACCGGCTCGGGCCTGCTGCTCTCCTACCTGGGCGAGTGCGGCTCCTCCAGCTACGTGACCGCCGCCGCCTGCCTCTCGCCCATCTTCCGCTGTCAGGACTGGTTCGAGACGGGCGCCCCCTGGCTGTACCGCTGGGCTCTGCTGCTGTACCAGAAGATCTGCCTCAGCAGGTAGATGGGGCTGGGGCTGGGGCTGGGGCTGGGGCTGGGGCTGGGGCTGGGGCCAGGGTAGATGGGGCTGGGGTAGATGGGGCTGGGGTGGGCGTTGCTGGGGCTGGGGCTGGGGCTGGGGCTGGGGCTGGGGCTGGGGTGAGGGGGTCTTTCTCTATTTTTTTTAACCAGATTTGCCCATTGAGGCTGAGGCCTGATTTACAAGGGCGTCCTGAAAAACTATATAAAAGGACGATTGCAATGTACAAATCACACAGTACAAACGTGCAGGGTACAGACTTAATCAGCAGCATGCAGAGATTAAAGACCAGAATAAATAAGACCTGGATGTATTTGTTAATGTGGACTGAAGGAGAAGCATTGGCAGAGCCTCCCCCACAAAACTTACAGAAGTCTGTAATCCAAACCTGAACCTGGCCCGCTTTCCCAAGCTGAGACAGAATGACGTTCAAATGTGCCTAATTATGTTTGTTGCTTTTAATGAGTCCTAATGAGACCGAGAGATTTTTCGACTGTAAGCAGTTTTATAAATAAATTAAATAAAACTCACTCCCAGCCAGAACTGACTGTCCCTGGCAGTCTGTCGAGAAATCCTTCAGGAGCACGCAAAACATACAGAGAGACCCCCACCTCCTAAAACCCTGAACGAGGTGTCTGGGAAATGTGCCAGAAACAACAGCAGCCAATGCTGATCAGATATTCCCATACCCTGCAAATTAACATTTTTTTAATACAGATTTCTTGATCCGAACAGTGTTTTGGAGCTGAACTGCCAGGAAAGAACAGTGAACTGTGTTGCTGGAAACATGCACGGTTTATGACTTAATTCAATGGCATGTACAGAGGTTCAGTTTAAGTACATTTTAAAATTAGAATTATTGATATTAACCACTTGACTGCCACTGAAGCAATGCAAAAATATGAAAAGTGGTCTTGAGCTGGATTAAACCCATATAAAACCAACATGTTTTGTTTAAACCTGTGCTTCTCTTGTGGGGTTTGTCCGCAGGTACAAGACTGCGCTGGGCGAGACCCTGTGCACAGACGCACTGTTCTCTAGCTCCTCTCTGCGGGGGCTGGAGGAGGCCTTGTTCTGCCAGGGTGGCCAGAAGGGGGCAGTGGTGAGCGGCGGCAGCTGGGACTCTTACTGGGAGCGGAACGACCCCCTGCGGGACGTCGATGAGGTGGCGATCCCGGTGCTGTGCCTGTGCAGTCAGGACGACCAGGTCCGGGGCGACCCCCGCACCACCCTGCCCTTCGAACTCTTCGAGTCAAACCCGCACTTCTTCCTGCTGCTCACCGAGCAGGGCGGTCACTGCGGCTTTGCCACGGCGGGCAATCGAGCCGGCGGTGCAGACGACGCCCCCTTGTGGAGCCACCAGGCGCTGCTGGAGTTCTTCCGGGCCACCTCGGAGTTTTTCGCGGCCGAGGAACGGACCAAACTGGCAGCCCGCCGCCGGGGGTTAGGGGGCGGCACTAACGTCAAGGCCTTCCGGGGCCGCGGTGTCAGCATCTGCAAGAGAGAGGCGGTCTGCTCACACAACATCCCTGACATCTATAACTGGCAGAGGTCCTACACCAGGTGACCGCTGCTTACCCGCTGGACACTAGGAGGGAAGGCACACTGCAGGGTATGGCACTGACACTGCAGAACAGGGCTGCTCCAGGAGGGGAGAGAAGAGTTTCACTGGGGGTTTGGAGTGCAGGATTAGGATAGGAGGGTGAATCCTTGGACTGGGGCACCCACTCCCCCCATCATGAGATTGGGATGCAAGGGGCTTTGTAGCAGGTCTGCCCCAGGCTGTTTTTACAGTACAACATCAGTGACGTGCTGTAGAAAATGAAGCTCCTGTATTTCCTGAATTATGCTTTATAACTTTTTTTTTTTAGTTTATGTTCCTGTTAGTCAATTAAATTGGCTTAAAATGAAAGCAGTTGAACAATTACAACTCTAAAATATCAATTCCAGTTCCTAACAAAGGAATTGGAATTGATTTTAAAATGGAATTGACTTGACCCTGCTCTTTGTAAGACTGCAATGTGTTTGGAAAATGGAGACCTACAGATTTCACAGTTGAGTGTTCTGCAAAGCGAAAGTCAGATCTGAGTGTTCTGTGACCTGAAAGTAAACTGCAGAGCACTGTGAGTGTGGAAGGAGGTTGCACAGAGCCAGCTTAGTGAGCCAGCCTGTATCTAAACTGATCTGTTTTGAAAGGAGTGTTTGTGATTATTTTTTTGGCACCGTTGTACAGTCACAATGTTTTCTTGTGTCTATCTAAATAAAATAAATCTAATTAAATATAATGCATTTTGGAGTGATAAATTACCCCCCCAGTGTGTGTGCGCGCACACACACACACACACACACGTAGTCTTGTCATGTACTGTTTAACTTGCTATACAGACACATGGTCCAATTCATTAATTCAATAGAGCAATATTAAACATTATTCAGTCTAAATTAAATGGATCTGGCCCCACGGGCACATTATTCCTGGCCGTGATGCTGATCAGGTATCCCCACCAGTCCAGGGTTTTGCTGAAACTAGTTTATTACTGTTGTCCGTTTGGACTGCAGTCTGACAATGAGAATAGATTCTAGAGCCCTCACTGTAGATACACTAGCTATAGATTCTAGAGCCCTCACTGTAACTACACTGTATCTATAGATTCTAGAGCCCTCACTGTAGATACAGTATCTATAGATTCTAGAGCCCTCACTGTAACTACACTGTAGGTATAGATTCTAGAGCCCTCACTGTAACTACACTGTAACTTAAAGTCTCAGAGTCTGCCTGTAAGTTCAGTTTGATGTGCGCTAGGAAACCATGCACATTTGAAACAGATATATAGTTAGGGATGTCAGGTCTCACAGATGCGCCTCTTGGTCGCCTATCTGCAGGTGCACAGGAAAGCAAAGCGGATGTGCTAACTGGGGCTGGCGTGCCACACGCTCTGTCTGAAACGAGCCGAGCAGCTTGCAAAAATCTCCCTCCAAACCAGGCTGTGCAAGTTCCCATGCCTGCAGTGAGAAGGTGTGGGGAGTTTAACTTGCTTTTTAAAATATCTGGGTCACTCCTCGTTGAAGTGAAGCAGAGGGAGGCCGTCAAAGTATTCTTTTGTAGAAAAGGTAATTATTAAGAAATTAATATCTGATAATCAAAGTATGCAGCGTTATTGTTTCATGCAGCAGTATTTTTGATAACCGTATTAATATTGTTTTCTGGAAATAACAGTGCACGTTAAACAAATCGACAGAGACACAGACAAGCGCTAGTATTTTACAAATACTGTAAATATCCCTTTTAGCCCTGTAGCTGCAATTTTAGGAGATCTTTCTGTACAGAACCAGTACCTGTTCAATAAATAATGAATATGACAAGTCAATATGTTGGTCTGTCTTTTTGAATCGTTGCATTATGATGAAAGAGCTGGTACAACATTTGAATATTTTAAGGAGGGATTTGATGAATGATTCATGACTGAGCTCGGGTTGCTTGTGTTCGTGGTTAACACCACCCAACGCTGCTTTCCACGGCACCTCTGAAGAGACTTGCGGTTTTACACAGGCACGCGGTCTCCTGAAAGGCCACAGAGACTGAACTGCTCCCTCACCCTCTAAGGAAACTTTCTGCACTGAAGCCGAGGACAGGGGGTGCAGCAGTGCGGGTGGGGGAGCCATTCTGCAGTTTGCTTGTACTGTACAATGTACCTACAGATCAAAAACGCGCAATGGCAGAATATGCAGTAATTCTAAAATGAATTTGTAAAAAAGTTTACGCTTTCTTGCTTTGACTTTGCTTTACCTACCAATGCATTTATTGCCACGACAAACACATAACGTAATGCTAATGATTTACTGTGCAGGACTGTTCACTTTGAATGCACCCGGAATCGCTTTGTATGAAGTATCCGATACGACAAGCCTGGATGCGATTAGGGACTGGATTCCTTCGGTTCTTATACTACCCTTGGGCACACGAAGTGCGTGAAAGCGGCTTGAACTCACTGAATTACGAGCTAAGTGTTTATGGAGAGGATGTGGTGAGTGACGCGAGTAGCGCCAGGCAGCTGCTGCTTGTTTATCGGGTTTGTATCACAGCCATTCAATTCTCACACACCACTAACCCAATTTATAACAGCACCTGAGAACGTGTGAGCGCTGCAGATCATACATCGTTCCTGTTAGAAGTCATGCCCAGGGAGATGCCTTGTTCTGCGCTGTTGTAAATAGCCGAGCATCTCCACTGTGCAAACACAGCCTGCATCAGTCATTCTGGGCATTATGATAAAGGGTCTGGGTGTTTGGACTTCAAGGGGTGGTCATAAATGAAATACTTCCTATTTAAATGGTTTTGCCTTTAACTACCATAGGAGCAATCTAGGTAAAGTACCTTGCTCAAGGGTACAGCAGCAGTGTCCCCCACCTGGGGTTGAACCCACGACCCTCCGGTCAAGAGTCCAGAGCCCTAACCACTACTCCACACTGCTGCCCATACCTTTGATAGTTCCATTAAAGACATTGAAAATACGGTATACACTCTGATAAGTTCCAACAATACCTATTGCTAATATTTCATTTTTTGGTAGATTTGCAGACAGAGTTCCCGTCTTAAAACCCTTGCTCTTAGCTAATTGACATTTTTGATTTATTTGTTTTCCAGCATCATCATTACTAACAAGACACATCATACTGGTTGGTCTTAAAATATATATTATTTCTTTTTTCCTGTATCAAATAAATGGTAATACCATGCCATCTTGTGGACATTATTAATATTGCAGTAAAGTACAAAAAAAAACAAAAAACAGAGAGCTAATTTTGTAAATCTAGGAGGCACATACCAAGTATGGAGGATATTTTATGCCAAAACGAAAAATAAAAATGTGTATTTATTTATTTATTTATTTATTTATTTATGTATTTATTTATTTATTTTTAATGAATAAAACATGGTATACTCGTATCAGCTCAATAAAAAGCACAACGAGGAACTGACCAACAAAGTGTCTGTGTGTTTTCCCTGCATATCTAACTTCTTTGCTGTCTCCGAGTGAGTTTGATACAGTACAATGGGAAGAACGCAATTTAAACACGCGAGATTAAAATCGCCAGTGGGTGTTAGTGGGAGTCTTCCGGAAAGCACGGTTAATGTTAATGCAATGATGTGGGTATAAAAGGAGATGACACACTTAAAGGAAGGCTATGTAATCCACTTTCCTTCCCTTTTTAACAGTCATTATGCCTGATTATACCTCGACCTGAGCCAATCACAGGGTGTCCGATCACAGTCCTGCAGGACCGGAGCCAATCACAGGGTGTCCGATCACAGTCCTGCAGGACCAGAGCCAATCACAGGGTGTCCGATCACAGTCCTGCAGGACCAGAGCCAATCACAGGGTGTCCGATCACAGTCCTGCAGGACCAGAGCCAATCACAGGGTGTCCGATCTCAGGCCTGCAGGACCAGAGCCAATCATAGGGTGTCCGATCTCAGGCCTGCAGGACCTGAGCCAATCACAGGGTGTCCGATCACAGTCCTTGCCACGGAGACGTCCTCACCTCTGGAGACGATTCTCCACGCTGTCACAAGGGGGCACTATGCTAGAGCTGAGCAGATGTGACAAGGCAGGCACACCGGGTGACTCAAGGCTGTTCTTTTGGCTCGGATTCTCAGATTATCTTTAGCATGACTGTCTTTTTAAAGCAGGAACATGGGACCAAAGGTCTAAGTTTAGGCTGCTTTATAAAGGTTATGCAGCTATTTATACAGGACGATGGCCCAGTTTAGATAAAAGCTATTAATGTACATTCAAACCAGTTAAGGGACAGGTGGATTAATAATTAACTTTATTATAAAAGGGTATGTTGAATAATGGTTTTGCGGCATTGAGTTACAGGAGGAGAATTTCTTCCAGAGTGACGTCATAAACAAAGTAGAACGTTCCAGTGCAGTAGAGCACATGGGTTTCTGCACTAGACGGTGTATACTGTACTTGTAATGCACTCTTCAGTAGAATTTTAGTTTGAACATTTTCAAACAGTTTGTGTGCTCTCTTTGGAGTTCGAGGAGCTGCCCTGCCAAAACGTATATGCATTATAAAATAAATTCACAGATAAGAAACTTAACGTGCTGGTGCAATTAGACACGCAGTGACTGAAGGGTGTATAACAGCAAGCGGGTGTGACTAAATAAGGATAACATAACAATGACAGCGCGAAAATGATTAAGCAACGTTTCATACAACGATATATATATATATATATATATATAGAGAGAGAGAGAGAGAGAGAGAGAGAGAGAGAGAGAGAGAGAGAGAGAGAGAGAGAGAGAGAGAGAGAGAGAGAGAGATAGATAATATCAATTAATAATTGGTAATATCCTTATTTGGTTACACTCGTTAGAGCGGACAATCGTGAACGACTATAGACAGAGAAGTAGTGTACTGTGGATTTCAATGAGAATGTAAACGGTTACTGTAGGCGGTATTTGTTGGAATTTGCAAAAGGGAAATTAAAATATCTGAAAATCTCTGAGGCGAAATTTCTGGTTTTGGAATGACGTGCATTTCCAGTCTAACTTTGTATAATCCCACACGTCCTAGTTCGAGTCCCTCCCACGTTAATTACACAGGTGCAGTTCTGTTCAAACTCCGTGCGGCGAGACTGGAGCGGCTGATGTAAGATAATGGAAAGCGACTGGGCTCATTTAAACCTTACTGCGGACTCTGAATCTCAGCGTGGAAACATATACCGCGAGAGAATCAGCTGTTTCTGAATCTTTGACAACACAAGCCAGAGACTTTTTTTTTTGGTGGTGGTGATACCACTCCGGGCTAGGCGCCTGAAGTGTGTTCCTACCGGCATTGCCAGGGTCAAAGTCGCGGGAGTTTGTTTAGTCAGTGGCTCTGTTTGAATTCAAACGCAGTTTGGAATGCTATTGAAAGGTCACACGTTTTAGAATTTGCCAACCTGACCCAAAATGTCACCTTCAGTGAACTACTTAGCTGAACTACTTAGCTGGCAGTATTTACATGACTGCTTGGTATTTACTATGCAACCTCCAAATCTATGTTACACAGATAACCGACAGACAAAATGAAGGAGTCTTTTGTATTTTACCAGAATTATTCCAGGAGCATCAGCATTGATGATTTAAATATATATATATATATATATATATATATATATATATATATATATATATATATATGATTAGGGGACCATCTACAATACTGATCTTGAATAAAATGTATTGTCTTGCTTCTCTCCCTTTTAAACAAAGAGAGAGTTGAAGATCAGTGAATGGAGCTCAATTAGTGACTGCTGTACAGCTATTCTGAAATGAATGTTTCTGGGTCTGTTAGCATGTGTCTGTTTCGGTATAAGGAGATGACTCCGGGTGACAGCAGTAAGACTTTGTTCTTGGACTCTGCAGTGTCCCCACAGCCCCAGCACACTGTCCCGATTGTTATCAATGGGGAGGACTAGCTGGGAGGCTCAACGCAAGCAAGCATGTGCACTGCGCTGTGAAATCCATCCTCCTGCCCCTGGCTTTGAGAGCTTCTCATCGGAGTCTTCCACAAGGGGGTCACTGCTTGTGTTTTTAATCACATGCATCTCAAATCCATCCTGAGAAATAGTTACTCAAGACAAGAGATGAGTTCTTCTACCTTCACAGCCTCTGTTATAAACATCTTCAAGTGCTCACGATACTGCCCATTCTATATCACACATAAGAAATCACAGTTAAGGATTTGTCTGAATAAAACTGCATCCTTTCCTGTGTACAGATGCACAGAACAGACTGAGGTTACAAAACAACACCATCACATGATATGTGATCTTTGTAAATGCCATTTGTTTTCTAAGAAGTTGTGTGTAGGGTGTCTCATATTATAAGGTTTGCCTGCACGCGATGACTTCTATACAATAAGCTGAGTACCCTACATTAAACAATTCAAAGCCTGATTTGAAAGATTCTGATGGATTTAAGGCGAGTATGGAGGTCGTTGGGGATTTTACATTGCTATTTTCTAGGTATTCAACTTCCAGATTGTGCTGCTGGAAACTATGCTGTGTGACTGACGGGTGGAGTTTCACAATCCGTTGTGTGCAGCCACAGCTGTTCCTGGCTTGAGGCTTGTGCAACGCGCCGTCTTGTGCAATGCTGTGACCTCACAAGGCCAGGCGTGCATGACAGCAGGCACCGAGGGGAGGTTAGGAGGGTGGGGACCAGACTGGACGGTTCAAGTCAGCTAGACCCACCCAGGTGGTTTCCATCCCACTCCTGCAATAAATCTGCAGCCCTTGGAGAATCTACTGTGTTAGATGACAGTCTTGTTGAAATTTGCAGCTCAAATAGTCAGGTTACCAGCAAGCCCAACCCCTGCTGTTGTTTTGAAGTGAGTATTGATCTTCAAAAAAAGCCTCGTAATCTATTCAACTTAAAGACTGTTTCAAGGAATGTTTAAAAACATTCCCTCAGTTAGGTTAAACATTGCTTTGAAAAGTGAAAATGAACTTCTAACCCTCTCTCCAGCAGTTGAGAAAATGTTCAGTATTTACTATTTCATCAAAATGAATCCCAGATGACTTTTTTTCCCAGCTATTTAAAAAAATCTTGCATGCATGAAAAGGGTTGAAAAAAATCCCAGTCTTGAACAAAACATTCAAAACAGTCCTTTTACGTTTTCTCAATAGGGCCCACATACATTGCTGTATAAAAAACAATGCATCTGTCAGAGTAATGTTAGTTCAGCATAATACGGACGAGAGACTAGTGGGGCTGACCTGGGGCGATGCCAGCACTGCAGCAGCACCAGCGCAGCATTCACACACGCATCGGCACGCACTCACACGCAGTCTGTCTGCAGGGCGGTTTTGCATGCCCAGATCTCACAGTGCAGTGCAGCCCAGAGAGCAACAACAACCTTTAATCACGTCTGCTGGCAGATGACTCGCTTGGGACGTTTAAAACACGATGCTATCTAAATATAATCAGACATCCTTTTCATGTTCTTTGCTCTCTCCCCCTGAATGCCTCAGTGCAGTAGAGGAATGATCCTCTGATCTGTGCCAAAGAAACAGCAATCCTTCACACAGTGCTATTGTAACACTCCACATAATACCCAATAACTACCAATGCAGAAGGAGAAAAGGGGTTCGTGCAATTGTGACTACCAAGACTGGTACAGCGGTCAGCGTCAGTGTATATATTTACATGCAAGCTGCTAACGGGATGTCACTGTGAACAAGCTGCTTTCGTCTCAGCAGACAGACCTCCCTGTCTAGCGAACATCCGAGAAAGGGCTGGTGCTCCTGCTGGAGAGCAGTAATGAGGGATTATGAGCTGGCAGTAGGCGTGGAGCTTCGTGAGGAAGGAAACTGCTCATCACTAAGCCAGGGAGCCAGACAGTGACAATAACTGTGTATCAGTCAGCCCAAGGTGATAAGAAACAGCAACACACAGTGATCCAATCAGAGTGGTTTTAACTAATGACAGCTTCGTAATTCTTGTGCGCTTCTGTTCTCTGTGTGCACTGACAAACACTTTATTTGGACCTGTAGCTAATATCGCTTTGGGCCACCGTTTGCCCTGATCACAGCCTTAATGCGATGTGGCATAGACTCTACAAAGTGTGTCTTCAGGGATCCATTCCAGTCATTCATATTTTACGCAGTTGGTAGACAGAGAATCACAATGATGACTGTGTTATTCAAATGCATCCCAAACATGCTCAATTGGATTGAAATCCGGGGAGGGTAGGTTAAAAACTTTCTTCACCCCCCTCCCCCCTCCCCTCCTCCCTCCCTCTCCCCCTCCCCCTCCCCCTTCCCTCCCACTCCCCCTTCCCTCCCACTCTCCTTCTAGCTGGCAGTGTAAGTTATGTAAAGCCCTGAATACTGATGAGAGCTGGGCTGCTATAGTTGGAAAGCCAGCTGCTATTTCAGGAGCATTTCGGATCAGCTGGAAACCTCGACTGACGTCAGAGTGACATCAAACTGAACAGAGAGGGAGATGGGGGGGGGGGGGGGGGTGATTGTAGGTATGGTAGAGATGCAGTTTAAGATAACAGCTGAACCACACATCTAAAATAATGTGCAGCTAAAACAAGATTAGCGTTTTATTAAATTAATTTTGTTCAGTTCAGTGCACCTGGCTTCTGCAGGGCTCGGTTTACCTAAATATTAATCAAAGTCATTCTTCTATATCTTCATACACAGCACAGGCTATGAAACCATCAATGTGTGCTTCTCTGGAGAGGGGTATTAGCAAACCTACCTTTTCCAAAGCATCTCTGAGCCTCAATATGCTGAATCTGCTGAACAAGCGCTGAGGCAGAATGAATCTGATACACAATCTGAATACAAAGCCTAAAAAAACGAAACGACCTCCAGCAAAAGGAAACTCGAGAGAGACGTTTGATGTGCAGATTAGGCGGGGCATTTAAACATTTTTCTTTTAAATAAAGCTTTGGTTCTATAACTAACCCCTGTCAGGCAGTGAAGGCTCATTGGGCGGCATCTCCAGGGCAACGGCAGTGAACCATTGTGATGTCACAGAGCTCCAGGAATGTGGGTCAGCAGGACCAAAGTCAGATCACATGCCCTGCGTGGCTGCGATCACACCTCGACTCAACAAGAATATTGTGTAACATGTTATTGATTCAGGGATTGAGAATTCTTGACATGAGACAGCCCCGGCTGCTTAGCTATTAATGTTCAATTTGCCATGACTCAGGGGCTCAGTCTTAAAGGGCCCACGCTCCTTTATAGGTTCTGCATAACAAGGAAAGGGGAAAGTAGAGAAAAATCAATACACGTTGCACCTATATAGATGCATGATCAGAAATAAAAGTGTCCACTTTAAAACATTATCTTAAAGCTGTTTTCCATTAAATATACAGAGCTCTGAGAAGTAACTGCTTGTAATTGTAACTGTAACTAGTTACACATTTTAGTTTCAAAGTAATAAGCTGCTGTGACCAGTTACAATTTTGTTGAAGTAACCATAACAGATTTCTTTTTCAAAGTAACTTCACCAGCTCTGTCCCAAAAAAACGTTAGATTCAGTAAAGCCCCCTCCTTATAACTAACAATGAGTCGATCCGTTTAATTTTCTATGGCTTTATTTTATTATTAATCATCTAACCCACAGAAGCAAACCCCATATTAGTCCGGCAGTCGGTTTTTGTGTTAACCCCTGGAACACAGTCTTATAAAAGCTCCAACACAGTTCTCCAGTTTCTCGGGGTGATGTGAAGCTGTGCTGAGGTTTGGGTGTGACCTGGACACATTATTGCCCTGTGTACAGAGGTCACAGTAACAAGCGCTGCTCTGTGGGCCTGTCCCAACTCCAGCAGGACTTTAGACTAGACGGGACAAAGTGCTGAGTGTGCACTGCAGAGAGAGTGTACTGCAGAGAGAGTGTACTGCACAGACAGTGTACTGCAGAGAGAGTGTACTGCACAGAGAGTGTACTGCACAGACAGTGTACTGCAGAGAGAGTGTACTGCACAGACAGTGTACTGCACAGAGAGTGTACTGCAGAGAGAGTGTACTGCACAGACAGTGTACTGCACACAGTGTACTGCAGTCCCAAACGGAACTGGGGTCAACGAAAATGGTAAAAGTGCAATTTGTAAATCATTTGTTATAAGATCATTAATCTTGTATTTTCAACCCCATTTGTTCTATAGTATGCTTGTGTATCTGTAGCTGTGATTACTGCTGGGTTATTTAGAATAAGCATGTTACTGTGTGCAGTTGTTTCTGTCACTTTTTTGTAGAATTGTATTTATACTTGTAATTACTGCAGCATAAGTGGAACTGTAATTGAACACAATATCATTGTGATTGTAATAGTAATGCCATTACCCTCTGTGTCGGGTATTTTTGATGCCTTTCATAAAAGAGCTCGTTTGTGTCTATGATTAGGCATTGGCCTCTTGTGTGGAGAGGAGGTAGATCCCTTTAAAAGCTGGTAACTGAGGTGCTAAGGTTTTAGAGCCAAAAAGGCCAAAGGAAAAATCAAAAAGCAAAAGTTAACAACAAGAGTTTGTAGACAGCCAGGTGCTAATCTAATTAATCACAAGATTGACAATAACCATGGATAATAATGTGAAGAAAATAACGTATCATGTTTTATAACAATCTGTGCTACTTAAAAGTGGCTCCATGAATGATGATAGGAGCTGGTGAAGACGATGAATTCAGTAGTGAAATATTTACCAGCGTCGCTCATGTGAGTCGCTGGTATTCAGGTCACAGTTTTATTATACCAGGCTCCAAATAAAGGAATGACTGCAGGATTATTTTTTTTTGTAGTCTAACTAGTCAGCAGACTCACCAATCGCATAGTCATTATGAGTGTAGCTAATACAAGCAATGACTCCAAGATGTAAAGAATTGCATTCCTTCACAATTAGTCATGCAACTAAGGGTAATCTAATTTAGGCAATCCTAGGCCAGAAAAACACCTTCTTCTACTTCTTCTTCTAAAACTAAAGATATAATAATAATAATAATAATAATAATAATAATAATAATAATAATAATAATAATAATAATAATATCTTATATCTTATTTTTATATAGCGCCTTTCATAGAGGACCACCATCACAAAGTGCTTTACAGAGGTAGTCTGTGAACTGTGCATTATATGCAGAGTCACTTACAATAGGACATTGATTTAACATCTCATCCGCAGGATAGAGCACAATTTTACCTATTATCTTTCAATAGGCAAAATTATTAATTCATTGTTTTAACAAGGATACTGGAATCAGCTGGAAACTCAAGCTGCACATACAGACGGTCTTCAGGTTGGATTATATGGCTGTTTAGCTGTTTTGGTTTCTCAGCATCTCAAGCATTGTTTAAATATCCAAAGGGGCTGGGTCGCTTCCGGTTCACTTTGAAGCAAAGTGCAAGAGGCATGATAATAACAACCGACTGACTTCCCAGAATCCAAACGGGTCTGGAATGCTGATGTGTCGTCATTATGAGTGCAATGCTTATAACCGGCATGCTGTAACTCTGTGTGGTTTATAAACAAGCGTGCACTTCAGCGGTTCAGTGGTCACTAGCGTATCGTTGTCAGCAGGCCAGACTGCCTGTTTACAAGTACAGACAAACCTGCTCATGCGACCACCTTTATTTAGCGACCACTTTAAATTCCTCCCAATGATAGTCGTGCTTTTATTTAACTGTATTAAGCGAGCACCTATCTTACCCAGCAACGGGCTCAAACCTGTATTAAGCACCCTTACACAGGGCTATAGTTATAAGAAAAATATGGTTTTAAATGGTCCTAAATTCAAAGGAATACATTTTAGCGGCCTTTTATCCGTAATCAATAAAACAACAGCGTTCACGTGTAAAGGAAGACGTGAAGAAACAAAAGGTCCTCCATAGATGACAGAATTAAAGTTATTAAACTTGTAAAGTAGGTAAGTGCCAGAAAAACTGCTGAACAATTCGGCACTAGAAGGAGGCAGATACAGCATTGTGAAACGGAAATAACCAGGGCTTGAAGTTTTAGGTTTTTATTTTTGTTCACATGACCGTGTTTTGAGCCGATTCAATATCTTAATTAAACTTAATTAAACGGTTAATTACTAACTAACCTTCTTCATTATTCGAACACAAGAGCAAGCAATGACATTAATTACTTCCCCCAGATGATACTTTAACTTGCATTTCATTCAGCACTTGCCTGGTAACTAGGCAGCTTCCAATGTGTTCGTTTCGTGCTGTGGTGTTCTTTCCCCCTAATTTAACAGAATGTTCTCATAATTAGGATGTGGTGGCTTAAGACTTAAAGGCGACCTGTTAAAAGGAAAGTAAACGCCGAAACATTCAAGCCATACTTAAAAGAGTTTGAAAACAATGTGCGAGGATATCGAAAAATATATCATGCTTAATCTGACGTTGTTTTCAGGATGCAATGAATCAAACTGACAGGCAGACTCAGCCATTGAAATTTGCAAAGGACTTAAAACATTCCATATGACCTGAGACATGCAAGCATTCATTACTTTAACAAAATAATTTGTTTTGTAAATGCATGATCTAAATGAATGTTATTAACATACTTTCTTTTGTTCATATTACATCTACTGGATTTTACACTGTATGTAAGACATACATAATTACAGGAAAGCATGTCCGAGACAGATAGAAAATTCATAAGTTACGGGTCCTCTTTTAAGAGACCACCTGTGTTAAGAGACCACTATTAGACTGGCCCTTGAGTGGTCTCAAGCTTTAGGGTTTCCTGACACTATTTCCAGTGCGTGTGAGCAGAGGGAGTCACGTGGGCGGGATGTGGAAACAGATGATTCGTCTTGCGGGGTAAGTAAAGTTCACGCGATCAGCTGGTAAAGAGGAAGCGCTTTTTCAAGGTGTTTTTGTAACGTCTCAAAGAAGCGAATAACTAACTGCTGTAGACATCTCCCTCTGCAGCCGGATAAGCTTTCTTGAATGGTACGAAATTGCAACCTCAGGGTGATTTTTTTTGTTAGGATACATTCTGTAAATTGTTACACTGTTGTTCTGTCAAATTATAGGATTACAATGATTGAACTGACCTTCAAATTAGCCATTCATGGACCGCTCTCTGTTTTGGGTTACCCTGGAGCAGTACTCAAGTGAACAAACCAATTTAAGCAGACACACATACTGGCTGATCATACCTGCTTACAGACCCGCCTCGTGAATTCTGTAGGACTAAGGGCCCCTTTTTAAAAAAAACAAGTTAAAGGTTCACAGAGGGAGAGCAAGAGAAAGAGAGAAGGGGAGACTGAAGACAAAGAGAGAAAAACAGGATTTCATTTTGTAAATTAGATGAAGGAGAGGCCTGAGATCAGAGTGGTGTGCCTGTGCCGTACCCGAGAGAGATAAGCAGACACATGGCTGGGCAGGTTGAGCTCAGACATGTAACCACCTAAGAGTGAAAAACCACTCCCAGCCCAGGTTACTGTTTCACCCTGTTCCTAATCAATTACATTCAGTTATTGTTGTGTGAGGAATAAACACAGGTGACCACATTATCATCACGAGATCCTTTATTATAGCTTTATTACATACATTATTTTTATATCATTTACACTGAAATCCTTATAAAAGTTTACCATAGTATTTTTTTTGCACAGTAATTTCGCACTAGTGAGTGTTTAATAGGTGTGGATAAAATACTTCAAATGTTTCCTAACATGTACTTCCGTGTTAGAAAATTGGTTGTTCTCCAGAAAAAGAAAAGGTTATTGTTTGGGGTATATGAACAAAGCTTTTAATTTGAATAGACAAGCAGAAGCAGTACACTGCACTATAATGTACAGGTCTGACCTTATCTAAGCTGTTTCTTGATAGTTTTATACAGTTTTATTTCTCTGAGACAATTGGCCTTGATAGTTTGGTTGCAGTTTTGTAAAAATAGGTGTGGTGTTTGTCCACTTTACAGATAGGAGTCAGCAAAGAGATCTGAGATCTTGGTGTGAAGTTAAGGTAATGCAGCAGTATACTGCGTAGGAGCAGGTCAGTAACATTGTTTCTATCAAGTGCAGGATATTTTGAAATCCCTGAAATAACTGGAATGCTTAGTCATCATAAGGTTTACTCAATAGAGATCAAAGACAGGGCTCACGCTGTGGATATTACATTCATCTTGCATGCAGATCATACTGTAGTTTAATATAATTATCCTAACACCGCCAAGGCTGTAAATACAGAAAACAACTTATTCGTTTTAAATGCCCACTGCAGTAGTGGGAAATGGCATCCTGTGCCTTTAAATTCTTCTAAAGTGTCATCTGGCACGCATTCGCCTTTGCTGAGTCATTGGGTTCGGCTGGGTTTTGTAACCTCCGCCCACCGGCTGCTCTGATTGGTACAGGTGTTTTCAAAGCTGAACTTTTGATTGGCTGCATATGGTACTAGTCACCTCTTCAGACTCTGCCATTGACATTTCTATTAAAGGCACAGTTTAGTAAATCAGACAGAGGCTGCCTGCAGTACAGTGCAGTGGCAGGCCCCTGTGGAGGTACAGATGACTGTGTTCAGAACTGTCATCCGTCTGTAGCAATCCATTTAGTTCCTTCTGCCTGTTGCTATGCGGACAAATTACATGAAAAATGATTATGCCTCCTACTTAAAAGCCACACATGGCTGCTGTTTGTTCGAATTGTAGTCAGTGTCCGCTCTCTTTTATCAAACACACGCACTGCAGTGGGTTCAGAAGCTGGAACATTAAACAGTAACCCCATATCCTGTTTCTTGTTTCAACTATAGGATGCCCACTGAACCCCTTTCATAATATTAGAAGCTAAACAGTAATTTAGTAGTTCTTCCTCAATTGAATTGCTGAATACGACCCTGTTGTCGGTTGTTTTCCGTAAAGCAATTCTAATTAGCAGTTCATTGCTGAGCCTGAAATGTAATAATACAATGTTCTACAGCCTCCCATCACATTCTCATTACTGGTGATCAAGCAGCTGGATCTGGATCTCATAGAGTCCCACAGTTAAATCATTGAAAGCACTAGAAATGGCCCCTTGTGTCAGGCACGCTATGCATCTCTGAGAAGGCCAGAACCTCTTTATAAAATCATGAATAAGGAAGTGTTCTTTTTTTGCGTTCTGCACTTCTGCACTGGCTTTGGCAAGAGGCGAGTCTTTATTTTTTAATTACGGATTTCAACAGACAGTGTTTGTTGGTGTCAAGGGACTCGCATTCAGCCCCCCTGGCTTGCAGAGTATATGGGCCATCTAGTAATAAACTTAAACCACCTACAAAAAAGCCCTCTAACAGAGTATAAACAAAACATCTCCAAGTTTAAAACATTTATCTTGTTTGCATGCTCAAAGGTTTTCAGGTGATCCCAAGGTGTGCATTTGTGGGTACTGCTTAAGCAGTATTTGCTAGCCTTGTTACCATGTTAGATAATACCCTGTGATATTTACTTAGAGTCGCTGCCTCATGGGTACCTCTTTGTTTAAATCCCTTTTTCTTTATTCCTGCAGCTTTGCTTTACTGGGGGATTGTTCCCTGTGTAATTTCACTACCTTGTCACTGAACTGCTGTGGAGGTTGTGGGTGATGGAATTAAATTGGCAACAATATATTTTAAGTATCCACTAATTGATTTACCACCAACACATTCACATATACCCAGTTCTAAATGTCATTGATTGTCTGTTTTCCAATTGGTGGTATAAATAGACAATACAAAACAAGTGAATATGAATGCAGTAGGAATAATCGTGACTGACTAGCTCCGCACACTCCAGGGGAGCCCATTCTGTGACAGTCACTCTGTTCATATTCTTAGGACATACGTGACCCTTTCAGCCAGCATGACTCATCGGTCTTAGCCCACTCTATCGTTATCCAATTCATCTTTTCCATTTAGTTCTTGTTAGTAAATCTCTCCCTGTCTGTCTCTATCCAGCAAGGTAGGCATAGGGGGGCTATTAGGTATGGATCAGCATGGAGCACAGGCATGCTCAAGCATAAAATCTGCACTGAGGTTTTGTTGAAGTGAAGATAATGTATATGAAAGGAAAAGCCGTCCCCGGTCTCTAATGGAGTAAGGGCACTGTTGCACAAAGGTGTGCAGGGTGAGTCATGCAATCAGGAGCTGGCTGGCTTGATGGCTGGTCATGCTCTTGGTTATAGTAAGTGGGGAGCAGTGTACCATGTACACATTCTGCAGCAAAATGATCTGCAACACAGAATGCTCCAAAACAACATTTCATTAGTAATACAATAGCAGCATATATAGTCCTGAGTACAGCTGCGGTCTGTAAAACTGCATCAGGAAGGGAAGTAGTTTAACCTGTGAACAGAATGACTGGTTAGTTGAATCAGCTGTATGTTGTTAACATAAATTGCATTCCATTTGCTGTTCAGCCAGCACAAAACCCTACTGCTTTATTAAATTAACTGTAAAATGGAAATAAAAAAAGGTTAACTTCACTGACAATATTGCCAACTCACATAAAGTCAAATGGTTGACGGGAGTTGGAGTCTGGTAATTCAGGCAGTCGCTAATATCTACAACTCCCTTTATGCCTGACCCGTACCTTTAACTCGGGGTTTACTCGTGATTGGGCGCAACTACCATCAATCAAAAAACCTCATTCGAAAAGGGGTGGTGACTTTTGGAACTCCTTTTCTATTCGCTTTGGTCCCCGTCTGAAAGGCGAGTAAAATGTTTTTTATTGGTCAGTCTTGCTTGGCCGCACAGCCAATAGGAATAAAGGAAAGGGGAACTCAATCTCAATAGGTTGGGCGTTTTTTTTTTTTTTTTTTTATCAATCACGCGTTCCGGGAGGCGTGCGTCATAGTTTTGTTTTGACGTTGGGGTTTGATTGGCCAGCTGTTTCTGGCTGCGTCATTGCGCTGCCAGCTGATCGGAGTGCGAAGCCGGTTTGAAGGGAGTTCGAGAGAGAGTCTAGACAGAACTGGTGAGCGGAGAGAGAGGGCGATGGGAGCGATGGGAGCGATGGGAGCCTACCTTGCTGGGTGTATTTGAACGGACGGGTCGACTGTAGCTTTTAATTGCTATGTAAAGTTGTGGGTAACGAAGACTGTCTTTGGTCGAAGCAATGATTTGGGGTTAAGGTGGGGCTCCGGTTTGAAATGATTACACCTTAAAAGTAGAGGAAAAAAACAAAAACGGACCGGAAATTCAGCATTTACAGTTAACTTAAAATAGCGAGTTGAAAGACTTCTGAAGGGAGCGTCTACTCTTCTGGGGGAAAAAAAAGTCTAACTAACACAAAAAAACTCCGCCCTGTGTGAGAGATTAATGTTACATCTAGAGAGGAAGTGGGTGAATACGATTATTAACAGTGAATGCAGGTAGCGTCATAAACACACAAAGATTAAAAGGTGTCGAAAGTTAGAGATGTTTTATTATTTTTTACTGTAGTAGTTTTTTTTTAGATTAATATTTTAGAGAGCGTCTCTGGCCAGGCTAGGTTTAGTAATTCAGAGAAACGGACTCTGTCCTGAAAAAATGCTCCGCGCCTCCTAACTCTGAGATGTGTCTGCGCCGTGGAACTGCGGAAAGGAGACTGCAGTGAATAATGCCAAACCTGCTGTTTGGAAAATGCCTCAATGGTGATTGGAAAAAAAGTAAGTGAAGTTTATACAGGATTGAAAATATGTATGTGCAGTCTTTGGCATATAGTTTTTGTTTTGTTTTTTAATTGTTGCATTAAAAAAAACACATATATATGGCTTTAGCAAGGCAGTGATGTGATTGTTGTGTAATCGGCTCTTTGGAAATAAAAAAGGAAATGAAACTATATAAAACCAAATAAAGTCTCGTGAAGATGTCGTGTTAGCTAGAATATTGCTGAATTGAGCTCCCCATATATATATATATATATATATATATATATATATACACTACTTACTTGTAATATAAATTACGTTTTAAAGCAATTAAACTGCACAGATGGCAACACTCTGCTAATTTGATTGTATTTATTTTAAAAAAAGGTGGTTGCGGTGTTATCTAAAGTATAATATCCTTTGATTTGATCGTAATGTAAATGGTCGGATTTAGAAAGTTCTAGATTGTGGAATAAAACAGAAGCCTAACCTGTGGTGCGCTGTTCTGGTTGCCTCCCCATGTAAAGGACCAGTCGCTTAAATGGGTACAGTTTCGTAAGCACTTTTGCTAATCTAACGCCCAGGCAAACGAAAACCACATTTAAATATCATCGCCGAAGAAAAGGGGGGTCTTTTAAAAATGGCTTTCGTTAAAACGAAACCAAAGCGGACAGTTTTATTCTTTGGGAACCCCCCCCCCCCCAAAAAAACAAACAAAAACAAGTTTACTATTTACAAAGGTTTACCGAGAAGATGGTAAACAGACCTGGGTTATTTAGGCTGTCAACAAAATAACACCTTTTCTTCCAGGTAGAAAAATCTTCGTTTGCAAAAAGTGAAGTCATTTAACCTTTTGAGCTGATCTTACCGAAAGAACTCGGGCAAATTCCACAAGGCCACACCCTTATGTGATGCAATAAATTAAATCTAACACGAGCAGAGATGAGCTTCTTAAAACGCATCAGAATATTTAGGTTGTGTTTTGGGTCTTTACCGTTTTTAATATGCCTCGTATATACAAAAATCCATAATCTCTTGTGACAACACCCTTAACTTGAAGACGTATAGTTTAGGCGAAGTTAAGGAGTAAATGGGGCTTTCTAAACGCAACAAGTTTTGAAAGATCAAATGCAAATACTGTGTGTGTTCCCAGGGCGTTGTTTTCCAGCTGGCTTACAGTATGTTTTAAACGCCTGCTCTGAATTGAATCCTACAGTGCGGTATGTACTTTAAGATACATTAGAGAGCATTACTGGTATTAATCATTAAAAATGTAGTGCCTGTAATGTATTTTTCATTTATATTTTAATACTATGAAAATGAAATGTAAATCCTACCCAAGTACGTGAAATTGTTCAGCTTAATATTAGACATGTATGCATTCAGTAAACGTGTCTAAGGCAATTGGGTTGATGTTACATTGTGTTCAATAAAGTTATTTATATTTGGTTAGTTTTAGTGATTTTTAAAAATAGTAATTTCATAGACATTTTATTTATACAAATGTTGCATAAAAGGGAGAGGATCATTGTCTTTAAAGCTAACAATGAGTTTGCCATCAGTTTAATAAGAAGGCTGCTCCTTGATTTAAACAGTTGGGACGGACTGTCCTAAACGCAGCACCGCCACCTGCACAGCAGGTCTGCATTGTGAACGGCAGGCCTCTACAGTACTGCAGGGAAATGGGGGTGCAGTTTGGCTGCATGACGTCGTATCAGGGAGGAATGTTTAAATCGTGAAGCTATTTGGCTTTTTTTTTTAGTTTTGTATCTTTTAAAATGAAAAACTATTCATATTATGTAAGTTTGACCAAGTGTGTAATTACGCAATGCAGTTTGTGCAATTCAAGGATTTGATCCACAGAGCTGGTCAAAGTGGAGCTGTGATTGGACTTTGACAGAACAGATTTTTTTTTTTTTTTAGATGGCCATTGCTGGTATTTTTTCTTTCATGTAAGGGACCTGGGAATCACAGTACTTATTTTGCTTGGTTTTTCCTGACCTAAGGTTTTTACCAGATCCCCTGATAGCATTTGTTTGTATAGAACCTTTTTTTTTTTTTCAATCATGTTTTAATTCAAAACTAAAATCAAGGACTACATACACGTACCGTGTTTGAACAGTTTAATGTTAATACCATTTTTGTTGTAAGAAGTCATAACATATACAGTAGCATTATTTCAAGCCTGTTTTAAGTTGGTGATGCAGGTAGATTTGCTGTGCCCTCATGTGCAAATGGATTTGTTTATTGATTTGTGTTTTCCTCGTTCAGGGTTGTTTGATCAGATGCCAACAGGACAGGTTTTGTTTTAATGCTTCTAAACAGGCGTCCCCTTTTGCATTTGGGCTGCAGCCTCTTTCCTCACTGTTTTTTTTTGTTGCACCTGTTTTCACGTGCCTTCTTTTGAAAGCCAACACTTTTTATAATCTTCCGTCAACTAAACTTCTTTTTAAACACGGACCTTTATTGACTTGTGACTAAACTACTCTTGCTGATGAAGACGTCTGTCTACCTTGGCCAGAAAACAGTTGTTCACCTGTGATTTAGTGTTTTAAAAATGATAAGTGGCAAATTTACAAAAAAAAAAAAAAATACCAGGGGTCTGGGGACCAAGATATAACAATTTGTGTGTTTTAGTTTTTTCTGAAACCGTGCTCCACATTTTTGATATAGATAGGTTACTGTAATATTAGAACGGACTTGGAAGGGACTGACCGAATGGATTGGAAATGCAAAATCCTCCAAGTAACATAAGCTGTGTAGCTTAGTTAGTCTGTTCAGTTAGTTACAATAACACTTGGTCTTGGTTACTATTTTACTTCCATCACAGGGGCTCCTGTTGTTGTGTTCTAGTTATCTGCTGACGAATCACCTCTATAATAATCTGCTGCTTCTGGCTCTGTAATGCAGCATACCGTTGTCCTAAAGTTTAATTTAAACATTGAATTGTAGTGTTTGGTACTAACGTCTGTTCTAATCAATCCCTCTTTTAAAAAAAAAAAAAAAAAACCGACCACTGGCTTTTTAGTTCCATTGCTTTGCAGAAAGGATTGCACTGTAATATCTGAAGCATTTGTTTTTGGTCCTTGTGCTAGTGGTGGTCTTCTGGAAAATCTACCTTGGGAGGAGAAAATGTCAGAAATCGCTATACCAAAAAAAAAAAAAAAATAGGCAAGGATGCACGTCTTTGCAGCTTCAAGAGGATGTATATATTTTTTAATCTATTGCAGTTGAACGCTGTCATGTTATTAATAGATTGTAATTATAAGGAAATCAGTTCACAGAGTAGGTAATACCTAATGAAGTGAGAGACAGCATTGTTTAATGCAAGAGAAGAGACTACTGCTTCCACTGAGCGCTGGCTCGTTTGCGTGCCATGGCTTCAAGGACAGAAAAGTTTGCAGTGAAAGTATTCCCAGCAGTACTGCAGGAGTCCTTCTTCTGTGACAGTGAGCTGCTCCAGTATAGAGATTTAATTCTCACAGAATAAACTGAGGAGGGATATTTACAGTACAGCCTGCAGTAGGAACTGGTTCCGGCACAGTTCTAGAATTTTAGAAAAGAATGAGGAAAAAGGCCAAAGACGTCAAAGACCGTTTATATGTATCGACTTTCATATAATTGCCATCAGTAAAAACCCTCCGTTTACATTGACGCTCATTAGAAATCTTGCTCCATTAGAGCAGTTTGTTTTGTTTACCTTTGCGTTTGCGTGTGTGTGTGTGTGTTTTCAGTACGTATTTGGGTTTAAACTTTGCTGTGGTGGATTTGGAACATGTGGCCTGGTAATGGCTTTACCATTATATGCATCTGCTTTTCCACCCCACCCCCCTCCAAGCTCCTGCATGCACGCCTGCAGAAGTCAGCCTGAGCGGCGCGGCTTCAAGGACTGTTCCCCAATGCAGCCGATCAGCACGATCCTTCACGATCCTTCCTCCAGACTACTGTGGCCTTCATCCATTTGCTGATTCATGCATTAAAAAAAAAGGTCCCAGTGCTGTGCTGTGCTGGAGCAGAGCAAGAAAGGGAGGAGTCGGCTCTTGGAACAGAGTTCAGACAGTGCTCTGGGGCCCTACAGACTGAATGGAATTTATACCATATGTACCAGGCATCTTAGGAATGCATGGCACGGAGACTTGACCAACGGAAAGAGAGCTAGAGAGAGAGAGAGAGAGAGCGCAGGAACCAGCCTGTAGAGCACAGGCCCTGCTCTGTTTCCTGATTTACTGTATCAGCCAGAACTAATCTTTTCTTTCTGGAAAGAGCTGGCACAGTGTCCTGTGTTTCTGCTAAGAGCCAGGTGCACAGTCACTTTTAAAAGGAAATGTGTTGTGTTTTTTTTGTTTAAATAAATTGGGATGATTTGAACCCCAGCGCACACTGTCGCTTTCTTTGCTTTTATTCTGTTTTAGTTATTGTGATCTTCTAGGTCAGAAAGATACAGGGATTATAACTTTTTACTGTAGAGCTGATAGACACATTGATGTGATCCGTAGTCAGGTCTTAATAACCATGAGTTTAATCACTTTGCCTTTTGTTTAAACCTGATCCCAGAGTTAATTTCCACTGACCCACCATGGCTCTGTCATACAGTGATTTCTATAAGGACCTGTCTATATAACCGTAATTTACAAACTGCCTTTCTTCTTCTTGGCTAGCCTCTATAGCAGTGGCAACTCCTGGCCCTCGAGATGAATTCCAGTCCTGGTCTTTATTCCTACCCAGTCCTAAATTAGTTAATTGAATGCCATTAGAACCTGCTTGGAGTAAAAACCTGGACTGGATTAGATCTCAAGGGCTAGAGTGGAGTACCTCTCCTCTGTAGTGTGTCCTCCAAGTCGTTTTCAGTGAAGCTGCTACAAGATATTAATAACATTTGAATAGACTTAGTGTTTGTGTGTTGTTTTTTTTAGTGACTTTTGTTTGTCTCATCTCCACTCCTTTCCAGGATTGTTTCCCTGGTGTTATTGAAGCTAATAGCCTCACCTGACTTCATTATCTTTCAGCTCCTTTCTGTATAATCCCTGAAAGATGAAAAGAGAAGGTATTGAAGCCCAGCTCCTGCAACATGGACCGCTGATGATTTAATTTCTACTAAACAGCCTGTCCATTTACATAGTGTTGCTTCAGTTGCTAATCTTTCCCTTGGAATGTAATCCACTCTGAGTCAATGCCAGCCATGTTCCAGGTTAAAGGGATCATTGCCAGTGTACTGTTTGAGGAGCTGTAGAAGATTTGCCTGTTGACAAACCTAGCTTGTGTATCCTTTTCTCTTCCTTATTCTACAAACACATGTGCCGGGTCTTGGTTGTACTTCGAAGTGGAAGGGAAGACTTTTTTTTTTTTGGGGGGGGGGGGGGGGGGGGTAGGAAAACTTTATCCAAGACTGGACCAGCTCACTGGAACACGCACTCAAAAAGAAACAAAATAAATAAAAAGAAATGTAATCCGATTTTGATACTTTGACCTTGTATACCCGGCTCGTATCTGTTTTGTTTAGCCTTGAGTCTGTACTTAAGCAGAACAAAAACAATACATGTGCTAGAAAGTTGACCTACAGAAATAAGTCCCATAAACTCCCCCTACACTCGATTTTTGCTTGTTTTTAAAAAAAACAAACAAAAAAAACCCTTTGGGGGGAACTGATTTCAAAATAACTGTGTAAATGTTTTATTTACTGAGATTTCTTGGAAATGCCAAGTACTGATGTATCGTAGAAGAAATTAGATATGATTCAATTGGTGTGTTTGTATCTCCTCTGTTATTTTAGGGCTGCCACTTTCTGTGATGATGCTGTTCGGTGTTTTTCCATGGGCGCATTTCTGATTCTAGTAGGTAGCTTTATCAGGCTTGTCCGTCTGTAAAGATGGGAGGCAGGGTTATGAGATGAGCTACCCTAGGTAATTCAGAGAGTCACCTACCTAATTGGCTGTATCCCGTTTTACCAGTGAGTGAAACTTGAGCAGCTAAACGCTGTGAGTCTTGAATGGTTAGCAGGAAGGGGCCCAGGACCCTTTTCTAACTGGCTTCATAAAGAAGCAGATTGCTCTTTGAATGCCACATGGTAGTAAAAGGCAAAAGCCTGGTGCTAAATTAGTACCAGATGCTCCCACAGTTTTGGCACTCTGCTTAAAATTTAAGCAACATGCATTTTCATCCTAACTAAAAGCAGAACTAATAAATCTGCATGTAATGCGTTATGCCTGTGTGGCTTCTTATTCATAGGATTATTTTTTTGCATGTGTTGTAGCAGTAGATGACCTAGGTTGTGTGTTGGTTTTAGATTCTAAAATCCTAGGACTTTGATATCCTGTTGCCACATGCTCTGTACTGACTGTCCTTGCTCTGAGGTCCCAGCAATGTGTTTTTTTTTTAATGGTCCATTCATGATTCTGTGACAGCACTCCCACCATCCAACCCTGTTTGACAGTACTGTTGTTCCTGACCCTCGGAGCAGTTTACATCGCTCTCTCTAGAGCTTTGACACACCACAAGTTCCCAGTGCAAATATTGGCCAAAGATTCTGGGAATTCCTGAAGTGGTTATATACTGTTTCCGCATTGCTCTGGAGTTCTTTCCATTGTATAATGGCGTTGGAATTCTTTTGATTATAAAACTGCTTCGCTCACTTGCTGGGGTAGATCAGAGCAGACAAAATAATTTCTATTACAGCCACTGTGAGCGAGCAGAGGAAACTGAAACTCAGTGTGTGTGAGCAGAGACAGGAAGTGAAAACCAGGATGGATCAAAGCGAGTCCCAAAGCATCAAGAATCGGGCTTACACTTAGTAGTTATGCCTGCTGAGTTTTCATGCTTATTATGAGGCGTGTATGAGAAATGTAATGTACACTTTCTCACCACAACAGCAAACTAGCTAATGTGTTTTGCAAAAGACAAGTTTCACAGTTTGAGAACCACTGCCCTAGAGGTAACACCCACTAAAATGGACACCACGCTAGTGGCAGTACATTCTCCACTGACCTAGAACCCCACCCCCCTTTCTGAACTTCCCACAGACAGTGATGCATTCTGACTCATTTCCCATACTCCTGACTCTGTATAGGTATATCTGTATTCAAAGCAAACACCAGAATTGAAGCTGTTTTTAATGTTGGATAGCAGACTGGAGAATGAAATACTCCCACGCTGTGCGTACGTGTTTGGTAGGGGGGTGAGATTCATAGACGGATAGATCCACAATTTATACACTCTGCTGCAGGAAGTCATTTCCCTGCCTGCCGTTTTTAAACCAGGACTCTGAAGCCATTTCGTGCTCTGACAGATTTCACTGCCTCTTGTGCTGTGTGCTTTGGGGATCAATTTAGTGATGGATGGTCCTGCTTGGTGAAGCCCTCTGTCTCCCCGCTGCATGGGTTCAGCATCCGCAAGCAGAGTGCAAGGCGGATACTGCTGCCTGCAGGAATAGGAGGATAGCAACGCAGACTAGAGGACAGCAACGCAGACTAGAGGACAGCAACGCAGACTAGAAGACAGAGAGGGGTGGGGGTGGAAATAAGACTCCTGTTGCATAGCAGTTTGATACAATCCTGGTTTCAGTAAAAACCTGTTATGGATCAAACTGCTGCGCAATTATCGTATCCCTGGTGTGCCGTGGTGTAGTTTTGGTTATTATGACTGTTAGGTTTCATAACCTTGGCACACGGAGACCTCCACAGAGGTGAAAAGGGCATTGGAGAGGCTAGAAAATTCCTTTGGGTCCCCTAGGTCCCCTATATCTATTGCAGGTTACAAAGGAAACTGTTGACACCCCTAAATGTCTTGACTGCTGTAATGCAATGTTTGGTATTGCTCCACAGGGTTAAAGGCTATCTAATAAGCAGTAGTTTTTGTGATCCAAATGACTGGGCTGAGACTAACAAACTCTTTAGTGCTGACAAAAGGTTACTTGAAGTTTTGTTGTTGGATCAAGTTTGTTCCACCGAGGGATTCATTTTAAGGGTGTGTGTCAACACAGGCAACTATTGATGTCACCATTTCATAACCTTCATTGATGTCACAGCTACGTGTTCACCACAGATCAAAGAGAGGAGTCTGAGATAGGAGGGAGGCACCAGGCACGGCGTTGGCATTACTGTTGCTCTTGCAGTTAAGGCTATGTAGCCTGCAGTCACAAAAGATCTCAAAGTAAATGTTTGCTGGGTGGTGTTCTGGTTTTGTTTTAGACTCTGATGTTACCCCCTCTATCCTTCAGAGTCATTTTGTGAAGGCATCGAGAGAACGGTTGACTATTTTTTGAATGTTGCTGCTTGTGAATTGTGAACTCTGTGGAGACTGAAGTTTCATACTCGGGTATTCATTTATTCCATTGCTTTCAAAATTGTACACCCACCGGTTTCAAATCTAGACCTAGTGACAGTGAATCATAGCTGAGGGATACTAGCAGTTAACAGTACTGTCTTGACCAGCAGAACATCTCCAAACTCAAGTTTGCATCTTCAATTTAAGAAAAAGAAAATTCAAGGGCTTAATGTTCTACACATCCTACAGAATGTTCTCAGCCGTTGGCATGATGGACCTGTCTTTTCAACAGCGGAACTTTAGTGAATTGACCATCTCCTGCACTATACGGACTAGTCTTTGTTGGGTGACCGGAATGCCGGTGTGTAGCCAGTATTCTAGTTCCATAAAGCACTTGACCACAGCTTTCCAGTCAGGTAGTGAATCAGGTCCTTCCAGGCTGCTGGCAGCCCCCTGTGCCCTCGTGAGATGAAGTCTAGACAGCGTGTGTTAATGGAGTGTCTGTTCTCTCTTCCTCCAGGTACAGCGTCGGGTCGCTGCGCGCCTCTGTGTGTGTGTGTTGGCTGATCTGCAGCAGTTCTTCACTGGCAAGCTTTATGTCACTGTGTACCAGCTAAAGCTGCCAGTTGAAGAACTGTTGTGGTTGGCCCTTTCCTACCCCACCATTGAAGACCGTGTTGAAGAACAAGGCAAGAAAAAAGAAGTGGATGAAGAATGAATGTAGGATTGCTTAATGGGTTTAAAATAACTGAGCTGGTGGGTGGGGTAAGGATAGTTTTAATCACTCCTCTTAAGAGAAGAGGGTTTAATCACAGAGCCATACCTATTACTTTATCTGTAATAATCCAGCCATTCGTACAGAAACAGCAAGTGTAGAGGATCTCATTACTTTTTGGCAAGTCTTTGCTTTATTTCACAAGAGTATTGTGAACGTTCTGGGGTGCTGTGTCCTCCTGAACACTCAGGTTGGAAGTATGGGATTACATCTATCTGGTCAAGTCTCTGATGCTTTAACAAAGAGGCAGTTTGCTAAAATGTGTTCAGCTGTCTGTTTCCAACCTCATTGTGCAGTTGAATTCCAGCTGCACAAGGAGAATGACTCGAATACTCTGTTCAGTATAGGATGCCTTTAGTTACAGCTGTTTACCACTCTGCGCAGCATCCCGAAAAATGATTTTAAACATGTCAATTAAATCCACTTTGTTTATCGTTGTACTTTTAATATTACATGTTAAAATGAATGGTGCATTTTAAAATAAATGCAGGAGTAAAACACAATGCAGCAGTGTCATTTTATTTATTGTTTTGTTTTGTGCACAATTTAAAAAGTAAATGTGTGTTTTGCACAAAGGTTTAAATGTGTAATCAAAACACAGATGGCTTCTGTAATTATTTTAATGGTTAGCTCATTTTACTCTTGGATTGTAACTAACAAAATAAAATGTCTCCGCCTTTCACACCCACTCATTTATATTCTGCATATTCCTTTCAAAACATATCTGGTACTATAAGTAAAATGCATGTGTGCTGTAACATGTGTTTCTTTCAAAACTGCACACTTGCTATCTGTGCAGCTATTGGAAGTGCAGAATGGTTCAGATTAACAATCATTTTGTTTGCTGCAATTTCTTTAAGAAAAGTCAGGCTGTGTGATTTGCATTGCACTCCACAAGTTTAAATGTGCCTTCATGCAAACAAACAGGCCTGAAAACAGCTCTCGGCAGAACGTAGATCTCACTTCAAAGGAATGAAAACTACTGCGGAAAACAGGATATGAAAATGTGGCCCTTGAATAGCAGGACGGACGAATAAACAAAGGTGGAGAATGTTCTCTCCTCTAACCAGAACCAGCTGCCTCCGCAGCACTGTGGAGAGACTGGCTGAGTAAGAGAGGCAAGCCAAGCCCGGCTCACTGGAGCTCATACGGGGACTCTGGTGTGTCTTTCATAATACACGTCATGATGGATCTAATGGTCCTGCTGGGGAAATCTTTTACATGTTGTAAATAACAAAACAGATCAGTAACCGTTGATCTAGATCTAGTAATCACACACAGTTTGTGTTGGTACTTTTTAAAAGCCACTGTAAGGATAGCTATCCTATAACTGAAATTAAATCCTAGGGATAAGGTTCGACTGTTGCCCTGTGTGTCTTATTTCTTAATTTTTGTTTGTTTTTTGCTCAAGGATACAGAGATCCTGAGCACTATTCACTTTTCATTTTTAAATCCCAGTTATGGGGGACTCATTTTCCATAGAGGGGTAATTAACACATTCACTGCCCATTGCAACAATGCTATCTGGTGTTTGTCATTCTGATATTTGTGTGTCTGCACTTTAACTAACTATAAACGTCTCGTACTTCAATCTGGGAGACCAGGGAAAATAACACTATCTCTGTGCCAGTTACTCTGGATTTAAAATGAATTGACTTCTTTAATATAAGCATGATACACTTGAAATGTATTTGCTTACGATTATAAGTCGCCCTGGATAAGGGCGTCTGCTAAGAAATAAATAATAATAATAATAATGACTGTATCTTTGTGTTGCAAGCTTCATCTGCTGTAACACACACACACACACACACACGCGCATGCACGCAGCCACACACGATGCAGCACTCCAGATGGATTTGGGATTTCTTCCAGGTTTGCTCTGTGATATCTTATTAGGCTGGGACGGGGGTAATCGGAGCTCACTCGCTGCTGTTCTTGGCGGTCACCCGCTACCTAATCTTGACAATCCCTTTAATTAGACGGATTCCCCCTGCCCGCTCACAGGGAGTATCAGAGCCCCCCTCCCCCCTTTTCTCTGAAGCCAGCCAATCAGCTCTGGGTATGGGCGCCACTTGCCCACTAATTATGGTAACGATTATAGTTTTCTGAAGTTTTTGTAAAATCGTTTTTGTAATCTTTCTGGAAACTTTTTTTTGTATATACTGTATATGTGTATGTGTGTGTGTGATTATATATATATATATATATATATATATATATATATATATATATATATATATAAATAATTACACACACACAGCTCTGGAAAAAATTAAGAGACCACTGCAAAATTATCAGTTTCTCTGGTTTTACTATTTATAGGTATGTGTTTGGGTAAAATGAACATTTTTGTTTTATTCTATAAACTACTGTCAACATTTCTCCCAAATTCCAAATAAAAATATTGTCATTTAGAGCATTTATTTGCAGAAAATGACAACTGGTCAAAATAACAAAAAAGATGCATGTTTGTCAGACCTCGAATAATGCAAAGAAAATAAGTTCATATTCATTTTTAAACAACACAATACTAATGTTTTAACTTAGGAAGAGTTCAGAAATCAATATTTGGTGGAATAACCCTGATTTTCAAGCACAGCTTTCATGCATCTTGGCATGCTCTCCACCAGTCTTTCACATTGATGTTTGGTGACTTTATGCCACTCCTGGTGCAAAAATTCAAGCAGCTTGGCTTTGTTTGATGGCTTGTGACCATCCATCTTCCTCTTGATCACATTCCAGAGTTTTTCAATGGGGTTCAGGTCTGGAGATTGGGCTGTCCATGACAGGGTCTTGATCTGGTGGTCCTCCATCCACACCTTGATTGACCTGGCTGTGTGGCATGGAGCATTGTCCTGCTGGAAAAACCAATCCTCAGAGTTAGGGAACATTGTCAGAGCAGAAGGAAGCAAGTTTTCTTTCAGGACAACCTTGTACTTGGCTACTAGGTTACTGCATCAGACAACCTGCTAAATCGAGAGCAAACCTTACTACCTCCCAGGCCAGCGGTTGACTGACTGATGGTTTTTAAAGGTTGTGTGTGTGTTTCAAATGCAATACCGCATGCTGTAGAGTTTTATTGATTTAGCTTTCTTCCTGTCTACACAAGCATGCACAATATTGTCCTGCATGAAACAACGTTCATCTGTTCAAATAAAAACAATGATTCAAATGTTACTTTCTTGTTAAAATTCAGGTTTTTGCCACCAGGAGTTACTGGAGGGGGCTGTAAAGTTAGTAACATCAGCTGAAAAGTGCGCGTAAATTATTTCAGGGATAGTTCTGACAAGTAGCACATTCAGTAGTTTGGAAAAGCCAAGCTGGCAGATAGTAAAGCCTCCTTAGCACATCCAGTCCCAGATCTGGTTCTAACAAGGTATGCAATTATTAAATATTGTAATAATGTAATAATCCCTATTAAACCTGTAATAATTCATGTGGAATACAAATGTTCCAGGAACTCTCTTTAGAAATCCCATATTCATTCAATATTACTACTGTAGTATTGACAACCAATTAAGATTGGCCTCTATTGCAGTAATATTGTATCCTGGTTGATCTAACTTGTGCTCAGTTTATGGTGCTAGCATTGTGATGTTTCTCTAGTCCTCTACATGAATGTTGATGCGTAAGATGATCTTTTAGGGTCCTGGGAAGGCGTATTGAATAGGTATGAAGGGTATTGAATTCGATCCAGGGAAAACAGATGGCAACCCGAAATGCAAAGACGGCAATCCAGCACTCAAAGGGTTAGTTCTATATATTGAGGCCGTGCTGATTTACTGCTTGCTGTTCGTACCTAGCAACCGATTGAGTGAGTCATCCATCTCCAAACGTGGCAGCAGATTCTCCCAACGCAGTGCTGCTGCAGAACGGCAAAGCCTCCATGGACAACGGGTTTACCACTAAGGAGAACTTACGTGAATTGTGTGGAAGCTGCTTATAGAGATTATTATAACTCTGAAGGGCATTGGAGGATCACACAATGTATTTGCTTGAATTGAATTGCAGATGCATATTTTATTATTACATTCACCAAAAGCAAAAATCAGAGTTTACATACATCTTTGTTTTTATATGCATAGAAATTATATATGTTATAGTAAATGATTGCCCTGAGAGTCTGAGAAGTGACCAAGGATGAGGGCATTATCATGCATGACCCATTTTCTTTAGAATACCTGCCATAACACTTTCAATTTAGGGAGTGCATGTCCACTAAGTGATGCAACTGGTCTAAAAAGTTTTGAAATAGTTTTGGAGGAAGCTGTATGTGCTCAGGCAGGGTCCAGCCTCTCATGTTTTACCATTCTCCATCAGAGCTATTAGGGCTGGCTGTGAGCCAGATCAATTGCTGTTGTAATGCCAGAGCAATGCTGCTGTGACGCATGCACCGTTCCATGCTCTTCATTCCTCTGCAATGTAAGTGCCTGACAGTAATTGCTTTAAGTCAAGGCTTGTGATGCGTTTGCAGTCTGCAAGTCCAGACAAGGTTGGATGCAGACTCTGCAGATGACGAGACTGTGGTGCAAAGGGTTGGGCTGGATGGCAAATTCCTGTTTGACACACACACAATTGCGGGCCGTTCATGCCATCTTTATTTATCTCCTATTAAACTATGCTTTCTGGTTTCACACAAAGCACATCTTGTGCATGAACCTAACAAGGCTGGGTACAGCTGTGTCCATTTACCCCTGTCTTCCAATCTTACAGGGGACGGGTGGCAACATTTATTTTATTATTAAGGCAGGTGCTTCCCACTATCCAAATTTTTTGCGTCATAGATTCGGATGGGGGTCAGAGATCCTAAACGTCTGTCATTCAGGTGAAATAAAAACTTTAGTAGGGGAGGAAGGACTGCCCCCCCCCCACCATTACATCATCCACTAACCAATGGGGAGATTATAAGTAAACCACACACACCCCCCACCTCTCCCAATCACCACCCCCTTTTTATTTCCTTATTGGTTAAATCAAGGGAGGGGGTCTATCGCCTTATCCGTATCACTCCATAATCATCATTAGAAATGAATGCAGGCACACTAATATATATATATGCATACACATAAATAATGAATCTGTACTCTTGCACCTTGTGACCTCACTGTTAATCCTGGCACTATTGTGCCCAGGCAGTGGCGTGGGAGAGGCCCTGGTAACCCAGGCGACTCCCTGCTCTGCTAAATGCTGGTTATGTAATGCAATGGAAAGACTGACTGCTACTGCAGGAGTCAGGGAGGTAATCTTATTAAAAGCACGTGTCACCATCACTGCTCCTCTCCTCCTCTCGCCCACTCAAACCTGGGCATGCATCATTACTGCTGACGATCATTTTAATCTACTGGAGAGGGGAAGGGGTTAACAAAAGACTGCAAGAGTAAAAAAAAAGAAAAGCAGGTGTAAATAATTATGAAGTGTTGCACATTTTAAAAGCGCAGTTTCCAAACCGGTTTTACAAACAGTTTTTTTTCACTGCAAGACTGTTTGAGACAGAAAAAAGGTGCGTATTGTCTTACATACGTCTGTGAGTTTCTCAAATGTGAAGGTGAACCCGTCTATCAGAGATTGCCAAAGGGAATTTGATAGCGATCTGTTCCTAATGGAGAAAGTGCTAAGTACCGATTATGATTGCCCCCACATGACCCTACCTGGACTGTCTAGCGACACAGCTGTCTGGCCTGCACAGAAGTAATTGCTGGGAGATCGCATTGCTTGTAGAAATCTAACATGATGTATAAAAAAATGCACTTTGTCCTGGAAAGTGAATTAATGTGTTCGCCCCTGCTGTACCTTTTAAACTAAAAGAAGATGGTTAGATTAGCCCAAGATCGTAGTGTGTTTTAAAAGAAGCATCTATTAAGGATTAGGCAGAGATTATTCTGCTAGGCAACAAGGCTGCAGCAGACCTAGCCTGGCTTGATAGCTGTCAGCGATATACGTCAATAACCAGACAGTTCTGGTTTTAAGACAGCATAATACATCTAAGTAATTCTTACCCCCATAAATTGCAAGTAATTTATACTAATTAACAGCAGTTTTTAAAGTAATCAAACTTCATGGCTTTAGTAACTTTCACTAAGCAATTCGGAAGATTTAGGCAATGACTGGTTTATCAGATAGTTAAAAAGCAATTGTTTTTAAGTTGATTATGTCAAATGAATGAAAGATGCGTGCATGCATGTATGTAATTTAAAGTAATTTCATGTATTTAAAATGATGTGGTCTTTGAGCTTCTGGCTCCAGTGCTGTGCTCCAGCACAATTCCCATGGAATACTCCACAGTGTTGCTACAGTGAGCTCACCATGCCTTGGGACAGGGCGGAGCTAGATAGCAGAGGTATGAAGTTTACACAGTTGACGTGTTTAGTGGTGACTGACTTGTGCAGTTGGACTGCACTTTACAACTGAACTCTAACCACGGGGCATTGCCCATTTGTAAGGCAGGGAGTTTGAATGCACAGCAAACGTTTAGTGCAACTCTTTCCCTGCAAATGTTTGAGTGCTCGTTGATTGACGCCTTTCCTCTGCAGCCCCTGTCTTCCCGTGTCGGCACCCGACACCTCCAACCACGTTTACAGTCTTCTGGGTTTGCCTTTCCCAAAGCCATGTGACACAGGGGTCCTTGATTTCCTGGGAGTGCTCTCATAACTTACAGCTAATCCATTGCAATACCACAATAGCAGTGTGTGACTGTGCAATATGTTTGCCAGCTCTATTGTGTCTGTTAATGGGTCTGCAAAGGGTTCATTATATTTCCAATATCTGCTTTGTTCCCCTGGGAAAAAATAAATAAAATATATATATAAAAAACTTGGATACAGGAACAATTACTATATGCCCAGTGGCTATAATGAAGTGTCTTTCTTCTCTAATATTGTGTTTATATCATGCATTAGCCCCTCAGTTCTCTGTTTTGAATCACAACCCTTATGGAATTGCATTACATTAACACCAGCATGCATTTAATAATGCTGTGTGCCTGATCACAGAATGTTATGTCAATAATGCATGTAGTAAAACTCTCAGGGATGCTTGCCGGTTCAGCGCTCTCAGTCCCATGGAGAGGGATGGGCGCCTCTCAGGGTGTGACATCACAGACTGACTGAAGTAGCAGGGAAACACAAGTGCCCAGCTAGACAGAAGCGCACAGAGGTGGGAGCCAGCGCTCGGACTGGTTCAGAGGTTACCAGCTTCATTACAGCTTGTGTGCAGATTTCCACTTCTGTCCCAACTGTTGTGTAGGCTTGGTGGTCTGGTGGTTAAAGAAAGGGGCTTGTTACCAGGAGGCTCCGGGTTCAATCCCAACTCAGCCACTGACTCACTGTGTGTGACCCTGAGCAAGTCACTTAACCTCCTTGTGCTCTGTCCTTCAGATGAGAAACCCAGGTCCTATTGGAAGTGACTCTGCAGCAGCAGATGTGATGCATAGTTCACCCCCTATTCCATAGATAGCTTTGGATAAAAGCATCTGCTAATTGACTAATTAACAGTAGAAGTTATTTTACTCTGTGTAACACTTGCTTATAAAAAAAAACAAAAAAAAAACAATGCTACACCACATCTAGCAAATGTATTATTATTATTATTATTATTATTATTATTATTATTATTATTATTATTATTAATAATAATAATTTGTCAAGATATTGTGCAAAACATTTGGCCTGCCTCTCTGAGGAATGGCGGTGAAGCAGGTAAACCCCCCAGTGAGAATATAAGTAGTAAGTCTAGGGGCAGATGCAGGAGCGGGAGGGGAGCTGAAAGGATACTGGCTCTTCCCTTGCTGCCTTATTAGGCAAGTGATCTGTTCTCTCTCTCTCTCTCTCTCTCTCTCTCTCTCTCTCTCTCTCTCTCTCTCTCTCTCTCTCTCTCTCTCTCTCTCTCTCTCTCTCTCTCTCTCTCTCTCTCTCTCTCTCTCTCTCTCTCTCTCTCTCTCTCTCTCTCTCTCTCTCTCGAATGTATTTATTTAAAGAAGAACATAGGACTGCAGTAATACAAAGAGTGTATCCATTATCCACAGAAGGAACTAGTCATTTTACTAGTTATTTGTTTTGTCTGTGGATTCACTTCTAGAGAAAGGTTTGATAATACTAGCGCTGCCTGTAATCAGACATGGCTTTGGGGGTTGCTGTGCTACGGGACGTTTGACGAAAGTCAGTCCAAGACTTGAAACCCCGGGCCAGCTCAGAATACCCAGCTGAACCGGTTTCCCTTCACAGATTAGCCAGGCCCATGTGATTGTGCGTGTGTGTGTCAGCATAGGAAAGTGCATGCCTTTGTACCGCCAGCAATGTGCAGAGGCATGTCAGAAAAGGTCAAGGGAGAGAGCGTGAGGCTCGGTCAGGGGACAGGAGCAGCACAGTCACGCCCTCCACGCATACAGATACATAGGCATTGCTCTACGGGCCAGAGCACTGATATGCAATGACACATTGATTGAAGTACACATCCATGCTAATAAACAGTAAATAGATATCCCACTGGTTCCTGTGTGTATCCATCATTAGACTTCCATTGCAATTCTGTGCACATATTCCATGTGTTTATTAAGACTTATAGTGGTAGTTTCCTACTGTAAATGGTAAAACACTGGTTATTAATTCACAGCGGTATTTCTATATGTACTATACAGTGCTAGTCATTTCATGCCACATGTTACTTTACAATAACGCAATGGGCCTCCTTCGCACTGGAACAGAGGCTGAACTAGAAATAGATTTTTTTTATTATTACTGTATTCAGAGTTCTGTAGAATGAGCTGGCATTATATCAGCAACTAACAGATTGTTGCAAGATGTACACTAAAGAACTGAAAATGGGGCATTTCAATTCAAACAGCGGCTGTGAAGCCAAGAAGTGTTTTTGTTACTCAAATTCGTCCTTGTTAAACAGCCTGTTCTGTTTATTTTTTCTAAACCAGGTAGGTAGCTTGTCCATGTCTGTCTTCTGTTGCATCATGCTTGAAACTTGACTCGACAAAGTGGCTTTTATCTTCAGTACTGTGGGTAAACATTGGATTACCTTAGGGTGCTTTGTTCTCAGTGGATATTAAGACAGTGGGCACAATTCGAAAAACAGAAATACACCATAGATCTAAATAATTTAAATATTACAGCAACCTGCCATCATTCAGGACATGGACTGTCTGCACTTTGCGTGGTTGGAGTCACAGATACACACACACAGACACATTCACAAACCTCCTGGCCCCTCACTGCCCCATGCTGTGCCCCCTCTCTCCCTCTCCCTTTGATCAGCTTTGCTCTCCCATACAGGGTCTGGAGAGAAGAATGTCTCCGGCTAATGCAATAACTCAGCAGAGCTTCACGCAGGCCCAGACAAGCTCACCCTCTGCTATTCCACCCTTCTTCTCTTCAGGGCTGTTCACGCTGAACCCAGTCACCCCTGCCTGCCTCCCTCCCTGTCTACCTGCCTGCCTGCCTCCCTCCCTGCCTCCCTCCCTGCCTCCCTCCCTGCCCGCCTCCGTCCCTGCCTGCTCTCCCTCCCCCCTCCATTCCTGCCTGCCTGCTGTCCTCCCTGCTTTATTTTCACTGCTTGATATCTCATGACACTTCCCTTATTGATTGCCAGGTTTACCGTTTCTATCACGCTCACACTACCCTTACCAAATGGTCTTCAAAGGCAATGCTGTGGTGCAATACTAAGGGTCAATGGTACAGGGCTGGAAATGAAACTCCCATTGCATAGCAGTTTAATCCATTCCTGGTTTTACTGTGTTTAAGACAACTGAACTTGTTACCTATACACTGTGGCCAATCAAGCTCGTACTAAAACCTGGAATGGGTGAAACTGCTATGCAGTAGGAGTCTTATTACCATCCTTGCTGGTATGAGCCTTCCATAGAAAGGTAACATAGTGTTTCACATTTTGAAATGCTAATGGAATGACACTGCAGTGACTCACCATGCTTCTGATGGTAGCCCATCTTAATACTGACTAGACCAGTACTGCTGAGCTTCTGAGATCCGCAATGCAAGGTGGATAGCAGACCCAGCCTGGCCTAATGCAACATGCCTGTAAATCGCTCCACCATTATCAGATTAGATTTGCGTAAGTACAGCTTTGTAACAGCCAGTGGGATAAAATGCTCCCCCCCCATCTTCAGAGTGAATCCTGCACTCATGCTAGGCCTAATCGTTGCTTTAATCTCGTACCAGCCTCTCGTAGACTGAGCTGGCGGGCTGCGGGTCAGAGTGAGGGTCGGAGTCTCCAGGGAGAATGCTCTACTCCCACTGATCTGCTTTGATTTATGCTGTGATGAAGTGTGTTACAGAAGCACCAAAAATAATCCTCGTGCTCCTGGACTTCTGATTTCATTGAGTCACATTCATGAAATCCTAGCCTGGGTTTTAGTATGTGACAGCATTTTGTGTCATGCCATATATATATATATATATATATATATATATATATATATATATATATATATATATATATATATATATATATATATATATATATATATATATATATATATATATATATAGCTCGAGGAGCCAGCTGCCCAACGTTTCAATATGTTGTACATATCTTTCTCAAGGGAGCCTGTGTTTGAATCAAAACAATGGAGGTATTTATAGGTTTTTTGACGGCATGACACCTACTTGTTATTGTTTATATTCAAATCCATGATTTATTCTTACATGATGTAATGGTGTTCTATATAATCTGTATTAATTCTAATTAGCATTATTTTATATAAACTTCTATTTCTATTATCCTGCAATGCTGGCTCTGAGGATCAGTCTTGATTTGGCCTCCCCAGCGCAGCAGCATGCACAGCTTTTGAATGAATTGTGTTTATTTATTTAAATGTTATATGTTTATTGAAGTTAATTAGTTCATTCTTTTCTGTGGAGCCCCGCTGGCATCATTGTGTTCAGTCTATTTATCCATTTACTTTCTTTTATTCTTCTATATGTCGCATCGTCTCATTTTAGTTGTTCTAATACTACAAACTTGACATCACTTGTGTCATGTCCTTGACTGGTGAAGTCCTGTACTATTGGTTCATTCATTTTTTTAGTTCTAATTAATGAAAGGTGGTTCTGAATTATTTTATATAAAGTAGTTCCAGTCTCTCCAACATGTTTTATTTCATCACATTTTTCACAGGCTATTCCATAAACAACATTGCTATTTTTACAGTAGGTATTAGTTTTTAGTGGATATGTGTTGTTCTTACGTTTAATTATATTTTTACTTTTGTCCATGTATTTACACACTTTACATGTACTATTGCAAGTATTTGTAGAATCTGTTCTGTCAGTTATTATTTTATGTTTACTGTGAACTAAAATATCACCGAAATTAGCTTCTCTCTGAATGCTACAACTGGGGCCTTAAGAAATACTTTTTTCAATTTTTCTGAATTATGTAGAATCCGCAAGTGTTTCCAAACTATCTTAGAAATATCAGGCAAAAGTGTATCATAAGTCATTGCCAATGTAACAATGTAATTTATATTCTAGTAGATCATCTCTTTTTAGTTTATCCACTTTTCTTAACTTTTTGTTTTACTTTATTTTGAGCATATTCTTCTACATTATATATAAATAATGTTGAGTATTTAGATAATACCATATGTTCCCTTGTAAGTACAAGAATGGAAATAAGACTCCTATTGCATAGCAGTTTCACCCATTCCAGGTTTTACTACGAGCTTGATTAACACCGGTGTATAGCTAAGAAGCTCAGGCGTGTCTTATTAAACTCGCAGCAAAACCCGGAATGGATCAAACTACTATGCAATGGGAGTCTTATTTCCATCCCTGTAAGTATACTGTAGGTTAGATCATCCAGGATTAGCATTGGCTATTAAAACTTCACAAACAGCATTAAACCGTTTTAGACAGGATAATCTCATGCTTTTAATCAGCTTTATCTGTGAAAATGTATGGATATGTATTCTCGCATGTGTTGTATAAATTGTAATATATACAGTATATCATAAAATAAAGCCACCTTTAAAGACACGTATGACACACCAAGTTTGCTGAGTTCTTCTTTTTTGTAAACTTTATAATGTTTATGGAAAACTTTCTGCTGTTGTTACTGTATTTATAAACAATTAAAAAAACAGCTTTACAAAAAAAAAAAAAATCCTTCAAACAGATCTTCAAGTTCGTGAATAGTGACTAGAGACGGTCAAAACGTTTGTCCGGCTTTTCAGTACGAGTGACTTTGATTGTGCTAACCACCCCCCTCCACACACAGACACGCACGCACGCACGCACACACGCGCACGCACACACTTTGCAATGTTATACAATCTGAACATAGCCTTGGATATAACCCTACTTATTTCAACAGACCAAATCCAGGTTGCGTCATGGAACAGCTGATAGCAGGGGCGTTAGTTAGGCGTTATATACTCTGTATTCTGCAGGTTTTTTTTTTTTTAAGATTACACCCACAGAGCCAGTATCTCTACAGAGAGCGAGGGAGGGAGGGGGTGAGTGTGATAGATATAAATGGGGGTACAGGGAGCTGCAACGTGATCATCAGTACCACCATAAAGAAGAGCCTTTTTTATTTGACCAATTTCTGCAGCATGCATGCCTATCCGTTTATCAACACTGACTTATAAAAATAGGTTTTTATCAATTGTAAATTTGCACTGCAGTTTTGTCGCGTCCCATATTTCTCCTCATGCTTATGCTGGGTATGTGCTTTACAAAACATACCCTGGAAGAAAAGGTTCTATAGTGATTGTCCATTGTTTGTTTCCTCCACAAATGTGTCTATTAGTAAATAAAACCATAGTGAATCATACAAGGATATTAAACTGATTCAATATATAGAAAATGTCATGTGAATTACCTCTTGAAATACTCTTTTAAAAGTAGAAAGGTGACTCATCATCAATAAAACACAGCCATGCATTTTGCAGTGCAGTTGCTATAGAAATGCTGTTTGCTTCGGGTGTTGCTGATTCGTCAGCAGGCGGCACTGAAATGCTCTCATGATTTTTTATGTCTGTCTGGTTTTCTAAATTCCAAAGTGCATCATTTTTCAAACCCTATCCGAATTCTTAGAAGCAAGCTCGCTGAATCATTGCATTTTCCTTCCTCTAAGGAACCCAGTGAGTTGTTTGTTTGAATTTCCATTGCCTGACTGCCAGTTACGTTCTGTAAGAGCTCGGTGTGTGTGTGTGTGTGTGGGGGGAGTCTGTGTGTGTGTGTGTGTGTGGGGGGGGGGGGGTCTGTGTGTGTGGGTCTGTGTGTGTGTGTGGGGGGGGGGGGGGGCTGTGTGTGTGGGTCTGTGTGTGTGTGTTGGGGGGGGGGGGTCTGTGTGTGTGTGTGTGGGTCTGTGGGGGTGTGTGTGTGTGTGGGGGGGGGTGATAGTGTGGGGGTGGGGGTGGTTAAGAAGCTGTGAGGCTAGGTGTTGTTTTGCTCAACTGTTAGTTCAGGGAGCAGAAACAGCAAGCACAGTGATTGGTGAATCAAGGATGACTTACAGCTCCCTTTGCAATTTCATTGGCCGACCCAATCTATAGGTACAAACAGGTGTCTTGACAGGTCTGAAACTGCATGGAGACGATGATTCAGAACATGCCATTCCAGTGGAAGCGTCCTCATTTAACCCCTTTTGTTTTTACCTTTTTTAATGCTAGATATAACACTGAAGAAGCCCAAGCATTGCCTTTAGCAGACCACAGAATTGCCAGTAATGGTCTCTGTCTACACAGAGAGACAATAGTAAATCTCCACATCTAATGAGGATCAGGGCGAGGTAATGCCAGCTCTACACTCCTGCGTGTGTCTGTGTGCCTCTCTCTTTGTGGTCCATTTAAATCATTCATAAAATTAATCACGCGTAGCGTAGACCCCTTGATTTAATAATGCAGGCACAACTCCTAAATGCTCAATGGAGCAGGGATGTAAATTACAGTGTGGCCTGGCGTCGAATCAAAAGGTTACACTTGGGGGAATATTTGAAAGGCATGTGTGCACAGCGCCACACTGTGGACCAGTTAGGTATACCCTCTGCAAGAAGTTGCTAGACTTTAATAGACGCAGCCATGAAGCCTTCTTTAGGCGGTTTACAATAATGCTTAAAAACTACAAATAGCAATGAAGATTTGCAATGTAAGGGCTTCTACTGTACCTACACTGATTCCAGGCAGCAGGACAATTTGAGTTCAATTGAAGCGTTCAGAGAAACAGCCCCACGTATAAGTGAAGTATAAAAAACAGGATCCAAAGCTGAGCATCCTTGTGCTGCACCCCAGTGCTATCCCAACACTGCTTGCTTCACATCCAGATATATTTATAAAAACCCACACTACATATTACAAAGTTATCGCTCAGGGTCCTGACGCCTTTCCAAGCTAAACACAGAACTGAGAAAAAAAAAATATTAAAAATGAACCACAAGGTGGCGCCGGAGGATTTCAATTGGAAAGTATAGCAGAAGGAAATTCTGAAGTGAAGTCTCACATTAGCAGAAAAACTGATTATAAAGCAAAAACAGGAATCCTAGCCCATGTAAAGATTCGGTTTCGATTGAAGTGCAGTCTAGTAAACTGGTAACAACAACAGGCAGTACAAGCAGACTGCTATAACAGACTTGCATTACTGTGCATTACTGGGTCATAAAGTGCATTACTGTCGACACATGGCAGTTGGGCACACCTACCAATATTGAAGTCGACATCTATTTCGCATTGGGCCTAAGAAGCAATCCAACCTATTAATCCATTACAGTAACGCGGTACTTTATCAGACAGCTTGCTACCGTCTTAGCACTACTGTGCAAGAACTGTGTTCAAAATCAATTGCTGTCATTGCTGGTAACGCAGCTAATGGATCTGCTAAGGCTTTTAAACTGGGGCAACAATCTAGTACGCCTATGTCACTAGGGAATGTTTCTATCAGAGATGGGATTTTCCTTGGGAGCTGTCCTTGAAAACTGTTGGAAACCTCTCATGTGTTCCAGAGCCTTCTTTCAAGTGCAGAGAGTAGGGGCTGGCAGTGCGGGGGAGGCACTGTCTGTTTATGCTGAGGAAAGTCTTTCAAACTCTGGGTGAGAGAGGAGGGAGGCTGGGGGATGGTTCTGATCCTATTATCCCTGTCCAGTTAATCCCTGCCTAGGATTGCTCACCAACACATACACACTAACACATATCTGGAGATACAGATCAGCCAGCTAGGTGTCCCAGTCTCTGAGGATCTGGTTCCCAGTCTCACCATCATGGACAAGACGATGCTGCTCAACATGGAGGGAGTGAAGAAGACCATTGTACACGGGGGCAGCGATGACCTGCCCAGATTCATCACTGGCACAAAGGTAACCCTCCCAGCACCCTTTTGCCTTGTCTTGCTTATCCATATAATGTACCATTCCTCGCTGTTCTTTACAATGCTTACCAATACTTTACCATGCTTTCACTGTGCTGTATTACACTCCTCCATGCTTTTACTATGGTAAACTTTTATAAGAAATATTACTATAGAAAACAAGTACACCTCCTGCAGAATATTGCAGCCAGGCAGGCGGTATGCGCTGCCTGCTGATTCTAGACTGTGCTCCTGGCAGGTGTCGTTCCATTTCCGCACCATGCTGTGTGACGAGGATCGCACGGTGCTGGATGACAGTAAGAAGGTGGGGGTGCCGATGGAGGTGGTGATCGGGAACATGTTCAAGCTGGAGATCTGGGAGTCTCTGCTCTGCTCCATGAGGGTCGGGGAGGTGGCTGAGTTCTTGTGTGATGTCATTGTGAGTACACCCCCTCTGCTGTCCCTGTTAAGGTGTTATTGTTTAGCACAGCTGGCCGCACACACACACACACAAACACACACACACAACACCTGCTTGGGTGTCTCCTGGTTTGTCTGCGTTGTTGTTTTGCAGAGTGTGTGTCTTTAGGATGCCATCGCGGAGCTTACAGGAAAGTGCAGTGTTGTGATCAGCGGTTATCACTATCCAAAACACCTATCTCTCTTGCAAGAGTGTTTTGCGAGTGCAGAACAGCCGATCGGCAAAGTAGAAGACTGCTCGACTCTCACAAGGTTTCCAGCTCTGAATAGCACCCCTGAGCTGGTTCAGCTTGCTGGGTCTCTGTTTACTGCCGGAGGGTCTCAAGGCAGTTCCTGCTGAGCGGTTAGCAGCTTTGGGCAGCGCTGCAGTAATCTGAAGGGACACCTGTCCTGATTACCTGCTGTTTGTGCTCTGTCAGCAATCCTCGCTTTCTTAACCAGGATTAGTAGAGGGCTTGAAATCTAATGAGGCAGCAATACAAACATTGCATGAGAACAATAGAGTACTGATCCAATATTGAACATGCCTCTGACACCCTGTATGTACAAAGAAGAAAAGGAATAAAACTGGGCTGCAATTAACCCTTATATGTCTACCGGTTATTCATCTGATTGTGTTTTAATAAGGTGAGCATTGCACATGTTTTCTGTACAGCTGCGTCTTCATTGCCCTAAACCTCTCGGTTATACAAATAAAGATAAAGTCGCTGTATTGAAGCATAGTGAATACCTCATAGTAATTAACATCCTGGGCCATATTCACAAAGCACGATTGTTTTTATTTAAATGTTTAGAAATAGGAAACGTAACGTGGTGCAATTATACAAGCAGTGACTAGAGAGGATCTATCCAGGATAAGGACAGTATTGCATGTGTATGTGAATGCATTTGTGTGTGTGTAGATATATAAAACACATTAGCTACCCCTGACAGAGCCCAACCACACCGATCCTATCAGTAGAGTATGGTACATCTCCACATCTGCCCTCACTGTCTGTCCTGCCCCCAGCACACCGGACTCTACCCTATCGTTGCCAAGAGCCTGCGTCGCATTGCAGAGGGCAAGGACCCAGTGGACTGGCACGTGCACACCTGCGGCATGGCCAACATGTTTGCCTACCACAGCCTGGGCTACCCAGACCTGGACGAGCTGCAGAAAGAACCGCAGCCCCTCATCTTCGTCCTGGAGCTGGTCAAGGTGCAGGTTCTGAAGACAGATCCCTCCCTGTGCCTCTGGGAGTGCAGTGCATGTGCTGTGTGCACCTACCCACACTGTAACACACACCCCCTCCAGGACTTCAGAAACACTCACACAAGCATTATGAAGCTCTAATGAACAAGCTGACAAGCGTTTTCGCTAGTACACCACTACCTCTGCTCCCAGCCCACCCCACACTACTGCACTACCGCTACCCCTGCTCCCAGCACACCCCACACTACTGCACTACCGCTATCCCTGCTCCCAGCACACCCCACACTACTGCACTACCGCTACCCCTGCTCCCAGCACACCCCACACTACTGCACTACCGCTACCCCTGCTCCCAGCACACCCCACACTACTGCACTACCGCTACCCCTGCTCCCAGCACACCCCACACTACTGCACTACCGCTACCCCTGCTCCCAGCACACCCCACACTACTGCACTACCGCTACCCCTGCTCCCAGCACACCCCACACTACTGCACTACCGCTACCCCTGCTCCCAGCACACCCCACACTACTGCACTACCGCTACCCCTGCTCCCAGCCCACCCCACACTACTGCACTACCGCTACCCCTGCTCCCAGCACACCCCACACTACTGCACTACCGCTACCCCTGCTCCCAGCACACCCCACACTACTGCACTACCGCTACCCCTGCTCCCAGCACAACCCACACTACTGCACTACCGCTACCCCTGCTCCCAGCACACCCCACACTACTGCACTACCGCTACCCCTGCTCCCAGCACACCCCACACTACTGCACTACCGCTACCCCTGCTCCCAGCACACCCCACACTACTGCACTACCGCTACCGTATAATCTACTGTTGCACTTGATATCTGCAGTGAGATCCCAGCTAGAGGGGGGTATTGTATTTTCATTTTGTTGTAATGTATTAAAACATGAATCCCTTCAGCATAGAAGTCACACACAGTATATAATAGACTGCTGCTTTCTTTTCAATGCAAATACCTAATGCAAAGAACAATGTATCCATCTGGTTTAACTATAGGGGAGGACACTGCAAAAAAAAAAAAACTGCCATATATATATATATATATATATATTAAAAAGTTAATCCCCGTTTGTGGTGCAGGTGGAACAGCCCACCGAGTACAACAGAGAGTCATGGGCCATGAGCGATGAGGAGAGGATGAAGGCAGTACCAATTCTTCACGGGGAGGGGAACAAGCTCTTCAAACTGGGGAGATACGAGGCAGCGACCAGCAAGTACAAAGAAGCCATCATCTGCCTCAAGAACATACAGACCAAGGTTCCTTACCCTTTCTGTCCGCCCAAAATTCCTGCTGTATTTGTACACCAATAACATTCGACAAGAAACTCACACTAGCTGTGTAACTGTGTGGAGCACGGCACGGCATACTGGGAATGGTGACTGGTTTCTCTGATTGCTCCTGCAGGAGAAAGCGTGGGAAGTTCCCTGGCTCAAGCTGGAGAAGATGGTCCACACTCTGACTCTCAACTACTGCCAGTGCCTGCTGAAGATGGCTGAATACTATGAGGTTCTGGAGCACACCACTGACATCATCAACCACCACCCTGGTGAGCAGCACTGGAGCACAGCTGGCACGGGGCAACTTTACCAGGGGAGGTTCGCACAGCAATCTTAGAATGCTTCTCCAGTGCTTATATTATACAGTTCACTGATTTTTATCATTTTTATTATTTTGTTACCATGCTTACTGCAGTGCTTAGCCATGCTCATCTTTGCTTGCACCCTGGTACACACCCAGTAAACATGCACCATGGTATACATTAGATGGCAGGCAGTCCAGTATCTAATGGAGATATTAAATGTAATATCTCTAAGGTGGAATTGCATCCAGAATTCAACTTCTTCTAAACAACTTCCCTGCAGAGTTTACGCGAGTTAATTCTCCTTTTGACAAATGAAAAGTAATTTACTCTCTTTGGAGTATAAGGCTTTGGAAAAACCACGCCTCTGTGGTTTTTTTTGTTTTGTTTTAGAGTTACAATTTAATAGGTGATTTAAACTACCAGATTACAAGAATTTGAGCCATCACTGTCCTGTCCCTTTTAAAAGTTTACTGTGCTATTTTTGCATGGTGTTCATGCAGTTTTGCCATGATTTTCCCATGGTTATACTATGCATTTACCATAATTTACCCTGGTTTGCCATGCTTTTAAATGTGCTTTACCATACCTTGCTATAATTTACAATGCTTGCCTATGCTTTACCATGCTTTCACTGTGCTTTATTACCCTTTGCTGTGCTTTTACTATGGGAAACTCTCATAGGGGTTAGTATATGAATCCCCCTGCCTATCCCTGGTATGGGTTCCAGTTCCAGTGACCCTCGCTCCACCCCCCTACCCCTGTCTCCTCCCAGGGGTCCTGAAAGCCTACTTCATGCGGGCCAAGGCTCATGTGGAGGTGTGGAACGAGGAGCAGGCCAAGGCAGACTTCCAGAAGGTCCTGGAGCTGGACCCGAGCATGGCCAAGACGGTGAGGAAGGAGCTGCAGATCCTACACATGAGGATGGAGGAGAAGAGGGATGAGGACAAGCTCACATACAAGGGCATGTTCTGACCCGCGACGCCCGCTGCATCCACAGGGGGGCGCCAGAGAACCGCAGTGAGGCCTCCAGGACCAGCTTCTTATTTCAGCATGGTCCAGCTGTCCTCCTGTACAATGAGAGACCTCTTCTTTGGTGTCTGTACAAACGATAAAACCTGAGATTAAACCCCCAGTCCATCCCTGCAGTAACCACTGAATTCCACTAGATGTCGCCCACTCTGCACGGTTTCTGTAAGAAGCTCCCACTTATATCCAACACAGACAGAAGCCCAGAGAGTTCAGTGGAAATAATGAAGTTTAAAGGGACAGCTAGACATAATGTCATCGTTTTAATTGAAAGTAATGCCCCGCGCAGATTTTAGAATATTAACTTGGCACACACGGTAACCTCCTCCTGATGTAGCTTTACGTGGGAGTCAGTGGCCCACTTCCAGACACAGAGTGAAAGCATAGGAGCCAACTCGAGCTACTACTGCTAACAGAACATTCTAGAAAAATAAAGAACTTCACACCAGCTCTCCTTTGTAGCGTGTGTTACTGCATCGCCTCCGGGATTAACGAAATGCAATATCTTAAATTTATTCATGTATTTATGTATGTATTTGTATTACTTCACATTCATTTGGGAGAAAACGTATTCCACTAGCTATCTAGAGTTTGACTTTCATGTGTTTTTTTTCTGATATAAACCCGGCTCATACTCATTAGTAAATCAGTCCAGTATCATTTGAACGCTTTGCTGTCCAGCGTCCGATAGATTTGACATTGGGAATACAGGCATAAGGTATAGGACAGTAAAGGGTTGAAGTAGTGTAGCCTTTTCTTCGTTTTAATTGTAAATGACGTTCACAGCCTTGTCCTTGAAATTATCCTGTTTTTCTTTGTTTCTTCAGTTCTGCACACACTTGCATTACAGGGGGACAGTGACGTCACGCCCCCACCCCAGCCCCACTGTTTTTTCGAGCACGATGCTTTCGCTGTGGCAATGGAACACCCCGCGAGAAAGCGAAGGGGCGTGGTTTAGAAGGGAGGTATGAAATCACACGTCTAGAAAGCAAGAAATGAAAGTGCATACTATAGCAGGAGCAGAGCAGTCCTTTGTCGAGGTAACAGATACTGGATTTAGATGAAGTGCAGTTTTGTGAGCCTGCGTGGCCAGATCCCTTTTGTAAATGAAAGCATGTTTGAAGGTGCCTTGTTCAGGAACTGGGTGAATGGCAGGACTGTCGGGTTTATCAGGACACACATGCAGTCACAAAGCGTGTGCAAATGTGCTGAAGTGGGGAAAACAGATCAAACTCGTGAGAGTGGCGTTTTGTTTAATTTAAGCTGAACCGTTAACTCAAATGCTAATTGCAAGCACAGCTTCTCAATCGGTATTACAGGCTATGTAATATGCTCTTTCTGTATTTATTCAATGTCTGATAATAATAATAATAATAATAATAATAATAATAATAATAATAATAATAATAGTAATAATGAAACAAACAGGTGCCTGTCTGCCTCTCGAAATTAGAGCGATTTTAAGATTCCCCTTCAATAAGGGGTGAATTTCGGCTATTGCATGATACCGTGACCTAGATGTGCTGTCATCTTTAAAATAACATCACACACACGCACACGCAGGCGCACACGCACACGTACACGCACACGCACAGACACAGCCCTCTCAACAACCCAAATGAGAATGCCTGCAAAACAATATGAGATGCAAAAAAAGAGAGGTTGTTTTATAATTGAGTAAACGCGAGCATACTGCTGTGTTTGGAAATTCCCTAGGTTAGTTACGCTGCAGGATGAGGACGCGCTGTGCATCCCTCGAGAGCTCGACCAATAGCTATACTAATCACGAAGCAGAGGCAATCCACCCCGGTCCTGCCTAAACACCCACTTTCTCCAGAAACACCGATCTGTGCAGAGCGCCTCGGCAAAGGGGGCGAGGAACACACGCGTATCGACCTGCGCTTGGGGCTCCGCGTTCGCAATTTGCATTTCACAGCATCGTTCCTTTCTATTGCAGAGGCAGACCGTAGTGAAATCTGTTGCAATCAACGTCTTTTTTATATAAACTAAACAAAAACGCGCGAGTCTGTCAGAGAAAGCTTGTGTCACATGGCACGCATTGCCTCTGCTGCATCTATATCAGATTTTTTTTAATCACCAGCGCCGTGATCAAATAAAAGGTGTGTGGATAAGTGCGTGTGTGGGTCCACTTCTTTGTGAGGAGCAGAGAGGAGAGCAGAGAGGAGATGCAGTCCAGCCTCTAACGCACTGGATTATGTACATGGTTTTGCATGGAGCTCTTGCGCCTGAGCGACTTTATTTCCTTTGAAAACACGAGAAATATTCTCTCCTATATCTGAGAAGAAAAAGAAAAACAGCATTTGTTTGATTTAAACATTTTTCACTGACGTTTATTTTTTTACCATCAAATGCCAGCTGTTTATTTTTCAAATTGTTGATAACAATTGTTTAATATTTTCTTTGTCTTTGTCATTATATTTCTTTCTTTATTTTTAAAGAAATTTAAGAAGAAAAAAAACGTCAACGCATCAGTCAAAAATGTGTATCTGGCTTTTTAAGAACTAGCTTGATTCGGGAAAGTGATTAAAAATAAATAAATATATATACTTTTTTATATAACAGGAATTAAAATCGGGTTGATTTGAAAAATGGCAATCAACACAGATGCTCAGTATGAACAGACACTTCTGGGTGGAAGCGGCACGACTTTGCCCAGCGACTCCCATGAAACCGAGAAACTCCTAACGCACACCTCGGAGCCCAAGTCGGAGAATGGAATCAAGCTCTCCAGCTCCTTCTCGGTTAACATGTCCGGGGAGAAATCTCACGACCTGGACCACAATGGACACAACATACAGTTCAAGTCGGGGTCCGCGGGACACCTCTCAGGGGGCCCGCTATCCCCGTCCAGGGTGAGCCTGACCAGGGCTTCGTCTAGTGGGAATACCGCACAGGACCAATCCACACCCAGTGATTACCTTTTCCTGGCCATCTTTTCCTGCTTCTGTCCCATATGGCCGGTCAACGTAGTGGCGCTGGTTTTCTCAATCATGGTAAGTACGCTTAAGAGTGAATAACTCGCTGCTTGCATATACAGGCGCATCCCTACACACGGGGCAAGAACAGTCTTACTGGTGCGTTATTGTTATTATTATTATTATTATTATTATTATTATTATTATTATTATTATTATTATTATTATTATTATTATTGTTATTGTTATTATTATTATTATTACACTGTGTGTTCAGTGTTATGATAGTTAGAAGTCTCTGTGCTCCCTGTTCACTCCCCTCCTTAATAATTCCGCATACCTATTAAGACCAATATATATTGTAGATCTACAAATAAATAAATAGCAGTGTGGTCCAGTGGTTAAAATCCAGGGTTTATAATCAGAAGATCACCGGTTCAAATCCCTGTGTGACTGATCAAGTCACTTAACCTCCTTGTGCTCCATTCTGCGGATCCTGCACAGCTTACCTCTGTACAGCGCTTTGTGAGGGTCGTCCGCTATGAAAGGCGCTATATAAGGATATTATTATTACTATATATTCAGTAAAATGCGCGCAGGTTAGTTTTCCATGAGGGAAGCTAGAATTCAATCATTTGTATTGGATTCGCTAGCACTTCCTCGTCCACACCCAAACCTGGCACCGTTATATATGTTGGGCGAACTGACGGCATGCTGCAATATCTATCATATACTGTAAAAGAGCCGGCTCTTTTATACAGCGGTATATATATATATAAGTCCTGTTTCTCACAGAATCTTCCTGGACAGATAGCTCTGAAACAGGAAACCAGTGAATGATCTGGTGAAGGTTTGTAACACTCTGTAGGTTCAGAGCAGGTTTACCAGGGGGCTCAGAGTACTCATGGAGCCAAAAACAAGATAGGGGTGCATTTTGCAGAAATCAGCTCAGCTGTTCTAAAAGATTAACATACAAAAGATAAGCGTTTTCTTTTCTTTCAAGGAGTGTTCTCTGGAGTGCAACTGGCCCCTGACTCCAACCCACTTCTCATGCAAGGAGTAATGCATTTATTCAAGCCTACTCTACTGTGATCAGCAACAGCAGAGCCTCGCTATACCGAGGGTTAAAATCAAAGCATGTTCCAATGTGTTATAGAAAGCGACTCTGTGATTTAGTGATGGGCCGAACCTCTTCCGATTTAACATTGAACTCCACCATGCACGACATGCTCCTAATCTGCTTAATCATCCTTAGTGCCTAAAATGAACACCAAAAAGGATAGTCTACCCACTACACCACTGCTCCGAGACCATTTAACAATATACTGTATCTAAACTCGGTCTGCCAGTCACACCTTCCCTTTCCTCTCAGAACAGTGAGGAAGGATAATCATTAAGACAACCTGTCTGTCTGTCTGTCTGCCAGTCTGCCCTGCTCTCAGTTTTGAAGGACATGTGTATTTGTGGACAGCAGCTACAACACTGATAACCTGCATTGACACAATGTGAACCGAAGCTCTGAATTGACAATTGTAGCAGTGCTGAGCGGACGGGTCTTCTTGCATGGCAGCCCGGGCACAGTGCCTGCGAGGGAGAGCTGTTTAAGTTTCCTAGGCTCTGCAGCCTGCATGACTGCAGGAGAGACAGTGTAAAAAGCTTTTAGGATCTGGATTGTGTGAAAGGCAGCACGCTGTGACACTGGTCTAACGGTGAAGGGCAGAGAGCCCCATCAGTCCCGGTATTCATTGTGGTCAAACAGTGCTCCCCTTTGACATATCATTGTGACATGTACAGAAAACTAGGCTGGCTCTCGCTTAGGAACCCGAGGCTTTTTCATTGGCATGGTTCTGTGTCACTACAATAAAAACATTCCAGTTCTTAACTGAACATAAAACAGGGCCGCTACATTTATTAGTGCTGAAGAAGGCAATTCACCCGAGTTAGCAGAACAAACTGCTCTACAGTGTTGTGTTCTTGTCCCATTGCAGGATTTCAGCATTATGTAATAGTTACTGCAGGGGAGGGGGGTAATGAAGTAAGAGCACTCCCCGGTCTTACCAGAGACTGTGCAGACTCTGAGTGCTCCTGAAATTCCACTCGCCTGCTCGGGGATTCTGGGATTGGGTCAGCATTGGATTTTATTGCACGCTGCACATTATGTGGATAGCAGGGCAAAAGCTCATAAGCACTGTAGCTGCAGCACCGTTCCCTATCAATATCCACAGATACGTCCCTTTGAAAAGGAAGATACAAAGTACTAGCGCTGTATACAACCTCAGACACGTTTCAATATGTGATGTTTATGCTCAACATTTTAATTATCTTTTGATTCCTGGCGTTTAACCTATGAAATATAATTGGTAATCGGATCAAAATAAATATGTCTGCTTTCCATCTTGTTATTGCTTCTGGCTACAGCCTACAGTCAGAATGTCAGAATGTCAGAATGTCAGAATGTCAGAATGTCAGAAAGTTCTGCCCATCTGTAGAAGCAGTTGCTGCCAAACCAAAGGACAGAATGCTGCTCCCTCGTGACTAACTTGGCATTTCTTACTTGAAGCAATATCACCCATTCCAATCTGTTCTTCAGTCAGGTATGGCTTCTGTGGTGTACTTTGAGTCAGGTAGATATGACAACGCCCCTAAAGCCAGGCTGACGTATTTATGTCTTTCTATACCCTGCGATCAAATCTATTGAAGACAATAGGATGTATTGCCTATTTAACCCTAATTAAATCCCTTGTTCTCTTAATGTCTGGGTATTCCTGAATAGAGATACAGAATGATGTAATATTGTGTTCCAGGGGTGTGTGCTGTGGCCTCTGTGTGTTTCTTAGCATTGGTAAGGTTAAACTAGATGTGTATGGTATTAGTAACACAGGCAACATGCACTGCTAATATGGCTGGCATGAAATCTTCTATGTGAACATTTACAGGGACTTGAAATTAATAGTAACATTTTTTATGAATTCTTATGTGCATGTAATGTCGTTTTCCAATCAAGCCTTCCACACTGCAGCCCAGCACTCGAACCACGGCTCTCGTCAACTCTCGCTCCTGTCACAAGCCCTGTCTGCTTGGGCTGTCCTATCTCAATTACAACGTTGAGCTCCTGGATGAGGCTGGCACTGTATGAATTATTTATCTGTTCGTGGCTCTGAAAAGCGAGCACTTAGTGCTCTCTCCAGTCTCCAGCCCAGGAGGAGCTGGGAGTCTCTGTTCAAGGGAGGAGGGGAAGTGCCAGCTCAGGTGACACGAGCGACTGGAGACACCAGTCTGATATGATTTCACATCGGCTGGGGAACACCACTACTCTCTTTACTAACAGAGCCATGTGTCTGCCATTGAGCCTCAGAAATGTGATAGCGTGCCAAGGCAAGGAGTCAGTATAGTATAGAGACTTGGCAGAGTTCATAAGGTTCTGGGAGTCTGTGTGTGTGCTGTGACCTACAATACCTGCACAATCAATCTCTGTCTGCAGTTTGAATGTGGACCGCGTCTTCAATGGATGAATATATACAATACGGCACTCAGTCCTAAATATGCGCCATTGTCTGTCCAGAATTAAGCAGTAAATAGGGTTTATTCAATTAAACTTGAAAGGAATCATGTTTTGCTGCCAGTATCTATCTGGACCTTTGTTTTTTTCCTATCCAGTTTTATCATGATATCCATTGCTTTTGTAACGGCTACACCAATCCCTGATCTGACTCGTCGAAATACAAGACAGAGTGTATTTAACAAATACACCACAAAGGCTTTGTGGAGATGACAAACATTTGTTTTCTGCAAAGCAAACAGCCGTCACAGAGCGTGCTCAGTAGAGCCCCGCAGCTGGGCCAGTGCTGATGACAATGGCTTGAGGTGGGATTGTGTGTGATCACACAGGACAGGTTCATTTAATACACACAGAGAGAACGATAGCTGGAGATGTATCCCTGGCGGGTTCTGTATAATCCTTAATGAAGCACGTCCCTGGCAACTGGCGTTATTTTGTTTATTTAGCAGACGCCTTTATCCAAGGCGACTTACAGAGACTATGGTGTGTGAACTATGCATCAGCTGCAGTGTCACTTACAATTAAATAAATAATTACGTCTCACCCAAAAGACGGAGCACAAGGAGGTTAAGTGACTTGCTCAGGGTCACACAGTGAGTCAGTGGCTGAGGTGGGATTTGAACCGGGGACCTTTCTTTAACCACTGTACCACACAGCCTCCTATATATTTTATAGTACCGGATGTAACCAGATTGTCTGAACGATTAAAATGTATGGAACAGAAGCTGTAGTGAGTTACTACCCTCTGGACATGCTAGTACTGAACTTGGTGAGTCTCCACTCCTCTCTCCCAGTCCAGGAACAGCCTGCAGCAGAACGACGTTGACGGGGCACGGAGGCTGGGCCGCCTGGCAAGACTGCTGAGCATCGTCTCCATAGTGCTGGGCACCATGATCATCACTGCCTACTTAGTCTTCACAGGTAAGAGTGCGTCCAAGCAGAAAATGGGGTCCGGACGTTTTCACAGTCACTTTTATACAGAAATACATTTCCTTGGGGTACGTTTACTCTAGTATGTCAAACTCAGTTCTGAATCATTCATCTTCAGAAACCATGCTGACGGTTTCTTAGTTGACTAGATAGTCCACAAAGGTATTTGCCGTCTTCAAGCTCCTTCTCATGCTATTTCTCTCTTTCAGTGTACGGCAGTGTGTGGTGAGGAGCGCTGGACGGACGGGAGGAGGCGCCCGACCTTTTTCAAATGTTTTCTAAAAAATACAACGGAAAGTTTGTGAGAAAAAAGAAGAAATTTCTGCGCGATAGAAAACCCCGCTCCGGATATGAAAAAAAAAAAAGAAACGACAAAATAATATCTGGATCCTTGAAAACAAACGAAAACAAAAGAAACGCATGCACCAATAGTTAATGACTGCTTGAAGCAAAACCCAGAAAATATATTAACAAAAAAAAGAATAAAAATAGAAAACTACAACTGACCTGATTTGTAAAAGAGAGCTGTTGAGAGAGTGTCGGAGACAGCCTGCACATACAACGCGTTTGGAAGACGAAGGACGTGGAAGCGATAAGCTGGCATTGTGGAAACCATTGCGAAGGAGGAATTCACAGCTGGGTCAGGGAGGCCAGCCCGTACAGCTTCCAACGACTTTTAGAGGGTGCAAGGCTTCAAATGTATTCATTGTCTTCAGCTTATTTTCTTCTTGCACTAAACCTATATAACCATATAGATAGATACACACATAACTTATATAAACGTATATGAAATAATTAAATGATTTTGTAAACAGCAGTCTGCAGGGTCCCAGAGAGAGAGAGAGAGTTAGTTAGTTTTGGAATTCTCTAAACTAACCGAGGTTTGAAACGGACCATGGATTAGTTTTTGGGGGCGAGGCTGTTTTCTTTTTTGTATGTTTTTGATGGAAAAAAAATTGACCACCGGCATGCTTCTTATTCTAATTGTATATAAGTCATGGGCCGTTCAGAGCGGGGGCACGCCACCGTGACGCAATCACTTTCTTCAAGCAAAAGAATATTCATAGCTTTAATGTCACGTTTTAACTTCTGCACCCGGTTAGTTGCTAAATCAACGCAGACTTGACTGACACTAAATCTGAACCACAGCACCGTTATATAGCCATGCGATAACCAGAGACACTATTTAATGACACGACAGAACTGCCATGTTTAGAGCAGCGCTATCATTTTAGAAATATTGTTTAACGTGCACATATATACAGACTCATATAGAGGTTTATTCAAATGATCTAAACAGTGGCGGAACTAAACCGCGTTTACATAATAAAACAAGACCAAACCTGGAATACTGCATACCATAAAAATACTAAAACATACTCCAGACTCACACTATCACACAGTGTCACAATTCCGTCACATCTGGCTAACCCTCTGTATATATTGTGTAAGTGTGTTTACATATGTATAAGTGTGTTTAATATATATATACACATATACCCCTTGTGTAGAAACACCCATTTGCAAGTTGTTCTGCTCTTTTGAAATTCACCCAAGGGTGGGCAAAACAGGTTCCAGGCCAGGTCTTTGATCCTCACATGTCCTAAATTGTTTATTTAAATCAATTTGAACGCCATCCAGGACCTGAAGTTGTTCACTATTGATGCTATAAAACCTGGCGTGGAATAGCCCTGTGGGACCGGAGTTGCTCACCCCGACATGCTCCGAGTCTGTAATTAAATGTTTGTTTAGTTCAGTGAGCGTCGACTCAGTGTTGCAGGTGTACTTCTGCCACCCACCAGTCCTTCCTAGCAAATTAGACTCTTGCCACTATTAAAATTGACTTGACATTCCCCAAACTCTTCAAAAATAACAGAAATAAGACTCTGATTGCAGAACAGTAGCAGCCGTGCCAGGTTTTAATACAAGCTTGATTAGCCACAGTGTATAGGTAACACGCTTAGGTGTGTATTATTAAACCCATAGTAAAGCCAGGAATGGATTGAACTGCTATGCAATGGGAGTCTCTGAAGAGAGGGCATTGTAGGGTTTGGTGGGGCAATGGGTTTGATCCTAATATGTAACAGACCTGAAGCGTATTGCACTGCAGTGTTAGAAAAATGCCAAAACACTTTCACTTTAAGAGTTTAACATCTGAATTGAAAAGGCATGCAAAACACTGCTGTGCTAGAAAATATGATTCCATGTCGCCATAGAACATGCTGATTTGATATATTCCAGTAATCATAATTCTATGAAAAGTTGCCATGAAGGTCAGCATCAAACCTAAGTGACGTGTTTAAAGCCTGAATGCTTGTGCAATATGGACTGGTGCAAACCAACCACAAAATCCCAAACCCAGGCTGGCCTCTCTCAGTACATGTATTGCATCTGTACCTGTAGTGTATCCGTTTCGTTTTGGGTGTGCAGTGACAGCGTGTCAGCAGGGTCTTTGTGAGCAATGTGTTTGTTTCCTACACAGCAGCATGGTCAGCTGGTAACTCCACTATAAACTCTGTCCTTTCATTTGGGGCGGGTTGCCTAAATCTGTTCTCCTAATACTGTTCTATGCGTCAGTTGAAAAGTGACTGTATAATTTTTATTTGTGTACCTTCCGCATGACTGGAATAAATGTTAACATGCATGGTCACTGAGCTGTGTTGACTGAGTCGTGACTGTGCTAGGGAAAGGGGGAGGGGTGTGTTCAAGCGAGCGAGACTGTGGGTCCCTCGCTCACCAGAATAACGGCAGCTTTAAGAAAACCCATGTGCATCGGCACAAACAATAACAAAGAAATGTATTTAGAAGCACAGCAGGCATCATGGCTACAACCCCTTTAACCCTGTATTGAATGAATTACAAAGATGTATTTACCTTTACTTCTTAGATCGTAACAGTTTATTTTTGGATGGCCCACAGTGCCCCTCGGTGGCCATACTTAGTCACTGCACACAGGATCCCTATTTTCTTTCTACCGACACCAGGGGTGGTCAGAATTGGCCTATCCACTCCTGGTCTTTGTTCCAACCCTGATCTAAATGGTTTAATTGAAGCAATTAAACCTGACCTACACTTTTAGCACAATCTCAAGGTATAGATAGCCTTTTTATATGCAAACTCTTTCACAACCTGGGTTTTAGAAAGTACCTTGTCCAACATGACACACATAAATGCACAGCACCCCCCGCCTGCCCCTCCTCCTCCTCTATTCATTTCTGTGGCTGATGCTCTCATGAATAATAGATGGCAGAGGAAACGGTACAAGATCTTCAATCTGATTCTTCGCTCAGACACTGCCTTCTCAGCACCTTATCTGGGAACAAAGTTCAGAGGAGGTTCATGCTTATTGAAAACTTCCAGCTTCGTGCTGGGATCTGGTAACACTTTCCATCACTTCTCACTAACACGTAGTGACAACAGGGGAAGACTTTCCAGCAGACTTGCACACTTGCTTTCTGGCTGTAGACAGTATGAAATGTAATTATTAACGATGTAGTTCTGTATCACAATAAGCAGGTCCATTGATACACTGTGAGATCCCTTAACTCAGACAGAGAACAGCATTTCTGTAATTAGTTTCATTTAATTTATTTTTAAATAAATCAAAACCTATGATAAAAGCCATTTACAAAAAAGAAAAACCAATAAGAGAGCACTAAACATTTCACAAAATCTTGAAAATGACGGAATCATTCCTGGTACAAGTTTAACAAAAGGTGTCCCAAACCCAGTCCTAATTGTCTGTGAGAATCGACTGTTCTGATTCTGGTGAGGACTGCAAGGTTTCCTCCACCGCTGGAAAACCAAATAGAATAAGATCACAGCAATAATTGTATTTACACATACAAAAACCTTAAAGCTGGTTCAAGTGCTTTTTCAAATTGCGTGAAATGACCAAATCCACCTTGACTGGACCAGAGCCAAACTTTGTGTATAAACGCAGACCTGTAGCTGGGAATTTCTTCTGAAAACAGAACTAATACCATAACAGAAAGCTTCTCTTCTTACGGAATAGCCCAGGCTGTGATAAACCAATACCAGTGACACTGGTTCAGTACAGAGCTGTCAGGACAGTCGTGATCAGCACTCTGTCTGCCAGCTGTCTTGATCCGGACGCTCGGCTTTTAAAACGAAAGCACAGTTAAAACAGGCGCACATTTATAACAGTCTTCAGTCTCTTATAAAAGTTTACTACGCTTAATTTACACATGGCTTTGCCCTTGGTTAGACTGTGCATTTACCATAGTTTACTATTTCTTTTTTTTTATATATGCTTCACAATGCTTATCGATGCTTTACTGTGCTGTCATTATGCTTTGGTACACTTGCTATGTTTGAACAGCGATAAGCTTTTAGAAGGGCTGCGTTGCTTGACTGGAGATATCTACTGTAAGGTATACTCAGGACACCAATGAAATTTGGACCCAGGTTAACCAAGATTTTAAGAGCTACAAATGCTTGGAATTAGTAACCCCCCCCCCCCCCCCAAATAAAAAGTATGCAAAAATTTGCATGGCAAGAAATGAAATCAGAAACCAGCAGTATTACAGTATTTAAATGCATATTGCAAAAATGAAAATGTCCCTGCAGTTCATCAACTATAGTTTCTGTACAAAAAAAAAGAGAAAATGTTGAAAGCAGCCAAATAAATAGACAGATTTCAGAGTATTCTTCTCGAATCTGATGGCTCGTAATTGGAAGGTTACAGTCAGCATTATCTCCATTAATCTACGGGCACATTCCATACATGATACGAGAACCATGTCAAAAGAAGCTGGAAGATTCCATTCCTTACTGCTCATTGCCTTTCACATACCTGCAGGACTGTCTCCAATTCACTTCAGTGAAAATCAAAGGAAGTCCCCTGCAATCTACAGAAGAACGCTGTACTGCCCCTTTAACGGAAACACTGAAATCACTTTTAAAAAGTGTAGTTACAATAAATCTGTGACCACGTGGCACTGCATGCCAAGTAAGAAAAAACAACTTAAGATGGTGTTCATGGCAAGACATGACTTATAAAATCCATCTCGTGCAATGGGACCAGATGACTGGTTAAAATACTCAGATCCCATGAGATATCTTAGCAAAACGACAAGACAAATCTGGAGGGCTGTGAATTCCTGGTACAGAAACGAAGTTTGTTACATTTGGTTACCCCCCACCCCGACCCCCACCCCCCCTTCCCCACCACTTGATTAAACAAAAAGAGAAAACAGTAAGGTGTTTTTTTTTTTGTTGTTGTCATAAATACATGAAATTACATTTATTAAAATTAGTTTTTAAAGAAAGCTATTATAGGAAAACAAAAAAAAAAAACACATTATTCTGGCCATTGTGAATAGGGAGGAGATGTCAATGCTACTGGATTCCTTCACAATTCTGGAGTGTGCTCCTAAATTAGGTAACTTAATTACAGCACAGCCATAAGCCACAGTGGCACTAAGAAGCATGGGATTGAATGCTGCTGTGTCACTGCTTTAGCTTTAAGCATACAGTGCCTGGTCCAAACCTGGGATCCTGGTTGATAAAGACCCCTTTGGAAAATAAGAGCCAGGATCAGTCACACCTCCACTCACTTTGGACTGGACATTGTGGACAGAAGGAAAAACTGGTTTTAAAAGTTTAGTCAACACACTGACTATGCAATGAGAATTCCCTTTTAAAGAGAAACTCAAAGCTGTCTAATAATTAATAACGCGCTGCTCATTTTTTGGAGAATGTGTAGCATATTGTATGTTTTTAAATCTATGTTCAAATCTTCTTCAGTGAAGACGCCGCTCCAGAATTATAGTATTAACAGGTAAATCCACTAAAACAGACAGCATACAGTAAGCAGCAGGACAGTCTCTCGTTCTAAAACTTTCAACAACAGACAACAATCAATTCTGCTGAAGTTGTGAACCCCCCCCCCCCCCCACCTCCCCAATAGGTTTTCTGAAATATGGAAGTCCTCAAAAGGCCAAGTTTTCAATATCAATGTTACAATGATCATGGCCAATCGGCCGGGAACAGTGTCTCCAGTCTCCACCCCCTCTGCTGTTAGCCCCTCCCCCAGATGTGGAGCTCTGCCCTACGGTTGGTCAGCACTCCTTTCCATCAGTGGAAAGCGTACAGCAGCAGCAAAATGGTGCAGATTCCGATGACTCCGCCCAAGATTAACGAGTCCCGCCTCTTCCTCAAGTTTACTCTCTGGATCAAGCTGTTGATTGCCGGGAAGCGATCTGGTGAAAGGATCTGGTTAAGGATCTGGTAACACACTTCGCACAATGCTGTGTATGCATGCAGTTAATGCATACGATTATTAAACAGACTATCAGTTCTAAACAGATCAGACATTATATTTGAGTGGTAGATAGTGGTAACATGTATTTAGGATTCTTCTCCTGCTATGAAAACAAAAGCGAACATGCTGAAACTTATCGTATACTGTACCTGTAAGACACCGATTCTGAACCACTCGTGCATAAAATATATAAAGTAATCTGACCCCGTCTAAGTTTTCTTGTATGTTCTGCATCAGTCTTTACCTGTGCTCTGCAGATAGCTGTAAGACTGTGTGAATGGCTCTATGCACCTGTGATTACACACAGTTTTTAAGAAGTGGCTATAACCCAACCAGTCACTGTTCTTCCTGTGGTTGGGGTGGTAGGGTTAACCCACATCACTATAGGATCTAAAGCAGCAGCTCTGTTAGGCAGCAGATCTCCCTTCACCTCTCGCTGAAGTGACTCGCTATTAGAGAACAGAACAGCAAGGATACTGGCCAGAGTGTTGACTCTGCTCTGTATCGACTTCAGTATCCCTCGCTGGGAAGTCATGTTCTCCTTTGTTGCCATGGCGATGCTGGAAGAAAAGAAAACCAAACATTTGAAATCATTAGCTCTAAGAATATCCTGCTTCGTCTGCGCTTCGCAGGGGGCTGCAGCAAGGTGTGTGTGCCATTGATAAATGGGCTCGGAGACTTGGGGAAGCTGTTTGCATTCACCACTTAGCCTTAATTAGTCTGCAGTATGGCAACACCTCTAACCCTGCCAGCTGTCCTCCTTATGCTGGTTTAGTTAAAAGCTAGGCTCACTGTTCTGGGCGTTTTATTTTGATCCGCCACCCCTAAAATAGACCCTTGAATTGGGGTTCACTGGTTCTAATTCCTGTGAAACGTGAGGCACTGACAGCGCTGGAGACAGAGCTCTGTCTGTCCGTCCGTCCACAGGGTAGGTAGGTATAGCAAATGCATGCAAATGCACGTACAGAACAGTGGTATTGATGCAGTCCGATTGAAAGCTTATACACAGCACTTTCTATGCAGCAGTTTTATTCTTTTTAAGATGCAATATTACCGGAGAACCTAGACTACATGTAGAATACAAACAGATATATTAGGCACTGAACTGGGGCAGAATGTCATTTATTTTTCTATTTCAGGACTGGGCTGAGGTTCCTCGTTTCAGTATCGCAGCGTGATTAACGAGGAGACATTTTTAGCTGCTTTAAACAGAGCTGGTGCTGCATAGTCCAAAGAGGAGGACATGAGATCACCAGAGCTGGAGAAAACAAACAGCCGAGAGTGTCATCGTTCACGATACTGAACTGTTCATCCCTGAACAGTCTGCACAAATAGGGTGGAATCTTCTTTGTTACAGCTTCTGTGAATGTTGGTTAAGACACTGAGCTTTTGGATGGGAATTACAGTGATTACCCCAGGGCATTTTTAAAGACACGAGGCGTGTTTCTGTAGCCTTTTCATGTGGCCAGACCCCCCAGTATTATATAAGATCTCGACTGGGATCAGTCATGAATAGTACTCCCTCCCCATCTCTCCACCTAAAGCCCACTGCAGCTTGAATTTCAATCTTCCACAGCTCGCTGGATTAATTATTTTTTTTGTGCTGCAATTGGAGCTCGCCAACAGTGACCGAAATGCAATTTCATGCAAGTAGCACGGACACGGCGGTCTGTAACAAGTGCCCTGGGGAATTGTGCAATGTTTACCCACAGAGCAGGTAGAGGGATAATGAAAACAGCAGACTCAGGCAGAAGGATTGATCATCCACGAGCGTTTCACGAAATTGAAGGAAAACATTTTCATCATGTAATAAAAATAGTAAATGAATATGCACATATGCAATATATTCTATAATCTAACCCCCCCCCCCCCCCCCCCCCGCCCCCAGCCCCCAGGGTTATAACCCAGTGCTTGGTATCGCAACTAAATAACAAAACTCATCTGAATGAAACCATTGCATTAAAAACACACAGAATACCTAATGTAATGCTTGCCAGATAGTGATGCAAGAAGAGATTTGAGTTTAACTTTCCAAGTGGGAGTCAATTAGATTTCTTTTTAATGGAATTCTTAAGCTGGGAACGAAGAAATGCTCAAGATCCATTAAATCATAAAAAGCATTACTCTTAGCAGACCGTGTGGACAGAATGACTTGGTGCTTTTGAATAATGACCCTCAGCCAGACACCGAGACACATCCTCCAAGACAACTTCCATCAGAGAGATTGCAAATGAAAGCAATACGAGAAAGAAAGTAATTTCCGATTTAAAAAAAAAAAAGACACATCATAGATATCTGACAGCCTAATACAAATTTTACAAGAACTTTCTTTTAATGTAAACCAGAACGCTTCATACCTGTTACATTTTCCTGCTATATATGATTTACAAAAACGACAACAAAATCGGTTTAAATTTGCCTTTGGGGATCATTGAAAATCTATGTAAGGGGTGCTTTATACTGCACCCCAGGGGTACCAGCAGATCCAGTCTTCCACTCCACACTAATCACAATTTATTTGATTATTTTTTGCCTATGTAGCATAGTGGTGCAGCATTTTGTATATCGAAGTGGGCAGATCAGATGGTGGTTCCATGTTCTTGTATTCTCACATTGTATTTGCGCACGGGAGAGAAGCCCCGCCCGCCCTCGCCGTGCACGGGAGAGAAGCCCCGCCCGCCCCGCCGGATTAGCCTGCAGGAAGCAGGGGATTGCGGTTTTTCCCTCTTGTGCACTTACAAGATTAACAAGGAGTTTCACAAATCCATTTATCTAAATGTCAAGCAGTGCACGTGTCTGGGGGCTTTTTCTCCAGCCTCAGCAATAAAGGATGTGGTGCATATATGCTGTATCCCCACAGCGATTTATTGAATACACTATTGCAACATTATCACTGGTTTCCTTATCACTGCTGTGCTAAATAAAAAAGTTTTAACTTGAATTACTCTTTGAATATAATATTATAGATTGCCCTGCACTGGATAAAAAGATAAACAGTTGCTATTTTATATATTCCTTTGCTGCAGGTCAGCCTCAAATCATATGGTCAAATCTAAAAGACCCTTAAGCATGGGGGCTAATCTTCTAAATCTGCAGTGCAGTGTTTTTTTTTTTTTTACTTTCCTTAGAAATGTGTCTGCAGTGAATTGTGGGATTGTAGTCTTGGGCAAGGTGTGATCTCTGATTAAACTTGACAAAGAAATACATATCCCAGCTTCCACAGCGGTAGCTTGCGTTTAGGGAATAGAAATGTCCCGTTTGTGTGAATAATCACTTGCATTTGCTAGTTTTGCAGCATATTTTCACTGTCACTTTATGGCCTTGGTACAGCAGTGAAAACGTCAGCACCCTGGATGAGGTAAATCCACTTCCAATCGCTTTTAAAACACTCAGTGTTAAAGTAAATTGCCACTGAATGGTACTCAATTGTAAAAGGTGAGGGAAGGCAGCTTTTCTTGTTTTGATATCAACACGGTAATAAATAGGTGTGTTTAGATTTATTTAATACAATACCTGCCGACAAATACTTCTTAAAAAACAAATTACGGGTATCAGCAGAGCCCTAGACGTTTGTATCAGATCCAAGCCATCAATGCTTCTTTATGTTGCTTTGAGTGCTCAAGCCTGGAATTGACTGACCTTTGCTATGGTAAAAGTCACCACAGATAGGTCTCTGGAGCGGAGACCCATTATTCTTATTGTGTGCATGCAGGCTGGGGGAGGGTTGGGCTGCTGACTGCTGAATGTACAGTTTGTACCGCAGGAGATACAGTGAAGCAAACCATGATCTGCCTAGTTAAGACACAGCTCAAAAACAAAATTCAATGACATGACTGAGGGACCTTCTCGAGGAGGCTGGCCAGAGACCCACACTGCCCCAAGAGCGGAACCACGGAACAAAAACAAAAGGTGACATCATCACGACCAAACGTGGAGGCACAAGACGGCTGCCATACAGCATCGGATAGAGCGAACCGGAATCTGCCACTGAAAGGAAAAGCTGTGCATTCCCTGTAACTCTCCTGCTGTCAGCATGCATGGCCAGTTATCAGAGGGATTTGAAGAGGGGCTGCTAATGGGTACAGACCCAGGGGTCCTGGGATGAATGTGCTCTTTAGGAGTGTCTTTAAGCAAAAACCCTTTAGTAAAATCCCATCTGATCTCCTTTAAATTGACCTGCTTCCCTAGTGACAGCAAATGAGGTTTGGAACATCCCTATTGTGACACGCAGCAATCACAAAAAAGCAATTGCTAAATTCTACTGGAGACCGTGGACGGGCTCGAACATGATGAACTTTCTGTTTTTAATTAGTTTTTTTTTCCCCATTAGTTGGACTGTTATTCTGTGGAGATTAATTCATTCTGTTACAGCGGAAGTTGGTTAGACTGTTAAGACAGACAGAGTTGTAAGAGCTCCACAAACGGGTTGGTTAAACTCACTTAGCCAGGGCGGTTAACAGCATTACCACGAGCAAATCAGATTTCAGGAAGAACATTCTTAAAGAGGCAGTGCCCCAGTCTGTTTAAAAACCACCCCCAAATACTGTAAGTAGAAGCAGGAGCGTGGCTATTGGGTTCACACTGCTGCAAAGTGCCAAGCAGGTTTTAAAAGAGGGGGAAAGCTATAGAATGAACAGGAACTCTGTGCACTGCAGCAAGAACACGACGTAACGGACAGTTTAAGAACACCGCACCTTGTGTAAAACGTTAACACAAATTGTGTTCTTCCTGAACACACATTTAACACAAACTTGGTTTGTTGTCCTTCCACATGCTACTACTTTAAATTTCATTCACACGCAGATTTCCGGCGTCTCTTACGAGCGATTTAAGTTCTTACCTTATTGTGTCGTCTATCAGTCGATCTGAGCTGCAGAGAAGGAAAAAAAAGACACACAGAAGCATTACAGACATGCATGTACAGTGTAGACAGAACCATAGCAATACAAGACGTTTATCAGTTCAGTGCGGCACTACTCTATCACTAGCTGACACAGTAAAACACACTCCTGAGGCTGGATTCAAAACTGTAAACTCAAGCGCTTGCAAGGGTGTTGCCTCGAGCCTTCTGCCTAAGCACATAAAGCAAGCCTGACAGACACAAAGTAGAGCAAGAGATGACACCCCGACATGCCCAAGCCTACTTGAACACTTCTATTTAACCCCCATTGTCCTGGATAAACTGCCTCTCCACTAGCTAATTGACCTCTACACCGGGACTGCCCTGCCAAGGAGATGTTGCATCTCGTTAGATCTAATCAGTAAAAACAACATCCTCCTTGGGGCATGTCTGCTACATAGTGCAGCTCACCATTTCAAACACTCTCTGCAATCACAAGACTGGCAGTTTTACCAAGTCCCTTCTGGTGGTTGCAGTTAGTAATTGGGGTAGTGGGCAGATAGCGGTAGTTGGCAATGGGTAGTGCAGATTATTTGCTGCCGGTACCCTTCCTTTCTAAGATCTTGTTCTTAGACTGATTATTGAATTACTCCTCAGTAGAGTCAGTAGTTGAGATTGGACTCCAATTACAGAACTTCTATTCTCATCCACTTGATAATTCTCACCAGACAAGTTACTGGCCAACCAATACAGGAGTGCAAGAGAGCCTGGAAGCCCCTGGAAGACTAGGGGCTTTGGTTGTTCAAGACAGCTGAATTGCAGGTCTTACCAGTTTCAGTACAGCATGACTCTTTCCTTTGCCACAAATGCAACTAGACCATCCTCCTGCCCCGAACCCAAAGCCTGGACATCTCCTGTCGGATTCCCTCTCTGAGGACTGGGAGCAGCGATTCACGGACCCTAACCCTAAAGTCACAATCAGAGTCTCTGCGGGGGTGAAGTCAAACACTACAGGACAGCGACAGCAGGTTCAACCTGAGCCCAATGCAATCTCAACAGAGCTAGGAACACTATGCAAAGAGCAGTGCTCACCGGATTACGAAAGTACAGAGAATATAAACAAGAACATCTGCATCAGCAAACTTGTAAAACAGTCAATGCACTGGCAGTGCCGATAAAGGAGGAATGGATTAGCAATGCAGGCTGATCACCACTGTGGGCTAATGCAAGCCAATGCTTTTGAGTGAGGAGGCACGTAACACATCAAGTGAAATGTAAGGAACATGGAAATATTCACAGAGCCGCTGTATTGATTTCATTCCCTGCAAGACACTAGAAATTGCTCTACCTTTGGCCTCAGCAGTATTTCTCATTAAAGTCTGCTAAGAAATAAAGTGTTTATAAGCTTCATACTTGCCTCCCTTGTGGATTTTAATGAAACCATCTCCCCAAGCGTCTAGATTCTCTCATACCATTTACAAAATGTGCAATACTGTGTATAAACTAGTACTTATACAAGTAGCCTGTTTCTACGATCTCTATCCCTATGTGTAACATATTAGAATCCATGAGAGCTTGATTAGTATTTATATAGTACAGTGTATTACACAGGAAATATTTTAGACCACAGCTCGTTTGTTTGGAAGATGTAAAATAAAATTTTACATCTTCATCTTTTATTTTTTGATTCTGCAGACAATAGTTTGGCGTTGGTTAAAATGCTGGTTTCAATGCTAGTTCTGTCTTCCACCTCTGCTTATCTGGAACTGAACGATGGTTCGTGTGATACGGTTTTAATTTGCCTCACTGGGACATCCTTCCGGCGTTCAGTCATTCTGCTACTACGATGTTTAGCCTGCAAATATGAAGTCTGCATCTGACATGGTTTCAGCAATATTACGTGTGTCATCCGGGTGTTTACAACGCCAAATCAACAGGGAAAACTTGTAAGAAATCAAGTCAAGCAGACTGGCATATATTGGGCATAGATTTGGCATTTAAAAGTATATTGGATAGACTAGCTGAACGTTAAGATTACATGTTTAGCTGTGTCCTGGAGCAGAAGGAGCTCAGCTGGGCCTCTGACCCACATGCATTGTGCTGTGCTTGCTCTCTCCCCATCTCCAGAATGCAGGTACCCTGGGACTACAGGGGGACATCCTTCCAAAGCTGATGATCACCCAATTCCACAAGCTGAATGAAGCACATTTTATTGTGCTGGATAATGCACTGTTAGGGCTGTCTCTCTGGTCCTCTTTACAAGTCACATATGTAGTGCAGATTATTTGCTGCCGGTACCCTTCCTTTCTAAGATCTTGTTCTTAGACTGATTATTGAATTACTCCTCAGTAGAGTCAGTAGTTGAGATTGGACTCCAATTACAGAACTTCTATTCTCATCCACTTGATAATTCTCACCAGACAAGTTACTGGCCAACCAATACAGGAGTGCAAGTTGGCCAGTAACTTGTCTGGTCAGTCAGTCAGGCACAGAGGATGGGAGGGAAGCAAGGTGCTCGGGGGAGGGGTGTGTGTGAGGGCTGTTTAGATATTGATGGACGGATAGTTGCCTCTTGGGGATTTCCCCCCCACCCTCGATATTCAACACCGGTCACTCCAAAGCACACTGCTACCCAACAAGGAGGCTGCAATGAAGGGGGAGAGGCGAAGGGAAGCTTATAGGAACCACAGGACTCTTCTGTGTTTGGGGTTAAACTTTAAATAAAACAACAAAAAAAGTGTTATATCTGGCTTTATTTTCAATTATACGCGGAGAGAGAAGGGGAATAAATGAGACGAGAGCGGATTCGATTCTCGTACAGGAGAGGAATGAGATTAATTCCTGCCACGTTAAGCTGAATCTCAACCAATTATTACAAGGCAGCAGTGTGGAGTAGTGGTTAGGGCTCTGGACTCTTGACCGGAGGGTTGTGGGTTCAATCCCTGGTGGGCGACACTGCTGCTGTACCCTTGAGCAAGGTACTTTACCTAGATTGCTCCAGCAAAAACCCAACTGTATAAATGGGTAATTGTATGTAAAAAATAATGGGATATCTTGTAACAATTGTAAGTTGCCCTGGATAAGGGCGTCTGCTAAAAAATAAATAAATAATAATAATAATAATAATAATAATAATAATAATAATAATAATAATAATTATAAAATTGTGAACGATATCAGAATACATGCACACAATGCATATGTTGTACCAACGGATTTGAAGTGTGACAAGTATTGCCGTATACGAATGTCATGTACATTTACCAATTGCTATCCGTTTCCAATATTTCCACTACCAAAAGTATCTCTCAATAGACCTTTACAGATCTTATCCAAAAACCACACCCCACTATAAGCGTGTGGGTTTGTCAGCACAACTGTTTACTCCGTGTCAAACAGACTCCTGCATGCTCCCTTTAGACACTAATTAAGTGTAAAGACAAAAAACCTTGAGGCTTTCGCAGCAAAATAAGGCCAGATCTAGACCCCGGGCTGCAACTCACAGCTTGATTGAATACCATTATTTTTTTAGTTGAGTGCACCAGATTTGGAGTCACACAAAAGAAAGAGATAAACACGGGTTTGATTCCCCAGACGGCCAGGTGGGTGTTGCCAGTGCAGTGCGGGCTTCAGCCTGGTCCGAAGAGGTGAGCGAACACCTGGTGTTTGTCGTGCTCTCTATTGTTTTGTTTCTTTGCGCCTCTCTGTCCTGGCAGCCCACACGGAGGCACAGAAGACTTGTTTACCACTGAGATGCAGCTCCAGCACCCCTGTGAAAGGTAGCACAGGGCGTCCTCACAGAGCCAGGGAAGCTTGTTTACTCCCTTCTCCGGTACATCCGGAGCGCTGGGAACACTGCCACCAGAGGAACCCCCTCTCCTGAGAGTCTCGCAGGTAAACACAGTCATGAACACACAATGCGCAGGGAACGATATCCGATGTGGTAAAGATCTGCTCCTTTTCCTGTGTTACCCAATCCATTGCAACAAGGTACAAGCCACTGGACTGGACACAAAGCGTGACAGAAAGCTGCTGAATTGTGACGGATTAAAAGGGACACAGCAAAGCCGGTTCAGTCTGTAATTGCCTTCCAGGGAGCAGCTGCACAAGTAATCTTGGCTTTCAGATGAATTTCACAAAATAAAATGCCGGCCTTCACTTATGAAGTCGCCCAGACCTCTCAAACTGAATGACAGCTTTGTATTTAATGCCGAACTATCCATTATACGACTTATGTAGTCCTTGGGGGACTACAGATTTATAGTTCTGATGAAATATGCATTTGTAACAGTCAAGGCTGATTTCTGCCCCGGAATCTCACCCCAAAGCCCTCTGGTATCCCTCATCATTAGGAGTCATTCTGAATCTGATTCAACAGAGGCTAAGGTAATTGAGAAATGAGAGGAAAGCAGTCCCCTTTCTCCTATACGAGGGCCACACCATATATCTGGGGGTCATGTAGTTAATATATGGTATGCTATACTGCAGTCAATTATTAAATAGAGCACCAAACCTGGCATTTTACTTCATGTACAGTGAATGTTCGCTCGTGTAACACCCTTATAAAAGCTTACCATGGTATTTCTGCAGCTTTTCCCAGTTATACTTTGCATTTACCATAATTCACCCTGGTTTGCCATGTTTGTTATTAGGGTTTGCCATAATCTTTACAATGCTTTCAGCATGCTTCATTACACTTTGCTATACTTTTACTATGGGAAACTTTTATAAGGGACACAAGCACCAAGCTGTAAGCAACTAAACAAAAAAATGAAAAAGAAAAAAAAAACTTGTTAATAATTGTGTCTACCTTGCATTCTGAACGCATATTTACCCTTGAATGAACAGCACAAATGGACCCCCCTGAACACCATTTGCTTTAGGAACAGGAGGTAGTGATGTGCAGCTAATGAATTTGAAAATGTTGAAAGTTTTTTCCCCTTCTCTCATCAGAAAAGTACCGTGATGTTGTGTTCTGGAGTGGCAGCGAGGTGCTGAAGCAACAAACTCCACTGCCCCGGGTCCAATTAGACCACAATCACAGCTGCTGGATCCGTCCCCACTGGTACTCAACATTCAGCCCAGCACTTGTGGGGGTCAATACGCATCCAGCCCCATCTGGCTATGGTATATATTCTTCAGAAAAGATGCATCCAAAACAGACTGAGCTTCTCAACCACTGAGCTTCTCAAACCCACTGCCTTCCACACTGCAGCCCAGCACTCCAATCACTAAGCTACTCAAACCCACTGCCTTCCACGCTGCAGCCCAGCACTCCAACCACTGAGCTTCTCAAACCCACTACCTTCCATCCTGTAGCACTGAACAAACCACAAATCTGCTACTACCCACTGACCTCCACACCGCAGCCAGGCACTCAAAGTGATCCACTCTGCAGCAGTCTACTATCTGACACACCCAGCACTGAAGTCCAGCACTCAAACCACTGAGCTATTTTCCACACTTCAGTGCAGACACAGCTTTGTAAACAACTCCTACATAGATGCTGGCGGTTAGGTCCAGGACAGCTGGAGAAAAGGGAGAAAATCCAGGATTGTCAAATTGGACAGCTGTCGCCTTGGCCTTCTGCTTCACTTAGAAAAATAGTGAGGGACCGCGATTCTCATCTGGACTGCACCAGATGTCAGTTCTGAGGTGCAATGGAGAGGAGCCAAAGCCTTAACCTCAAAATGTCAAAAACAACCCCTACTGATCTATCAGCTCAGACCTCGACTGAACATTTATACATCAGACATATGCAATCAGTAGCTCATTTTTAAGTTTTTTTTTTTTCTTCTATGACAGACCAACAACAACAGAAAAAATTGATTTCTTACTTGATTTATAAATGAGCGCAATTCTAATCTGCTCATTAATCTTTCAAGTCTGAAAAGCCATACAAGAAAAAAAAAAACTACAGGTTTGGCTATGAAGCAATGAAGAGAAACAAGAGAGACGAACAATCTGTAAAATGCAATCTTTCTTTTCTGCAGCTGAATATTGAATTATGGGATAGTCAGCGCTGGGATACGAAAATGAAGTTAAAAGGACATTAGCTTCCCGTTTTTTTTCTTTCTTTCTTTCTGCAGAGCAATTTCATTGAGAAGATCAGAGAGTGTTTAAAGGCGTTGTGGGGTGTGGGGCACTCTGGTTTCTATCTGCAATTAAAAGGTTGACAGCCTTTTAACCACCTTTTCAGTTCTCGTACCCTGTGAATCTTTGAGCACAGGAAATTGGGTAGTTTTACCACAGCTATTGCTTCATGTAAACCTCTTCTGGTTAAAGCGCATCACGAAGGAAGAGATGTTTTACATGCAGCCTCTGCAATCCTATCAGCCTAGCCATTGGATATTCAGCTCCGCTCCGCTCTCTTTGGGGGCTCATTGAGAGCCTGCCAGTCTCGCTCCAGCTACCCTGCGCTGAAAGATGAGCCGTCACATTGCATTCCCCTGAACGGAGCGTTTCCCATTAGGCTGTGTCGTGCCCGAGGAGGCCCTGAAAGAACAGCTGTCTAGCAATAAAAATAAATAAATAAATAAATAAAGTAATCTAGTAATGAAACTGCTGTAAGAAGCATGGATGAGGGTATGGAGCTCAGAATCCACACCTCTGTTAGTGCAGCTGGGTTGCTGGAGTCATCCTGAGCATGCCTCTCTACTCCTGCTAATTGCTGCGGGGAATCCCTGTGAAGACGGCTAAGTGAACTGGAACAGGGGCTTTCACTTGTACTGGGAGTTGTTAGCAGTGACCACAACACAGAATCATTCCTGCAAGCTTCTAATGGACCCCTTCGCCTGGGCCGAAGCAGCAATTTCTCCAAACTATTGACACCCCCGGATGCCGGGGGATTCTTCTCCTTACCGTGGTACTATTGAAGCAATACTGTATCATACGGGCCGGCACAGTCTGTGAAACCGGGGGCAGCAGCCTCACAAAACTCCAGCAAACCCCACATCTCACAAGCAGGGTGGCGTCTGGCTAGTGCGTCACTCCCCGGGGAATGCTAAGCTGTAGGACGGGGGAATGGTGGCGTCTTGCAGGTCTCAATATGGTAACCTATTACCACCTGCATTCAAACACTGATATCCACTGACATGCAGTGCAGGTGGGCAAGTTTTGAAAAAAAAAAAAAAAAATCACATTGATTTAAAAGCAGAGGACTGAAAGCATCAGGGTTGTCGTTTGCGGTTTCACACCCTGCTAAACGAACTAGTCACAGCAGGATGGGCAACGGCAAGGACAACTAGGTCTCGATGCATTCTTCTCCAGCATCCAATTCAGATACACATCTCGGTGATTTGCATTTAAGAATTCAGTCGATTGCAAGAAAGCATCAATGGATCCATTGATTGAAGAGATTGATCGAAGCAGGTCTTTTATGATGAAAGGAGTTCTGGAGAGCTTTTCGGTACACAGTGCTCTCATAAACCACCTGGGTAAAAATCCAAGACCATTCAACTAAAAAAAAGTCTAGAGTAAGGAGGCCACAGAGCTGTCTATAAGTTCATTAACATGAACACGATTTTACGTTAACTTTTATTTGGTACCACATTTATTTGGTAGCACATTTATCTGAACTCAAGTAAATTACAAACACAAATGTGAAGTGGCTCATCTTTCTCTCATCCCCCCACTGATGTCTTTATCACATCACCTCAAACCCACCCGGGTCATTCTCTGGTTCATATACTGTGAAATACACAATGCCGATCATTAATTGATGGAAAGATACATCTAACACTAAATATAAATCCTTTTCACCAACGTCACTCCTTGAGTGGTGAAAAGTCTGGTCCTTTCCGAATATTTCTGTGAAATGTTTTTTTGAGGATGTGCCAACAAAGCTTTCAGCAAAGCCTGTAAAAAAAAATAAAATCCAGGATTTTAAGAATATTTTTTTTGCAGATTGTATGCAGGAAGGTTGTCAACTCAATATTAAGCCCACGTCAAAAAATACTAGCACTGTAAAATGTTACCAGCTATAACAAAATACCATATGGGGAAAGAAAACACAATCCTTTTAATAACCAGCAACTGCTGCAAGTAGTAGTAGGAGCATGCCAGGCTCCTCCTCAAGTAGCGTTGTGGAAAGTGGGTTTTAAGGGAGGGAGGAGGAAGGCATCACTGCACATGTTCATCCAATAACCTGACTGCTAGACAGATCAGTCCCTAGGATTCTGCATGCTCACCACATCCCAGTGACTAGCAGTGCAGTGGTACCGTGATCACGGAGTTCACAAGGGCAGTGGCTGTGTGACTCGTGTGCTTGCGGGTGCAATTCTTTTGGCAGAGCCCACAGGGGTGTAATCAAGAATCGATTATTGCAACTCTCCACCAACTCTGTGCCCTGGTCTAACCTTACCACCATCCCTCAAACAAAAAAAAAACCACAACTACAAGCAGCTCCTGACAGGATCGTCAAAAAGTTGTCTACAAGTTGGCGGATGGATCATGCAAATCAAATTAGGGATGCTGAAGACCCCATTACCATAATGAATCAGAGGACAGAACTTACGCACAAGTAGGTCAATGCGGCCTTGAGTTTGTTACCATCAAAAGTGTTCTCTATGGAACACCCCTGCCAAGTTTCATCACAATTAGGGGAGTGGTTTTCAGGTTAAAGCTAAAAATACATTCATCTTTAAAGCAAACCTTGAACTGGATCGAGCACTGAGCTTGATCACCAGTGATGAATGCACAGCCATCCCTGCAACCCGAGCAGTACAGAAGCTGTGTAGCTAACTAAGAAAGAGGATTATGGTTTATGTGGTCTCTCAAGTACAATAATGAATTCCTAGATCCATTTAATTCCTCACGATGCATGTCATTGCAGCATCCTCCAGACATTCCTTGAATACAGTGCCTGTATTCTGCTGCGTAATCAACATATATGATAGACAATACTGCAGGCTCTGGAGAAACGCCAGTCTGTACATTGAAAACTCGCAAACCCTTTTTCGCTCCAGTTGGTCAGCTTAAAAGCTACAGCGCTGAGCAGCTTATTCATGCGGAAGGTGGTTTACAGACATTAAAAATAATAAAAAAAACAGTTAGTCTTTTCAGAGCTCGAGAACGTAGCTTGGACATTAATATAGCAAAGGCTAATGCATTCCAAATAACTTCTGAAAGGATCAACGAACTCCTGAAGACTCCTGGCTCCTCCAATTACTAATAAACATGCTTCCCTTACCCGTGCCTTATTAAATATTGAGATGATACATTTAGGAACAAAAGGAAGTGATGAAACTATATGAATTATTTCACAAGATTCTGGAAAAACAGCCGATTTTGACACTTTACTGCCATCTACAGGGACCTGCAAAACATTACGCTTATTGTCAATGTTCTTTTCAGCACCAATATGTCTATATCTCTAGACCACCTTGTAAATGAGGCTTCAGGGTCTCGATGGGTTCAAGTCCTGGTTAAATCCACTCTGATTTATTTAAAATCTTTCCAGTTGAGTTTCTACCATTCAGGAGTCCAGCAGCCCTGCTTTGATTTCTAAGGCTCTATTGTCTTTTCATTTGGCTTCAGTAAACCTTGAATCTAAAGCCCTATATGGTGTTCCTGGTGCTCATGCCTTCCCTTTGAGGAAGGCTGTTAGGCGTCTAACTACATACCGGTACTGGGGTTCATTTTACAAGGTATTTCTGACAAGGTATAGGATGCAACATCTTAGTCTACAGTGAAACTCAGTTAAAAACTCAACAAATAACAAGACAGAGGAGGAGTCAGACAAGCGTTTGTGGCTCTTTATTTCAGCTGGTGTGTGTGCGACATGATTTTTCTAAAGCAGGTTTTCGCTCTGCATAAACTGCAGTGCAAGCAATCATGCTGTCTGCTTAGCCCTTGCCAGTATGACAGGCAGTCTAACGCTAAATATATTGCTTAACAGGCTTTGTGAGAAAAAAAAAAAAAGCGAGAGGGGTCTTTTTGAAAGGTCTAGTACTGCATCAAATGAAACTCCTCAGAGCATTTCTTTCTAGTGTGTAATTCAGCTTGCAGTGTCATTTCATGCATTTGCTTCTTAAAGCCGAGTTGCCCTGGTTTTTCATATTTAGACATGCTGAAAATACCAGCTCTCCAGGGGCTTGCTGAACAAGACCTCTTTAACAATGCAGGTGTAGTGCAAGTGGCTAAACAGGAATATACTATTCAATGGAAAAAGAATGAATAATTTACGGAGCAGATGAGCCAGGAGAGGTTATAAAGACGAGCCATACAATTACAAAAAAGTATTTTTATTAAGGGAATGGATTTTCCTTACCCCCCCCCCCCCCCCCCCTTTAGATGTTGCTGCTGTTTTTTTTTTTAGTTCACTGACACTGCATAGCTGACTGAAAAAAATAAAGTTTAACCAGACTGCATGAAGAGAAGTTTAAACACATACATTTATCTTCATGTTCAGGGATGGAAATAAGACTCACCCACTCCAGGTTTTACTATGAGCTTGATTCACCACAGTGTATAGGGAACAAGCTCAAGTGTGTCTTATTAAACTCCTAGTAAAACCAGGAATGGATCAAACCGCTTGGCAGTGGGAGCCTTATTTCCATCCCTGATTTTGCCTGTACTTTCTTCTATCAATGACTACTGATTCAACCTGTAGCCTTTTCAAACACCCCAAAAAACCACAGAATGGAACACTTCATGTCTAAATCAACTGAGGCACATTGGGAGCTCAAGAGCCATTCGTCAGACAGCTCTGGGTTTGTCATGAATGGTGGCTCCCCATAGTTGTTTGCTGAGCTGGGAGAGAAGGAAGGAGATTGCATACAAGCACGCACAGGCAGAAGAGATGCTGACAATGATCCCAGCTTTGCTGTTTACTCTGGCTGACTGATTAAATGCAGCCTCTAGGGCAGCCAGATAAATCAGGAAGAAAAGACACTGCTTCACGCCAACAGCAGAATACATACCAAAAAAATATAATAATAATAATAATAATAATAATAATAATAATAATAATAATACAAAACACATGGCTGCTTGCAGAACAAACGGCTGCAGTCTCTACACTTATTTTCATTAAAAAAAAACCCTCAAGAAACCAGGCAACCCTTGTGAACCCTTAGGAAATGGAAGCCGACTCTGGTGGATTTAATCACAGCCTGCCTGTTTTATGATGTCACCTCCAATTAGAAATCAGTTCAACAAAACCCCATCCCAACACACAGCAGTCAGAGCCTTGTTTTAGGGCAACCACAGGCTGTCAGTCCTGGGTTCAGCAGGCAGTCTGGCGAGTGTCCAAGTGGAGGAGCGTTTGTGAAGTCACGATTATTTCAATCCAGCACTGAACTGACAGTGCAGCAATTGCTCCGAGCTGTCAGGCCATGCTTTGGCGCGGTCTTGCAACTGTTAACATTTCATAAGCAGCCAGGAACAGGGAAGTGCAGGGGAACTGGGGAGGGCTCTGCTTACAATTCAGGAATCCCTGAGGTTTCTTTCTCATGAACAATTTGAGATTTTGCGAAAGCGGCTTTTGTTTCTTAGAGAGGGTAGTGTCAGCTTTCTCAATCCCAACCCCCCCGAACAGGAACTTCCTATTTTGGAAGGGCAGTCAGATGACTATAAAACAGGTCTGCACCAAGTGACAGTTCAATAATTCTACATAATGAATGACATGCCACTTTGTAGTTTTCCCCATACACTTAACACAAAACTGATTACATGATGTTCAATAAAAGATCTAAAATGATGTTCATACAGTTCATTTTTTTATTAATGTCTCAATCCTAACACTCTAGGGGGACGCTAAACTTTTGTCCCTAGCTGCACACAAAGCTGTGCCACCTACCCCGGACTGAACCCTTTCTAGTGCAATCTCCCCAGACACAGAGGAGCTACTCACTTCCGCAGGTGCTCGTGTTCCTTCAGAAACAGCTCTGTCCTCCTGTTGTTCACTCCTGAGCCACTTTTATATGACCTGAGAAGAGAAAGACATGAGGCTGGTTACCTGGGCAACGCAAAGGGAAACCAGCAGGATTCAAATAAAGGATGACAGTCCTTAGATCTGCCGCTGTTTAGAGCAGGGGTGGCCAACCCTGATCCTGGAGAGCCGCGGGGTCTTCTCGTTTTCGTTAATTCAACCAATTATTTTCTTAATTGGTTAATGCTAAATGTTTTTCCCGGTCTTTAGCCAATGATTGTTTAAAAGATACCCAGAAAACCTGCAGGATTGTGGCTCTCCAGGGCCAGGGTTAGCCACTCTGGTTTAGTTCATTACATTCGATCCCAGTAACATGCAGAGTGGTTCACGTTGTCATTCACTTATCTGCAGTACAGACACACAGGGTTTTAATGAAGGCTGTTCTCAGCAGCACTAGGAAACATGTGATCTGAGGAGTGGGAGTCGAATCACCCCTTGTTTTTCAATGCCAGCTGTCTGCAGAAACGCCGGCTAAGCCATTTCTAAATGAGCTCTCTTAAAACTGATTTTTTTATTTCTAAAGGCTCATAGCTTATTAAAACGACATGCTGGCAACAGCCATTACAACAACACCAAAAATATACTTACCAAAATTAAAACCAAAAAAAAAAAAAAAAGAAAAAAGAAAAAAACAGTAAAAACTGCCAAATTACAAAATCATTACTGGACGTGGTGCCAAAACCAAACAGCTTGTTGCTCAACAGCACCCCCTGTGGACACAGCCCTGAATGAGATCTAGAACACATCTGTCCAGTGCATTTGTGCTTTCTGCAACAGAAGCGTCCTGCACAGAGATGGTACTCTGGAGGACAAAGGCCAGCCCTGCAGGTGTCTGCTTTGAGCTCACAGCTGCCAAGCCAGAAGACTCTGCTGTAGCCCAGCCCTGCCTTTACCAGATGAGCCATCAAATCTTTGAACCGCTTTTATTGAACATCACGAAGAGGCACTTACTGGGAAGGGTTCCTGCATCGCCTTTAAGTGATGACGGTGAGTAATTGTACCGTGGGTGAGAATGGCACGAATATCTGAAGATGTCTGGATCCGTCGAAACTCTACTTGTGCGGAGCTGAAACACTCAGATCTGTTCCAAAGCAACGCTCCATAAGAGCTCCCAGCATCTTCCTGTAAATTGCTGATGGGATTTCCTGCATTACGACTTTAACGTGATTACCCAGAGCTAACATCCGAGTGAATTTCCAATTCAGAGTGAATTAACTTCATTACAGAAATGTAGCAAGTTCACTTGGTTTTATAGTTGCAATAAAGCCACGTTAACACGGCCAAAGGCTCCTGTACCGCACATTCCAGGAAGACTAATGTAGAGGTCTAAGATGCTTTAGACTTATCTGAGGTTTTAATCAGAAATCTTTACTTCACTGCAACGCATTTCGGGCAACCCCAGTCCTTTACGAAATGGGATATTGCGAATCAGAAATCTTGGGCTACTTAACAGAGTGCTTTCAACACTATTTATAACACCACTGAAAACAGCATAACTCATTTATACTAATATGTACAGCATATCTATATTTTTTACTATTATTTAGGCTGATCTAAAATAAGCAAAGCACAATGCATCCTATAGCAGTGGCAACCATGGCATGGAGCACCTCCTAGGTGGGGATTACAAGAATGACAGCCTTTAGAAAACCAAAAAAGATCATCCTTTTGGGGCCAGTCTACACTGGCAGCTTCTTAAGCAACAGCTAAATACTCACTCGATATCTTTCCGTACTGATCCCATTAGGTCCTCTCTCTCCCGGATAGCGAGGAAGTTGCCTTTGGTCTTGTGGAATTCGTGTGTGTAATCCTGAAAGAAATTAAAATAAAGGATTGGAAGCCTGTACCAAGATTGCTAATTTAGTTAGTTTAGCAGTTATAGCTGGTCTCCAGTTTCAATGTTCTTTTTCATTGAAAAAATGTGACAATTCAGATATCATGGAAATAAGACCCCTATTGCATAGCGGTTTCACCCAGTCCAGGTTTTACCACAAGCCTGATTAGCCACAGTGTATAGGTAACAAGCTCAGGTGTGTCTTAATAAACTCATAGTAAAACCAGGAATGGATCAAACTACTATGCAATCTTATTTCCATACTGATGTGGTTCCTAATTAGTATCAAAAGTAAATTGTTTTGTGGGTTTTTAAAAGTTGCAGCTGAAATGTTTCTCCTCATTAGAAGACCAGCTTCCTTTTCTTTCCCGGAGTCAGTCGATAAATGCACGACATTCATCAAATATTCAATCCATTATGTCAGCTGAAAGCGGCTGTCATGAAAACATCGTTATGGCCATTTACTTTAATACTTTAATAATGTAATGCAAATAAATGTGGAGCAATCTTACGCTGGACACCTTAATGGACAAAGCAATGAATCTGAAAGGCTTAACCCTTTATTTCTGATGGATAAGAAACTTCCCCTAACACAGCCTTTCAAAGCTCCAATAGATTTTTTTACACTGTAGTTTAGGGGGAGAATGATTTAAAAATTGTTCATGCTAGTAGACAGGGAAGTACGTATACAGCCGTACATATGCATTTCTCAATAGCAGATAAAGGAGATTACCCCCCCCCCCCCCCCCGTGGTTTTGTTTCATGCTCTGTTGAAACGGAAATCCATAGTTTGTTCTCAGGCATCAATTGCCCACTTTGCTGCATGTCCAGTATTTTGCTGACGGCAACAGTATCCTGAGCCAAGATCGAGACCTGTGACTTGATTGCGTGCTCTGAGCAATACATCTTAGGAGGGGCTTATTCTATAGCCCTGTGCTGCCCCCCGTCAGCAAATTCAGGTTTTTAATGTGCAGCGTGAAGGCCAGGGATAAATGAGGTTTGATGTTGAACGCTCTTTTTACAAATAGGTCAAGTCTATAGACACACCAGCTGAACGGCTCCATTTACTGTCTCAGGAAAAAAAAAAAAAAAAAAGTTACAACTAGAGGTGATAATAAATCAAGCAGCACGAAAAAACAAAATGGAATTTTACCATGCATCTCTAGACTGTATTGGTCCTTATTGCAATTAGTCACAATTAACAGTTAATATTGTGCTGTAAAGACCCGGACTGGAATGGATCTCAGAATTGAGTACCACTGGTGTCGGGTAACCCGTGTGATGCAATCCTCTCTATCTCTCTCACAGGTACATGTACAGGTACTCTCTCTGAGACACTGACACACAAGCCCTGTACACTAGAGCACAGGAATAAAGGACAGTGAAGCTGAACTGGGAGGCGTGTTCTTTAACAATCACAAGCCACAAAAAGAATGTCTTTTAATAATGAATAATGCTTTAATTATTAATTGTCCATTAAAGTGCCGATAAGCAAGGATTGCTGTGCACTTCAACGCAGGGCCCTCCCTCCCACCCTCTCTTTCTGTACAGTAGTTGGCAGGAAACCAGCCTGAATTATGATTTTTCGCGTATGAAAAAAAAAAACCTGCAAAACATTTTTGGCACGAATATCAAATTCCACTAACAATAGATACTTCGTATATTGCAACAGGGCGCCAAAATTTCTAGAGCAAAACGGGTTTTATGGGTGTGGTTGGCCAAATATTTATGGATTTACAGTATTTTGTGGTGTGGAAATTAAAGCAGTCAAGAAGCTGAAAATGTAATAAAAAAATAAAAACCAGAAGAATAAACCCCATACTGCAACAAACATCTGAACTTGACTGCAAATTAATGAGGGGTGGGAATTTTGATCAACACTATTTGTTACAAAACAGATCACTAGACTTGAATCCACTACTGTTGTTACGGATCTTCATATAAAGCCTGGTCACTGTACATAAGAACATCCAACAGTCCAGTTTCTGAACTCTCCAGAGTCATCACAGTTTTCACTACAATCCTCCATAATGCCGGGGACTGTGCGCCCCCTGTAGCACAGCACGTAGTATTGCAACAAGAACAGATACAGTTCCATGTGATACATGGCTTGCGGAATCTCAAGCGTTGGCCTGGGGCAGGACTTTTAAGCAATAATATCCAACACAGAGAGATTTGCAGAGATCTGGACTGAGCTGGTACTGTGGGATCTATGCACCTGTTATTTATTTAGTTGTTGTTTTTTTAAAGGATATTAGGTGTACAGAGCTGGTTTGAGGCAAAAGGTGAAGAGCTGATCCTGAGATTCATAACAAGCTCAGTGCTTACTGATGCCATCTCCTGCACTGATCAAAATATAAAAACAAGTGCAACGAAGAAAGTCCAGCAATCTGTGGCCGTGCCCCCCTCGCCCTGTCCGCTGTCCCCCCCTGTCCCCTACCTGCAGGATGTCTCGGTGTCTCTGTAGCGTGTGCATCAGGGCTGCGTTCAGGGACGTCACTCCCGCTGTGTTGGTGTACTCAGCCATTTTGTCGTTTACTCCCGTCAGCTGTAATTGATAACAGAGTAAGATCACTGGCCATGCAGAAACTGCTGTAGGGAAAGATGGGAATTATCAGCTCACATTCCCTTTCAAATGTTCCATCTCCGAAGCAATTTAAAGTCGAAGCAATTTCAAAAACGTACAGTGCAAAAACTCATTTTTGTTCCCTTAGTGAAGCCCATTATATTCAATATGCATTACAAACACATGTGCGTGTGCACAATTCCAGCCCAAGTTTCAGTTTTAACCAGGATCTAAAAACCCAATCACTGACAGCTCTTAAATAATCTGGAGATACAAGAAGAGCTTTATTTAACTCTGTTGAGGCTCTGCGAGGACTGCGCTTCAGAGCCACTGTGTTAGGTTACATTTCAAACCAGCCTGTCGCTACAGCTATCAGTGCATGCTGCTGGAAACTTAAGTACCCTACCTTCGCAAGGAGCTGCTCAATCTCCACAGCCATGGTCTCGAACATGCGGTCTTGACTGGAGTTGTTGAGAAGGGGGGTGGTGTCAGAGCTGGGGAAACAACACAGTTCTATCAAAACCCATTTCCCAGCATTAGGAGCGTCACTGCGTCCCATTACGACTGTGCAATTCAACCCTTCACTTCTGCATTTCTCAACACTGCAGAGCAGGGGTGTCAAACTCCAGTCTTCAAGGGACACAGGGTCTGGTTTTCATTTCAACTTAAGCTCTCAATTAACATAACTGATCTAATTATTTGTTCGATTGGACATTTCATATTTTTTCAAGGTATTTTACAGTTGATGATTTAAAAAAATGCACTTGATTGAAGGTACACTACCTACAAAACATTTAAAGCCTGGAGAGAAGTGTTAAGTTTGTCCAATTAATCAAATAATTAGACCAATAAAGTAACACAGAGTTTGGGTGGAATGAAAGCCAGAAGGCACTGCAGCCCTCCAGGAGGAGTTTGAACCCGCTGCTGTAGAGCGATCACGCCTCCTGGTTGGGCTGCACCGAATGGCACCCCCATGCTTCCTTTTCTGGCCAGTCCCTTTGCAGTTATAAATCAACTCAACTGCCATCTGAGGCAGCTGGACAAGGGAATACCACTCTGTTCAACACAAACAGTACCGACGGACCTGCGGACCAACATACTGCAAGGCGAAGGCTACTCAGTACCTCCATTAGATGGTTCTATAAGCCGATCTGAGCATTTCTAAAACAAGTGCCATGGCTTAAGCACAGTACCTATACCTGTCGCGGCCCCCCTCCCTGGAGCTGCTGTAACTGGTGCACAGCTTGCTGAAGGAGACCAGCTTCAGGTCCAGCTCATTCTCCAGCTGGCGAGCCTGCTTGCGCAGATCTGAAAGACACAGGGGCACCGAGAGAGGCACAGCCAGGGTCACACACACTCGCTGAAACCACAGCTCAACAAGGCTTCATTTCATTATTTCTGCCTGACCAATTCATTAAAAAACAAATAACAGAAATCAAGTAAAACATATGACACCACTACTAATATACTTTTTAATCACCTATAACAGGGATGGTAATAAGACTCCTATTGCACAGCAGTTTCACCCGGTCCAGGTTTTACTACGAGCTTGATTGGCCCCGGTGTACAGGTAACAAGCTCTGGTGTGTCTTAACTCGTAGTCAAACCAGGAATGAATCAAACCGCTATGCAATGGGTCTTAATCCCATCCCTTAAAGTCTTGGGAACTTGAGTTTAGTGAGCCATGGCCTTTGGTATTCAGAGATGTATCCAGTTACTGACTTCTTAACATAATGGATATTCATGAATATATCAGGTTTATTATATTACATACAACACTGCGTAAGAAATCCCCCAAACTATCGTGTTACTATGTACAGTACAGAGTGATATTACTACTGTACAGCACACACTGGATCCTACTGTTTTTACTCCACCAAATCTGTCAAAAGCTGCAGGGACATTTTTAATCTCTTAACCTCTTTAATTGAAGCCTCACCTCAGCACTGTCAATGCGGTTTGAATGTATGATGGTAAGCGTCGGTGCAAAGTTACTTTTCATATGGCAAAACATATAACGCTGTGTTTATCGTATTGGTAATACCTGGATAAGATTAAACTACAGAGGTAAAATGACCAGTCCCGTACCAATCTGGACCCGGTATTTCGTACCCCGTGAATTCACATATATTTTTCTACTTAAAATGCCAGCTCATAATACAAATAAACCATTTAAATACCAGCGACACAGTAGTCAAGTGTTCGTGAACCTATGGGGGCAATTAAAATATGAGTTAACAAAACAGAACAGCAGCGGTATTTAGTGTGTGTCTTAAAAATAAAGTGTGTTCTTCGCTTCCCAGTTGCTCCCAGTTTAAACCAGTTTGCCAGCTCACCTTCCCAGTAGTTACTGCTTCCTGCTGCCATCTTTGTTATTCAACGTCACCCGGGACCAGCAGAGGCGAAGAGATACCAGCTGGGCTGAATCTGAGACAGCTTCATATTGCTGCTCGCAATCCACAGCGCCACCTTGTGGGAGAGTTACATATTTATTCCAGCACTGTACACGCTGGAAAGGAATTGATTTTTCTGTACAAAAAAACGAATTCACAATCTTCAAAAACAATGAATTATGAACGCAGAAGCAAGAGTTGTACGTGTTGTGGGTATTCTAGACCCTGTTTTAAAAAAAAGCCTGTTTATCAAAGCCCATATAGATAAATTAAAATTACATTTGCAGATTACAAAACCCCTTTAGACTGTTTTAGGGAAGGGTAGATGCTTTTTTAAATTACACATTTAGCTAATATATATATATATATATATATCTTACCAAAACATTCCTTAAAACAGACTTCCAGGTTTTCTTGTCTAGGGTCAATAGCTTCTTATATACATTATAGCATGTACAGCAGGAAGGTGGCAGGAAAAACGGTCTTTACCTGTATGCTGATGAAATGTAAGACAATGGGGTTTTTTAAAAGCCTTTTTTATTGCATCTTTTAGATTTTACATCAACACATAGTTAAAAGAAACAACAACCTGATTCCACATCTCTCTTACACACAGTGAAACAATGCTTTTAAAAAATCCTCCATGCTATTATACAGTGGCCCCCCTTCCTGCAGCCTTTCTGGTGGGTCACCTGCACTGTGTCTGGAACTAAGCAACGCTGTGTTTATCCTGCTCTTCTTTCATTCACTATTAAATGTAATTTGAGTACCAACAACCGTTACACGAATGCTACCTGTAAGCAATCTAGCAGCGAGATGTGCGACATTGACCCAAGTCAAGAGTTTATGAGACTTCAAAGCATGCATGTGAACAGCCCACCGACACACTGATACAATATGCAAGCTGTGTACAAAGCTAGTGTATAAAACAGAAGCTTGGAGTGCTACCATTATATCATATAGTTAGGAAGCGCTTTTTAATGGAAACAAAACTGCTTACTTACATGCCTATTGTATAGTTCTGCATCAAGTAGAATTGAATCTGTAGAACCTGCTGTATGACCAGCTCAAATAACCCACGCAACAGCACCCGCAGCATTGTCATCTGTTGGTGGCATTTCTAATTAAGGATTACCAATTATATTGGTTGGTCTAGGAGAACGAGGTGTCACTTCTAATCTACATGTGGAAAGTGTTTTCTATTGTTATCACTGGGCGTTAGGCATGGGTGGATCATGGCCAGCACTACCATGCTTTGCTTTTGTGAGCTTCAGCCTAATGAACACACAGTTAGGGGTCATCTTCCAGTCCAGAGGTTATAGGGTCTACTGACTAAAGATTGAAACCACAACCTCTTAAATAAGATAAGGGCATCAGATTACACTTTGAAGTAACTTGATCATCTGTGCAGGCGCTTTGTAAAGAGGTAATGAATAAATACACATCCTGGAATTGTTTTGTAGGAATTAAAAAGCAAACAGCGCTCCTTAATTTGAAAACTTGCTCGTGACAAATATTTCACTGAATTATTCTTATTATTTTTTTTTTTATTCAACGGTGGAACACATAAAATAAACATCAAGCTTGAGATCAAATTTCAAAACTTTATTATCAATTGCAAATAATAATAATAATTAATAAAAACACAATGAAAAGAATGTTCTTTTTGTTTGCCATTCAGCCAAGAGAAAGGCCAGCTGCCTCCACTCCCATCCAGATCAAGCATGGTTTCAGGAGCCGCACAGAGCATTGATCCATCATGCTCCTAATCCATTAGGGGATCGGGGCAAACACAGCCCATATAAAATACCAAACAGGCACTATAATTAATTGAGAACTGAGCTTAACAGATCACCCAAAAATGACTGCAGCTTTCTCCAAGTATCCCTTTAGATGAATACCTTGCAGCATGTGTGTACAGATCACAATCTCAGGCACATGCTGCACAAGACTTACAAAAATTGCATTTTCCATTTTATTTTATATATAAAAAAAAAAAAAAGACACCCTGGTTAATTCAGGTCAGCAGACCGCATAGAATACTGTGGAAATCAAGAATTAGCAGTAGGCCAATCTCTGTAGGCAAATGTGGTGCACAATCACCAGCTCTATATACAGACATACCCTATGTACAGTTCAGAAATACCATACCCATAAATACACATTACACCCCGCAGGAAAATCAAACACAAAGAGGGATAAAAAGACACACTGTGTGGATCCGGTCCAAATATTTGGTTGAGACTCGTTACTAAATGAACTCATTTTCATAAGCGCTGGCTCACTTTGGTATTTGCGTGTCCAGTACGATTCATCATCTCATTTAAATACAGGAGAACATGTTGTCATCCACAAAGTGACCGTCTTCAGTGCACTGCAGTATGCTGAGGAAGGGCATTTACACACAGAGGGGATGATAGGAACTCATCCTGTGCTTTGAGAAGTGGGATTTTAACATTCAAACACAACTGAAGATCCCAGCTTTCATCCATTTGAATCAACGGATTCAAACCCAGCAGCGTTTTTCTTGTGTTGAGCGTGTGTGCTGTATTTAAGAGATTGTGTTATTTTATGTATCTATTCTGGTCTGGAGTTCTATATATTCTCTACTAGATATCAGTAATCCAGCCTCAGGTGTGAGCATGGGGGATCCAGAAACCACATGAATACCAAAAATATTACAGAATTAAACATTTTCTGCTAATGTTACACAGCTACCAAAAATGACTAAAGGTCAGTGTAAGAGTTCTACAACTGATCCCCCGAGTTCTTTATCTGAAGCCTTTAAACATCAATGGTGTTAAGTTAGTAGTGTTAAACTCTTTATGAATACGGTCCTAGTAAATGCATTGTGTTGGAAGATCTGCCCCTTCCCCTGGAATGTAGGTCTGAGAATGCCGATCAGTTTTACAAACACTGAACCTGCTGAAATAATATAGGTCTTCTTTAAACAGCGGAATACAGACACACAGCCTTTCGCATGGGCCTTGTTGAGCAGTTCAGATTTCAAAGCGGTGCATATGGGTGGTCAAAATCCTCAGCATCCTGGGTGCTGTGGTGTGGATAAACTCCCCCGTCCCCCTCCCTGATTGGCGGTTTCAAACTGCAGAAGCAGAGAGATCCTGGTTTGGGTTGTAGTGTGAAGCAGACCATTTTCCACAGAAAAACAACAAATGATATATTAAAAAAAAAAAAAAAAAAAAAAAAAAGTTCCTGCCATTAATTTGTTAAGAGTCTCCAAGTATCAAGTACAAAAAGTTCCAAACAAGTTTGGACATTCGCACAAGCTCTGCAGTGACAAGAGGTTCCAGCAATACTACATTCCTCCCCTCTCTCTCTCACACACACACACACACACACGTTTAGACAAAGGAGGATAGCACTGGCAGTGTGGCTTACTCGTTCCTGGTGTGCGTGTGTCCCATCCCTCCACCAGTCCCAGATTTGATTTCTGATGGCTGTGTGAGCGCCTACGTTACTGTGTCAATTAAAAACGCATGTAAATCAGTTGCACTGCTGCAAGAAGACAAACGATGGACTTCAAACCCTTGTAACATATCTGCATGCGCACGCGTGCGTGTGTGTGTGTGCACACGCATTATGTAGATGCAAACACAGTCTGTACAGTAACATGTCAACACAATGACTCTCTCTTGGTTTTGTCCCCATACTCCCTAGTCTCTCCTGGAACCTCTGTGTGTGTGTGTCTCAGTGCTTGTTGGTGTACAGGGTCTCTTCCTCACTCTCCGTCTCATCCTTGAACTCGTGGCTCAGCAGGGATTTCTTGGAGCCCATGGAGGTGAGGCGGATCTCTTCCTCGTAATCGTCACGGTGCTGTCGGAGCCGGTGGAAGCCGTCCTTCTGCCGGTTCGACTTGGCCGAGCACACGCACCAGATGATGCAGGCGGTGACGACCAGAGCGCTCATCGAGGCTCCTGGCAAACACAAAAACAGGACAGCCGCTAGTACAAACGGGATCCAAACTGCTTTAGGGACGTGGGGAAAAAAAGCTCCCAGTCAAACGTTTCTGCCTGTAGTCATGGAATACGTTACGAGGGATACCCATCCACTGTCCGCTATCAAGCATCCACATACCTGCAGTGGCTACCACAAACTCCCTCGGCAAGCCGAATATCCGGTTGTCCGTTTCAAATTCGATAGTAATGGACCTAGCAGCTTCGTAGGAGGAGACGAACACCTAAAGGGACACAGACAGAGTCACAAATACCCCCATTTCAAAACCGGCGTTATGTTATTTTTTCCTCTCCTAGAAACCGCGTACACGGCCTCAATTCAAACCCCGAGCGGAGGCCAGCCTCCTCACCTCCTTGTGCTGCTGCTGGTAGCCCTCGGCCATGGCCTCAATGTTGTGCGAGCCGGGAGCCAGCAGGGCGTGGAAGTAGCCCCCCTCATTGGTGTAGACCCGCAGCCCCCCGTTCAGCATGATGGAGGCCTTGGGGATGGGCTTCCCACTCTTATCCGTCACTACACCACGCACCCCCTTGTGGACCTGCAGAGACAAGCACAGCACTGCATTAAAAACTCACACGTGCGACTCATGATGCAACTGACAAATCACGACTTGTTTATGCATTCAGCAGATCCACAAGACAGAAATGTTTGCTTTTGAGTCCAAGATAAAAGTTCAACCCATATTTACATTACATTGTACTGAAAGCAGCTCTAGTGGTGACTTCTGGAGACAGCCAATCTAAGCCACACCAGATAATATTCCTAAATTTCACAATTTTCTGCTAATGTTACAGAACTAGCAAAAAAAATACCAAGGTGCATGCAGGCGTTCTAATAGTTATTGATCTGAAGCCTTTTAAGATTAATGGTGTTAACTTAGCAGTGTTAAAACGCTTCATGAATATGGCCCTAGTAAGCACATTGTGTTGTCCCTTCCCTGGGATGTAGGTGTGAGAATGCAGACTGACCTCGACCAGCATGCTGAGCAGAGACTGCTTGTTCTCAGCCCAGAGGTCAGAGAGGTGGTCTGCGCTGGGGAAGAGGCAGCAGCTGGTGAACACTGTGATCTCAGGACAGCGGCCAAAATCCACGCTGAAATCCTGGAAATAAAGACACTAACCGTTACCAGCACACCCAGCAGAAATGAATAAAGCACTTGTCATATCTGACACCAAAAGAAAATGAATAGATAAATACATTTAAAAAAAACAAACCCCAGGGATGTAGCATACCTTCATGCTGCCCATGTGACTGTGCCACTCCGCCCCACGCAGCACCCCTCCTGGGATGTTTTCAACTGCAATCAATATCAGAAAGGTTAGCTGAACCTCGTTTTAAAAATGAAATAAATATATACATATTCCATACCATTCCCACCTTGGTTATTTGCACATCCTGGGCGACCCTGGTGCATTGTGGGATGGTTATTAGCATACACAGTAGCCAAGTATTTCAAAGTGTCCTCATTTTCAACTGCAAAAGACAAAGATACACAAAGCATGTTCGTACATATACCACCAACAAAAAGCAACACCTCACACGTATGGGCTGACGTACTAAACTGTCGATGCACTTTATCGTGTTTTTGCAAGATGTTCAAGATAATACCTTTTACAGACAGTCCACAAAACAGGGTACTGAAATGAATACCTCAAAAGCTAATTATATAGTGTTAAAAGGGGACTTCATTCCCACTCCTGCACAGATCACACCCACCTGGCTGCACTGGTTTGTTGTAGGGGTAGGTGGCCAGCACAGAGCCTCCGTCCAGAGCCACAGACAGAGTGTCGCCCCTCTCCAGGATGAAGTCCATGACCGCTCTGGTCTCTGGCTGAGGCTCCACAAAGTGCTGAGAGGCGTTACCTAAAAACAGGAGCATTGGCACAAGAACATTCCTGAAATTTAACAAGGGTCCCCCTTTAGAAATATTACGCAATGCAAATACAGGGTTCTGTTCAGATTCAATTAGGACACTCCACCCTTCTTGTTCTTCTTGAAGTCTGCCTCTAAACTGGCGCGCTCCTAAAATCATGGGCTCCATATTTAGAATCTGTGGATTCTCACTGTTACACAACCAAATACTTAAACTAAATTAAACTTAAACAGGAAATTATCTGCTACATTTGTTGCAGAACACGTGGATGGGATTTTAAAAAAATACATGTATTTATGTGTTTTTGAGTGAAATACAGGGATGGAAACAAGACACCCATTGCATAGCAGTTTGATGCATGCCTGGTTTTACGACGAGTTCAATAAGACCTGTACACTGTGGCTAATCAAGCTTGTAGCAAAACCTGGAATGGTTCCATTCCTGAACTAGATGCGCCACTACACCTCCCACCCTGTTGTTGGGTTCCCTACTACGCTGTGTCCTTCCTCAGTCCTGAAGAGACCACTACAAGTGAACGTTGCCCTGCTCATGCCCCTGAGGTCTCACCGAAGAAGTCTGTGTCCAGGTCCTTGCCGTGCGCATTGACCAGCCCCACTGTCGACGTGCACTGCTTTTCCTGCGCCTTCTCACGGCCGTCAGGATTGCTCAAGGGCACAATTACAATCTTGGTCTCGTTAATCAGCTGTGAAGGACAAGCAAGAGAAAAGCGGCGATGAAGCACAGATAACTCCTCATACTGGACTGTCCCAGTCGGACACTGCTGTCCACCTGCTGCCAGTCACACTGAATTATCCGTACCTTGGTGATGGCAGAGTTTTTCCCGTAGTTTATACACAGAAACGCAGCGAACTCCAGGAGCAGCTCGGTCCCCACAGGTGCATTCCCATGGATCCCCCCAACAAAGCGGATCTTGGGTTCGGCCAGCTCTGGCTCCTTTGGCTTGTTGGAGATTTCTAAGGCCCAGATGGTTCGGAATTCTACACTTTGACCCAAACTGCAACAGAAAAGGATATAGAATTACACAGCTGATGTAGACACACTATCAGGAAAAACTGAAAAAAAAAAAGTTGTACAATGAAAAGACAAAAACGGATACATACACAAATGTAATACAAACAGACACACAAAACTGAAGGATGAACAAACAGAGAAACACACCACAAGACACAACAGACAGATAGATATTGCTGAAATGTTTGCCTACTTGAATAAGCCTTTACGTAAAAGAGGACATCACAAACTGAACTACTGTGGAAGACAGACAGTCACACACACAATCAAACCGATATCTGGCAGACGCAGAGGCTGGTGGTTGCCGTACCTGCGCAGCTTGGTGATGTGGGGGAAGTTGAGAGTCAGCCCGCGCAGGAACTCCGACAGCTCCTTGTAGGGCCGGTAGCGGGAGAAGTTGCTGTCGTCGGCGGACCTCAGGATGAGACCCTCCAGCCCTCTCTCCGAGGACAGCTCCTTGATCAGTTTCTGGAACTCCTGCGCCGAGGGGTCCTGCGTGGCGGGGGGGCCCTCGGGGGGCGGGCCCTTCTCCTCACGGGTCAGCTTGAAGTCCAGCTGCACCACCTCCTCGTACAGCACAGTCACGTACACAGTGACCAGAACATACCTGCCGACGGGGGCACAGAGGGGAAGACGGTCAGATCGAGTACTTTTTAAATCGTTCTAGCATTTTAATATACTTTTAATAATCATTTTAATAGTCTAACTTGCTGAGAACTGAACTTGTTGTATGCATGTACTGCGCTGAGAACTTTCTCATGATGGACTGTATTCAGGACAGGCTGGCAGCTATTCAAGGTTGTGTTATGATACACTACTTCTAGTTTGGAGACAGGAGAGGTAATAAAGGTCAGCACAACCATCTGCTGGATGTTGCTTCTTCGCAGACAATACAGCACTACAGTGAGGTAGGGGCTGGGGGTGACAAGGGAGAGAGTTGGGAGATAAAAAAAGGCGAATTCGCTAGCCGGACAGTGAAGCTCTGGTACCACCACGAAACATCAGAATAGAGAGAGAGAGACTCCAGCCGCCTCACTTCCCAAGGAGAACGGACAATATATATTCTCTTTGACTTCACATAGTGTTGCTACTGTATTAGAAGTTAAGTTATAAAACTTTTGTTGTTGACTGCGATTGTGTTGGTGTCGGATTACTCCCAATAGCTTCCGGGCATATTTTTTAACACACATTGGTGAGGTTTGATATCTTACGATGCAGTCAGATCAGATTGCTATAGAGTAGAGAAAGGCTTAAGGGACAAAATGCAGCACTGATCATCTGTGTTGATGCATTGTTTTGGCTGATAAGGCTCCATGTCCTGTATATTGGATTTATGATGCCGTTTGAATGAGGCCGCAGTTAAGATCTTTTACTTCTCTGCTACCGTTACAACTTCTGGATGTGTTCAATGCAACCACTGCAACAATTTAATGCAACGAATGACAGCTGCAAGACGTGGCCAGCAGTTTGGCACAATCCCATTACAAGTGTATGGAAACTAAAAAAGGAATTGGAAGTGATCGGGTCCATCAGCCGTATGCATCCCAGTCCCCAAGCCCCCACAGACCCCACCCTTACCCGGGAGCTTTGGCAGTAATGCTGTAGGTCCCCGGTGCCAGCAGCCTCCAGTAATCGCCGGCCTTGTCGGTGGTGATGGGGTGGTCAATATCTGCCACGATGATGGTGGCGTTCGATATGCCGGTCCCGTCTTTTGCGTCAAGGACAAATCCCTTGACCCCTCTGTGTGTCTGTGCGGAAAGGGACGTTAGAGAGCATGCTGGTGAGCATAACAACACCCACACTAGCCAAAAACAGCCACTTTTTCCCCTTCTGCATGCATAATATATAAATGCATTTTAAAAGCATGCAACAGTAGCCTTGCGATTGCTTGCGATTATGCTGTACCCCTGATCAGGAGCCAGCTCCAGGTGTCCAGGCAGACTCACCTGGTGGATGAACTGCAGCAGGGACTGGCGGTTCTGCTCCCAGTACCTGGGCAGGTCCTTGGCCAGGGGGTACTTGACGCAGCCCAGCTCGATGGTAACCTCAAAGCAGTTTGTGTTCAGGTAATTCCAGTCCTGCATGCCTCCTGTGAACAGAATAAATATACATCTGGCTAGATAAGGTGGTGCACTTTGGAGGTCTAGGTTGGTAGCTTGCTTTAAACACGTAGTTACACCCACACTCTCACCCCTCCATTGACTAGCGCTTACCTGGGACGTTGTACCAACGTGCCCCATTAGTGATGCCCTCTTTGAAGTACTCATTCGGGTATATCTCTTCACAGGGGTGACCCTGGAACATGGCTGCATTCTCCTAAACACAAACCAAAAACAGAATACTTGGTCCACAACCATCCCAGGTTGTCAGATTTTATTTATTTTTCATAGCCCTGTTTTGTTGTCAAATCTGCAATCTTTCAAAAGGCCAGCGTTAATTCTAATCTCTGGGGGTTCGATCAATAACCTTTTTGTTCTGGATTTTAATGTGCTGGCTGCCACCAGGAATTGGTTTCTCTCTTGGAAGAGAAGCAGCATTCTTCGTCATCATGTAGTCACCAAATTAGGTTTGCTTACAAGATAACTTGCAGCACTTTGTAGGGCCTCTAATAATAAAAAAAATAGATCAAAGAAGCTAGACAAAACGTTATGGTTTCTGCCAGTTTGATTTTGACGTTACGTATAAATACCTTGGAATAGGCGAGGGACACCATTTTAAAAACAGCATCGTCAGCCGACTTGCTGTAGGCCACCACGCCCTCTGCATCGTCGTCATAGGGGTAGTTCACCACGAGGGACCCTTCAAAATGAAGAAAGGCATGAACTACAGCCAGTGCTGTATGCATCATGGATAACTCGTTCATTAAAAGCTGTCCCTACCCCCATGCAGGTTGGCAGAGAGCACAAAGGGGTAGGTCCTCAGCCAGTTCATGACGGCGATGGTCTCCGGTTGCCGGGGGTCAGTGATGGGGACGTACTGGTCGGGGAAGTTGCGATTCAGGTCGTAGTTGTTGCTGTTGTTCCTGCCAACCGTTCCCTCCCTGTCACCTGAGAAACACACAGAGCAGGGGTACAGGAGTTAACCTGTCTGCAGTACTGGCGCTGTAAACTTGTATCTACATATAAAAAGCTCCAGTACAGCAGGTGCTACAGCTTTTATCTTCCATAGGAAAGCTTTAGTATTTAAATACATACAGCTTTTCAGATTGCAGATTACATTTCAAAGATTTGGTTTAAATGAGTCCCCCTCCACCAAACAAACTTTCTATCCCCTCCAGTCACTGCGTGTATAATTGTACCACGTTTCCTATCTATCTCTATTATAATGCATTTATGTTTTAACAAGGCAACTTCTCAAACTCTATAGTTCACACAAAATTTCTACAAATGCAAATGCAAAAAAAATAGTGACCGAAAGGGTTATAGAAATTAGAAAAACGCTGTGAACAAGTTCCACAAGTGATCTGGCATTTATTTAAAAAGAAGGAGCTATCTGTAAGGGTGTCAGCCCTGGCCTGCTCTCCGGTCCTACCTTCCTGTGACTGCTCGTAGCCGTCAGGGTTCATGGAGGGCATGATGTGGATGCGCGTGGAGTTCACCAGCTTCGTGACCTCCGGGTCGCTGCCGTAGTTCTTGCACAGGAACTCGATCAGGTTGAGCAGCAGCTCCCGGCCCACCACCTCGTTACCGTGCATGTTCCCGATGTACTTGAACTCGGGTTTGCCTGCAGGGGAGACAGCGGCACTCAGCATACCAGAGACCCAGAGACCCAGCACCTCAAGAGGGGCTTGGCTGGGTAATGGAAAATAATGTAGAGTAAGCAGATTTATTGTTGCCTTTTAGTACTGCAGGTTTCATTACAAGACCGCAGTGTTAGTCAGTTGCTTTGAGACTGCGCGAGAGACGATATTAATGGCAACACGTAACAGTTTAAAAGAGTAATAAAGACAGTTCTTTAAAATCATTACACTCATCCTTTCACTAAATCTCATATGCACTAGCAGCATTAGCCCTGTTCCCCTATCGTTCTGCTTGATTATCATTTTACTTTAATAAAAAATGCTAAAATTAAAACTTGCTTCAAAAACTACCTAATCTCTGCACGTGCTGAACACCAGATTCCAATAGGAAAAAAAAAAAAAAAAAAAAAAAAACACACTACAATCGATACGTGTGACCAACAGCACAGGAAATAGTGGTTTAATCTCTTAAAAATCCATAGCACTGCTAGTGTTGCATTAAAAAAAAAAATAACGCACATTAAAGCCTTGGTTCTCACTTCCCTCAGCTGCTGACAGCGTTCCCCAGGGTCAGGGGAACATTGCTCAGCAGCAGTGCGGGAGGTGCAGTGTCTCTACCTGGCTTGTGGGTGCCGGGGTTGTCTGTGATCTCCATCACGTACAGCTCCCTCTGCTCCACAGACTTGCCGATGGAGTAGAGCCGCGTGATGCCGGGGTACTCCGTGCTGTAGCGCCGCAGGAACAGCTCCATGTCAGAGTAGTGATGGTGCCGGAAGTCCTGGGGCTGGATCGGCACGTGTTCCGGTTTGGCTGTCGCCGCGCTCACATTCTTCCCCGCAAAGGTCTCCACCTCTGGTGCCGCGGTAGAGGCAGGCTCGTCCCGTCCCACGGGCTGGAGGGCGAAATTCACCTCAATGGCCTTGCCCTCAGGTACCTGGACGTTGGGCGCAGTCATGGGGGTGTAACTAAACAAACAGAATTAAAATGACCATTTTACCAGGAGATTTACCCACTGAGAATGAAGTATTTACAGGTGGGTCCTGGAAAACAATAAAAGGATGATTGCAAAGTACAAACACAATAAAACTTTTTAAAAAATCAGCAGAATACAGATATCAGAAGAACAGAACAAATAAGACATCTATTTGTTAATGTGGCTTGTTGGTGCCAGTAGTTTTAAAGACGATGCCAGACTCCCTCTCTCTCTCCAATCACCAGGCCACACTTACCCTGGCGCGCTGGCAGTGATGTTGTAGGACCCTGGCAGCAGCAGTCTGCTGTAGTCTCCGAACTGGCCCGTCGTCACGTTGTGATCGATTCCCGACACCGTTATCTCTGCATCCGAGATCCAGCCGCTCGTCACACTGTTCTTCACAAAACCCTTCACTCCGATGTGAACCTGGAACGGGACAAGAGCGAGGTTTCAAAACAGATGAAAACAGGGCGAAATTAAAACTTCAAAAAAAAAAAAAAAATAGGGTTTCTCAGTCTCGGACAAATGTGCACAATGTGTGCAAGAAAAAAAAATTAAACAGTTAAACAGCTGGAGGGATTTGACACATTTAATTCTGGTGCTATGCCTGCTGTTTTATAACTATAGAGGACATCTGCTTCCACGAATGTAAATACACCTGACATTGGACACACTATGAAGGGATTTTCTCAAGAGAGAAGAGTTTTGAGGCTCTCCTCACCTTCTCCATGTAGGCGAGCAGAGATTCCCGGTTGTTGTCCCACTCCTTGGGCAGCTCAGAGGCTGGCGGGTGTTTGCAGCAGGTCAGCTCCAAGGTGATCTCCATGCAGTTCCCCTTCAGGTAGTTGTAGTCCTGCATCCCCCCTGAGGAGACAAGTACGCATGCCACGCCACAGTGTCCAGATTATCAATGATTTTATACAGGAAGAATGATAATTGAGCAAGGTAACTGAAGCCCCTTTCACACTGGCACGCACTAGTAAAAGCCTGTTCATTGTTAAGGTCGATTTGGAGATTGTTCCTGCAATTTGGAACTTGAACAGTTACATTTCGTTTTGCTTGCAAACTATGCTCTTTATGCACGACGCAACTGAGTTTCACAGCTTAGCAGGTGCGGGAAACTAACGGACCAGGGGTCATAAATGGAGATTAGATAAAGGGGCATTCAGAACAGAAAATAGGAGGCACTTTTTTACACAGAGAATTGTGAGGGTCTGGAACCAACTCCCCAGTAATGTTGTTGAAGCTGACACCCTGGGATCCTTCAAGAAGATGCTTGATGAGATTCTGGGATCAATAAGCTTCTAACAACCAAACGAGCAAGATGGGCTGAATGGCCTCCTCTCGTTTGTAAACTTTCTTATGTTCTTATGTTCTTCAGCTGCAAATGCTGCTCCCTCTTAGTAAATATTTGGTCAAGAATTACATTTTCATGGGGAAGGTGCGTCAATGGACATTCAGGATAATTACAATTATATTGTATACAGTGTACACAATAGAGATAGCAAATTACTATTACTGGCATGCCAACAACAACAGCACGCACCAATACAGAGGTACTAATACAGTACAGGGTTACTGGTGCCTGCACCAAAGGAATATCCCCCTGCAGTTCTGTATGCGAGAGCTCATTGATTCAGCCCCGGGAATTGGTTAAGGTACATTTACACACCTGCAAGGAGGCCTGTCCTGCGATCACTAAGGGAGTCAATGGTGGAGACAGCATTTTAATCCACAAGAGAAATTTAAATACAATTTAGGGGGGAAAAAAAGCAGACCAGCAGACCACCTTTACACATCGCTGACATTGCCAGGTCGTGATGGCAACCTGCCACCAGCTGCAGAACAGCTAAATCCCTCCGCGTCACCAAGCAGCCTGTTATAAATAGAGCCATTGAGAAGCATGCAAAACCAGCCTGGGGCACCAGCAACAATGCTGCCCTTATTGGTTCATTTAATACAAATGCTACATACACCACATGAGAAAAAAATATATAAAAATTCCATCCCTGGAACAGAACCCTAAGACTACAATATTAACACCAGGATCACATGTTTCATTATTCTTCTCCCTCTAAATGACAGTAATTATACTGGCGTGTCACATTTGCATTCTGAATCTTTTAATCAACAGTCACATTTTCTAGATAACCCTGAAAACCCTTGTTCCTACAAGCCCATAATCTCCTTCTGTGCACCTCTCCGTCTCAGCCTTGTCTAAACCTGCACTGGACCACAATTCTGGACGTCTGCTGGGTTATAATTTGAAGGTGCTGCACTTTGATTACCTAACAATTCAAACATGCAGGAAAACATTTCCGTGTGTTGTTAAGCAATGCAGAGGTCAGGTAGATCCTGCACTGTAAACGTGCATCCTGACTGACTCACTCACCAACCTGCATTAAAGGCTAGGTTAGTCACACTGTTGCTTGGCAAGCGCCATCAAGGACATATTTTCTAAAGGTCCTTCGCAACCGCCACTGAACCTTAGGCTAAAAGAACAATGTAAAGCAAGCCAAGGGGCTGCTTGTAACTCGTAAATATATTTATATCATTTTCTCAAAAAGCAAAAGAATTGACACAATAATTGTAAGCAGCCACATCAGTGACTGCAATATAAGGGTTATGAACTGGTGATAATTATGCACCTTTAAGCATTACGTGACACTGTGTTCAAAATGACTTCAAAACTACTGCAATGTTACTGTAGGTAAGGGAGTTTAAGACAAGTGCTAATCTGGGTCTGTGATAAACATTTAAATGAATACCCAGTAACCATCTCCGATAACCAAAGTGAAAGCCACTGAAATTAGTTTGCAGCAGGCCCATGATGAAGATGCATTTCCTGATGAGATCGAACAGTAAAGACTAATCCTGATGACAAGACAACACGGCACTAGAGAGAAAGGGTACTTCCTGTATAGACTAGATGTTAGTTCCTCCTTCTGGCTCCTCTCTGGTAACACTAACTGGGGTGGACAATCTTAGTGGCGACGCTATTTTGCGTATTCAATTTCTAAAGGTGTGTTTTTTCCCTGGTGCACTGACCTATTTGTACTGATGTTGTGGATATTTATCACGAGGTGGTCCCTGTAAAAAGGCTACTTTCTGCCATTAATGATGATGTTCTCAATGCCTCTCCACGAGACAAAAGGCACAGGCACTGGCATTAACTCAATGTTATCAGCGCAAAGCAACAAACGACCTTTACTGTGACGCAATAGATAATGTAGATTTTGCAATACAAAGCCAGGCAGCACCAATTCCAGTCATTACTGCAATATAATATGAGGAACTAAGCGGCTTTGGGTTCCTTCCCTTGTTTAAGGATTAAGAAATGCTGTAGTACTGTATATATGATATAAAATACTATTACTCGGGTATAGTGCACCTCATATATAACACAAAACCTGCACACAGTATGCAGAAATTTTTCAAATATGTGTTTATATTATGCAAGACCAGGACATCCTGTTTGCAAACTGAATCACACCCCTTTCCATGATTCCGTTCGTGGACAGACTAAACAATGGGTCTCTCTAACCAGGATTGCCTTTGTTTTGTTCCCCTTGCATACAAAGTGCAATCCAGAGGGCCAGAGCCAAAACCAGCACCACAGCACATTAGCAGAGCAACAAACGCGGTCAGATTCCTCTTTTGAAAATCCAAGGTGGGGTGTGTGTGAAATCTGAGGACCCACCATGACTCAGGCTGCCAGACAAAACTCCCAACCTGAACGCAAGACGCTGAAAACACAAGCTGAAACGGAAACAAGCTTTGTACAAGATCCCCGATCACCTACGATCACCACGTGCCTGTCTTCTCCGTCGTTTATATTGTGGAGTCAGAACCGCACGTGCTTCAGAGCCTGGCATTTCATGAATTCCCCGGCAGATTGTGTATTTGCCTATGTTAACTGACCAGCCTTGTCCTTTTGCTTGTATTACAATTAATAAACATTGTTCATTTTATCAAGTCAAACTCGGAGAACAATGAATCCAGTCACAGGAGGATAGGTTTGCAAAGCGCTACAGCCCGTAAAACACACGTTCACCGCACTGTTTGCATTTGGGACAGAAGACATATTTAGTTTCTTAACTTTATAACCCTTAGACATTTACCTAGGAAAACATCTGACTGTACTAGGGGGAGGGGAGGGTTGTTGAAGCGTTCAAGGCAAAGGTCATGAAGCCTGGACAAACAAATATGAGTCAGTTTGACATCAGTCTAGCTACAGAAAACTTGGAATGATTAACTACTATAGTATAATAAAGCGCCACCTGGCCATTGAGAGAACTTATTCCATGTTTCAAGAGACAAGCAGGTAACGGACAGGGGGGGGGGGGGGGGGGGGTAAACAGGAGAGCAGACCAGTCTTTTGCACCTCAATATATCCAAAATCAGGATTGCATTTTTTCAACGTATTTACATGCAAATATAGAAAAGACTACCTACGGTAGGAGTCTCCTTTCAAAGCTCCAGTAAAAACACACACATCTGGATTTTGATTTTACAGACACCTCTGTTAACCCAACTGCAACACTGCTTACGTGTCATTCTGCGTTTCCCTGGGAACAAAAACAAGTGAGCAAAACTAAATAGTTTCTATAAAACACAAAGACAGATGAGATATCCTTCCAAGAAGAAGCTTTTTGAGAAGCTCACACTGACTGCACCTTGCGAGCAATCAGTCATGTCCCGTCTGGAGAAAATCCAGAGAAAATCCAAGCGGAACGTGAACCCTGTATTCTAGCTCTTAGCAACACAAACTACAGACAGTGAGAGCAGCTCTCTCACAAGCCCAGGACCAGACTTCAAATAACTCTGTAACTTCATACTCTGCATGAAAATTCCTTCACAATGGGCTTTCACATTGTCTGGGGCGATCTACCTGCTTCAAAAGGGGTCGCATATTCACAAATCCCAGGTAAAATGATAGGCCTGATTAGCCTGGGGAAAATGATCAAACAACTCTAATATCCCCGAGGCGCTATTTCAGTTCTTCAAAAACATTTCAACTGTGTTTTTTTTTAAACTCAAGTTTTGAGAATTATTTTCTATAAAAAATTACCCACACTTGGCTTTGGGATCTTGACTCATGAGTTTGGGGGAAAAAAAATAAAAATCACTGGCAACTGACAGCTCGACCTACTTAAACAGAACCATACAGCAGATCACAGTGCTGTATAGTATTACTTTTCTAGAATCAGAACACAAAACTACAGTTTAAAAAAAGAGCTTCGAATTGATCAAACGTTGCCGTGCAAGGAGCATCGATACATTCTCTTACCGGAAACGTCATACCACTGCGCTCCGTTGGTGATGCCGTCTTTGAAGGTCTCATCCGGGGTGTCCGGACAGTGGGGTTCTCCAGTCTTCATCAGCGGGTGGTGCTCAGCGTAGCTCCGAGCCAGATACCGGAAAAGCTTGTCATCCGAGGAGGGGCTGTATTCCCCGGTCACCTTGTGTTTGAGGGAGTCGTCAAATGGATAACTGGCCACCACCGAACCGCCGTGCAGGTTCCCAGACAGCACAAACCTGGAGGGGTGTGAGGGGGGGGGGCAGATCCAGCACAGTTACTCACACATAGCTGAGCAGTAAACAGCAATTACACTGTAACCAAGACAAATCTGTAACATGTTTGCTACAGAATACATCTGACAAAAAAAACACACAACATGCCCCTTTAACACTAAAAGAAACGTATCATTCTTTGACAAACGTTTGTAACAGTGCCCCAGGAGGTAAGCCTGGTTCTCTGCACCTTAATGTAAACAAACTGGTAAGCCATCAACGCCTGCTTTCAGATGAAGTGGAGTGCACAAAGTTAAACTATGCAAGAAGGATGTCAAAGCTGTCACCCAATTAACCTTTGATGCACTGAATTGTAGTTAAGCGCCAAACGTAACATTATTTTGGTAAACGTTTTTAACCTGGGGCAGGGCCTGGGTTAAACTGAAATTAGAGCACTGCCAAAAAATAATCACTACCGAGATTTTAAACACGCATAGAAATAAAGCCTTTACCTTTTGTCTTGAATCCATTTCATTACAGCAGCTACTTCTGGGACATCCTCCATTGGCACATCAATGGTTTCAAACTGGTCTGGAAAACTCCTGTTCAAGTCTTTCCCTCTGGCGTTCTCCCTGCCCCCGTGTTCACCCTCGCAGTCTCCTTCCACCGACTTTTCGAAGCCATCAGGGTTCATACTGGGCATGATATTGATGTCAGCCTCATCGACCAGCTTCGTAATCCGGTCATCCTTACCGTACCTGTCCAGCAGGTACTCGATCAGGTAAACTAGCACCTGCCTAGACACGGTCTCGTCCCCATGCATGTTACCAACGTATTTGAGTTTGGGTTTGCCCGGCACTTCGGCTGTAGGGTCTTTTGTGATCTGCATCACCCATAGCTCCCTGCCCTGCACCGACTGCCCCACGCTGGACAGATTGGCGATGTGAGGGTGAGTCTGGGCCAGAGCTTTGAGGAGCCCGGTCAATTCCTCGTAGCGGTAATATTTGCCATACGTTTCCTCCGGTACCTCCTTCAACCGGGCTTCCCCGTTCACGACCGTCCTTCTCTGCAGGCGCGCCTCGCACCAACAAGCGGAGGGGTTCAGTAAAAAAAGCGAGGCCAAAAATAAAAAACCGAAGCGGAAAAGTAGGGGGAATGTTAAAATAAGTTGTTGTTGTTGTTGCGCCATGTTTGTGAAGGCCCCCTCGCCTCCTCTCAACTTGCTTCTCTTTCCTGTCCGTGTTTCCGTTCCAGTTGGTACTTCACGTTACCCTTTTTTTTTTTTTTTTTAAGGTGGTTCCATTTTCGCTTGTCATCACTTCAGAGGGCGGGGCCTAATTTAAGGAGGCGTCGCAAGAATGTAGCGCCCGCTGTTGCCTAAAATATCTATACATAACTGTGATTAAACACTGCAATATATACATTTATTATATAGTATGTTCTACTGTGTACTATAAATACTATTTCTAAAAAAGTCTATACATTCCTTGTATTCAACTTTTTGCAGTTATATGGTCTGTGCTACAACTGTCATAAAACACAATGCAAGCGATTCAAATGCAATATTGTCCACAGAGAATTACAACCAGCACTTTCATTAGCTCATTAAGTACATGTTTTTTCTTTTTAAAAAAAATCAGAACAGAAGCTGTATTTATGTAATTTGATACATTACTTTCAGACTTAACTTTTGCGGTTAACAAAATTCTAGTAAGTTATCATATAGTTAAAGAAGAAATTACAATAAAAGGTTAGCTGCCAGTTAAAAATGCTCCCAAAAACATTACAAAGTAGCCTGTCCTGGCGCTTAATGGGTTATGCGCTGCAAGCTAGGACCAAAAAAAATGTAATTTTGATAAAGAAATATTTAAATGTATGTTAAGGTGGTTGTGCATTTACCAGCTTGTTACGATGTTCCCGGTTAATTCAGTTAAATTGGGGAATGATCAAATTCTGAAAATCCTCATGCGCGATTTCTCTGCGACACGTTCCCATTGGCGATCAATCAATCAGTCCTCGTATTTAACGGGTGCGAGCGCCTCCTGTCTTCACTGCTTTGTGGAGAAGCACCATGGTGAAGTTTCTGTTTACCGGCGCGTGTGCGCGGCTGGGAGTCTGGCTGCTGATCACCGGAGTGACTGTGTTTAGGGTCCAGGCTCAGCGGCTTCGTTCTCGGGATGCAGGTGTTCCTGTTACCTGCAGCGACGGTTACATGGAAGTGGCAGTTACGCCTTCAGAATTTGGTGGCACGACGATAACCTTTAATATCCGGGGTTAGTGTATATTTATTTGTTTTTACCTCCTAACGAAATTGCTTAGTGGTGCACCTTGTCTTTGAAACCGTCAAACACGTGAGATCTGCTATGAGCGTTATTGTTATGCAATGATGTCCAAGCTCTTGAGATTAAGTTATTTAAATAAGTCTGCTTGCCTGAGTTTTTTTTTTTTTTTAGAACAATATTGTGTATAAAATAAAGGGTAGTGGAGGAGTATTCCTTAATTCTGCCAGGACTAATTGTCATGGATGGCAGTAACACTTGTCATACTAGATTCTCTTTACTTGTCTTGTTTGACCTTCACATGCAATGATGTTTCGCTCTGTAGATAAAACACAACAGCTAGTGGATGCTGCAACTCTTGAATCCTGTAAATACACTGTCTACAAAAAAAACGCTGACTTGACTTGGGTCTTGTCGGTGTCTTTTGATGCCTGCTATATTCAAAAGGTAAGTATGCTACTGCTTGATGTGTTGGTCTAACTTATTTCTGTGGGCCAGTTGACCCATTACCCCTCCCCCCTCTAAAATTGGTTAAATTCTGTGTAGTACTCTCCCTGTCTTCACTGTTCTGTAGCCTCTCCAGGCAGACTTAATATTGCTGTAGAATGATATACATCTAGCTCTGCTTGAGTGTCCTAATTTATCTCTATAGGGTTACTTCTACATTCAAGATGTTCAGGTTGTTGGCTCAGATGCTGCAGGAAGAGTTGTCTTTGGGGGTAACGTTGCCATGAAGTGCCCGCTTCTAGCAGTGGCAGGTTTGTATACCACGTGGGGTGATTCATTGTTGCTGAGCCTTTTCTGGATAAGGTGTTTCAGGCTGTTAAACTTTTCTAGATTCAATTGCTAGAAATTAACATTGAAATCTAGTGAATGATTGACCTCTGTGGGGGAACACTAATGTAGTGCAGTGAACTTGTTTGGATGATTCCTTGACATGGGCTTGGCTTGTTCTTCTAGGCCTAGCTGCCTTTTGGGTGCTTGAATCTCAAATTTAATATTGCTTCTATCCTACATGGAGAAATAATTGCATGCCTGCCTTTCTAGTGCCAGTTAGTGGATCAATTGCATCTGGCTCTTGTGATGTTCCTGTGACTGAAAAGCTTTCCTGTGGCGAGTCCTTCATTCGTAAAGATGATTGTGAAGCCCAGGACTGCTGCTATGACCAGAACAGTCAATATCCCTGCTATTACGGAAACAAAGGCAAGTGCTGTTTCTGTTCAATTCACTGAACTTCACTCCATATGGAGTCAGCGAGGCATTAACCTGAAATTCCTACTGCTGTTGCTTACCTACAATCTGTAGAGAAGTCAAAGCTTTATTGACATCAACCCCTGAAGCAATGGAATAGAAGCTTCTGCATCTGTTTTGAGGTTCCTTTTTAAACCTATAATATACCCTCCCTTCAGTGACTGTCCAGTGCACCAGAGATGGCCAGGTTGTGGTTGTGGTGTCCAGGAATGCTACCAGACCCCAGCTGAGTCTGGGTTCAGTCAGCATGCTCGGGGGTAGAAATCCACCATGCAACCCTGTCCGCACCTCCTCTGCCTTCACTATGTTCAAATTCCCAGTCAGTGCCTGTGGCACCACTATGAAGGTGAGTGGATCAGGGTACCCTAAACCACTTCACCGATGCTAGTTGTCCAACACCTGTAGCAGACTGACTTAAGTTGTTTGGATCTAGAGTACTATGAAACTGACTTCAGATATCCAGGAAGCACATGGGTTGTTTTTGGGTGAGGTGGAGTACTGTAACTTCTGCAACCTGTTTCAGCGGAATGGCTCAGACGTGGTGTATGAAAATCTCATGTCTGCTTTTATTGATGTGAGGACTGGACCTGGGGGCTCCATCACAAGGGACAGCACTTACAAGTAAGTGGGGTAACAAAAGCAGCTATATTCGTTTATTTAGCAGACACCTTTATCCAAGGCGACTTACAGAGACTAGGGTGTGTGAACTATGCATCCGCTGCAGAGTCACTTGCAACTACGTCTCACCCGAAAGACGGAGCACAAGGAGGTTAAAGTGACTTACTCAGGGTCACACAATGAGTCGGTAGCTGAGGTGGGATTTGAACCGGGGACCTCCTGGTTACAAGCCCTTTTCTTTAACCACTGGACCACACAGCCTCCTATAGTAAGTATTCCATTCCTACTGTGATCCACCAATCATCCTCTCTTCGTACAGGCTGCTGTTGCAGTGCCGGTATGCAGGGAACAAGTCTGTTCCTCTGCAGGCTGTGGTCTACACCATTGCACCTCCCCCTCCAGTAGCGGCACAAGGACCGCTCCGTGTGGAACTCCGGATTGCAAGAGGTATGTGGGGCCCTATTGGCTTTTAATATGCATAGCATGCTGCAGTAATAAGACCCGTTACATTTCACTATGTAACCTTCTAACGAACCATTCAGGTGTGTTAAAGGTTCCTACATGCAGTGGTCCTGTCATTTGATGCTTGATTTAGTTTCATGCTGCATCTGTCTTTTGTATCCCACAGAACAATCTTATGGTTCCTACTACACCTCTCTTGACTATCCCGTCACCTATGTCCTCCGGGAGCCTGTGTACGTTGAGGTTCGCATCTTGGAGAGGACGGACACCAACATCGTCCTGACTCTGGATGACTGCTGGGCTACCTCCACCCCCAGCCCTCTCGGCAAGCCCCAGTGGAACCTTCTGGTTGATGGGTAACTTTAGTAAATAGCCAGGCCATTGTATTGGTAATACTTCAGGCATTTCAAAAGATACTATTTAAACATTTTTTTCCCCCAGGTGCCCATACAGAGATGACAACTACCTGACCAGCTTGGTTCCTGTTGATGCTGCCACCTCCAGACTGCCAAACCCAACGCACTACAAGCGGTTTGTGCTCAAGATGTTCGCCTTTGTGGATCCTGTATCGCGACGAGCCTTGAAGGAAATGGTAGGGCTCAAGTTGAGGAAACTGGACTTGCGTCAATGTAGCTGTGCAGCCGTTGTTGATGCCAAAGGTTTTCTCCCAACGTATGTCTTCAGCATGATCAAGTTTATTAGAATTGAACACTTTGTTCCTCCACTCCTGATTGAGTATACTCAAGATTTAATGGTCCTGAAAAAGGTAGTGTCCTAAAAACCGTGGATTTTGGCAGCAGTGTGGAGTAGTGGTTAGGGCTTTGGACTCCTGACTGGAGGGTCGTGGGTTCAATCCCTGGTAGGGGACACTGCTGCTGTATCCTTGAGCAAGGTACTTTACCTAGATTGCTCCAGTAAAAACCCAACTGTATAAATGGGTAATTGTATATAAACAATAATGTGATATCTTGTAACAATTGTAAGTTGCCCTGGATAAGAGTGTCTGCTAAGAAATAAATAAATAAATAAATAAATGGTGTTGCACACTGAATTGACTTGGCTGTTATGCAGGTACTATAGTACCTTGCATTTGTCACTCTGCCCCTCCTTTGCAGTCGGCAGGTTAGTTGTTCCCTGTTTTGTGGGAAGGGAATAGTGACCATTGTGCTTTCTCATCTTTAGATCTACATTCACTGTAGTGCAGCTGTGTGCTATCCTTCTGTCATGGACTCCTGTGTCAAAAGATGCATTGCTAAAAGTAAGTAGACCCTTACGTCTTCAGAAATGGAATATAATTTTATATAATATAAATGGCTGTGGGTTTTTTCCTTTAAGGACATGCCAGAGACGCACCCCTGCAGACGGTGAGAAAGGAAGCTGCTCCTTCCAAGCAGACTGCAGTGGCTTCCAGTGGAGCCGTGATCCTGACTGCTCCAGATGCCCGTGCTTTAGAGAGCTGGGATTTTGAAAGCGAAGGTAAGGATGTGATGCTGCTGGAGATGCAGTAGCCCCTGTGTCTGGTCTGTTCTTGCAGCAGATTAACGATCTGATGGTTGTATCCTGACTCCTGCCTTGTCTCCACAGTTCCTCAGTCCCTCGGTTATGGTTTGATGGGAGCCGCAGCCTCCGTTGTGCTTGTGGTCTTCGTTCTGGTGCCGGTAGCTGTATGGAGACTGAAACCTCGGGTGGAAGAAACAAAACTGTGACTCCTGATCTGAAATAAATTGTTTATTTTGTCAACTGGCTCGTGTGTAAATTAAGGCAAGTCACTTCAAGGATGTGGCTAGTGTACATGGGTCTGAAGACCTCTTTAGGCCCTTGTCATGTGTCCAATAGTAGGTAATGAAACTGTTTTGTACCTCCTTATCTAAGAGCTGAACTGGGACACCTGACTTATAATCCTTGTATTTCTGTTGTCCATTCGGGCAGTCCACCACACTGGGGGTGACTAGAATAGACAGTAGGGGCTGAACCAAAGGCTTTGTATTGACACATGATGCTTATTAGTCCTGTGTAGTTCCTTTAGGCATTTCTGAAAAGTTTTTTGTTTGTTTTATCTATATAAAACATTTATTTAGCTGTATGCTTTAGATATTTTAATACTTATGCTGTGATCATGGCTACAGTGTAGTAACCTACTAAAATACATATCAAGTGCAAACAGTTTTATTAAAGCTGCTTCACATGACACTGCATTTCTCTTTGCTTTTTACCTTCTGAATATTCTACTTTTCCATAAAATGGCTTCTCTACATTTCCAAAAAGAAGTCATTGCAATAATGCAGTGATACTCAGTTGTGCCTCTTTAGTCCATTCCAGAACAGGAATTTACTCCAAACAGGAATGACTGTTCAATTACATATAGGTTTGGAACAAAGTGCTGGACTGCTCCATGTAATAATTAAAAGGGTTGTAAGAAAGTCCTGGCCTGACAGATTCCAGTAGTCTGAAATGAGCAGCAGTGCTGTAAGGCCCAACGCTTCCTAACCCATCAACCTTGCGTGGTGAAGCTACATGCAGCAGGAGGAGGTTATAGATAACACCTGCAAGCTCCATTACAGCTTTAATAACCACAATTTTCTTGTTTACTATAAAAATGTGCTTTTGCTACACTAATTATATCGAACATATGTTACTAGTTTTATTGAATCTAGTCTGCCTGGTTCCTAGCTTTTCAGCTGCTTGCGTCTCTACTGAATATTACTAGGTAATTTTACATGATTAAACATCACACAGTAACATTTCACTGCCATGATAGAAATGACCACGAGCTGGTATGCTGGGCATAAGTTTATTTATAATTAGTAAAACCACTGATTGGCCACATGGCCCTCAATATTGTGTAATTGGCTTATGCCATGATTAGTTTGAGTCTGCTGGTACTATCGAACAGGTCCAGCATGCTTAGGTGACAGACACTGGCACTTTAAGCAGATCATTTGTTTCTCTTGTACGGCTGTGCACCGGTTTTTGTAGTTGCTGTTTTGTGGAGACCTTCACGCAGTCCCACACTAGTGTGTGGAGAAGGATGCTCTGGGTGAGTAGGGCACTATTTGTCTCTCTTGATTATTGCTTATTCCCCCTGCTCCTGGAACATGTGCATGCTCTTTGCAGCTGCTGGCCTCTGTCATTGAAAAGTATTCTACAACTTGCTCTGGGTAACCTGATTTGAGAAGTGTAAGCCACGTGAAAAGAAAAATAAAAGTTGAAAAAGACACTGTTGGGCATAACTTGACACCCAGATCACAAGATGAGGTCAGGAACACGAACATGCCTATTCATGTGTGTTGGGCAGTGTTGTGTGATGCACTGCCATTGTGGATTGAACCCCTGTCACTGAGATGAGATTAAAAGCTCTATAACCACACCTCCAGACAAGCCTGCTGTTTTGCATACCAGGTTAAGAGGCTGGCATGCAGTGTGCCCGGTCGCTGGTTTGTGCCAAGTCCTCACCCTGGCAAGTAAAAGAACAGGTTAACTCAAATCAGACAAAAAGTTTTGCAAGATGTGGCCTTATAAAGCTCGGATGGTCCGGTTTCAATTACACACAACATCCAGAATGGCATTTCCAAACAAACACTCATCAAAATTGGACAAGTGCCCAAATATAGCTATCTAATACTCTGATGCCAGTCTTCAATACTGTGACCATGACACACACTCACATAATGAGGGATGCATTCTAATAACAAATGCCCTTCTTTAGCAAATTAAGTGTGTAGTTTCCAAGGTGTAACATTTATTAGCCTAACCAATCAGAGGCCAGAACTTGTGCAACATTAGGTCACCATGATTTACATAAATAACTTGTGCAAAGGAATGTCAGTACCAATGTGCACCAACTATTTCTTTCTTAGCAGATGCCCTTATTCAGGGTGACTTATAATTGTTAAAAGATATCACATTATTTTTACATACAATTGCATTATTTTTTACATACAATTACCCATTTGGGTTTTTACTGGAGCAATCTAGGTAAAGTACCTTGCTCAAGGGTACAGTAGCAGTGTCCCCCACCAGGGATTGAACCCACAACCCTCTGGTCAAGAGTCCAAAGCCCGAACCACTACTCCACACTGCTGCCCCAACTAGGAATGCGTGGTTCTCAAGCTATAGGTAAAAATGTAAGAGCAACATACAGTTGTATGTAAACAGTAGGGGGATTGGGTGCATCTTAAATACATTTAATCAAGTCCCACACTGGATCTGAAAATCACTCCATTAATACAACACGCAGTCTCACTGCCACCTGCACAATCTGCAACAGGAAATACATTATCTGCAACTCTGCCAGTTACCTTTTAAACAACCGCGGTCCAAATAAAGGCGTGTGCTTTAAATTCTTAGGCTTAGTGTTATTGCATTTAATTATTAGTCATGTGTGTGGTTGAAAGATAACCTCAATATATTCCACACCTTCCGATTTAGTCTTATCTGCCCCCTATTTTACTGCATTTAATCCTGTACTTTAGATTACTGTAATCTGTCAAGTGTTATTTAATCTGTAGTATTTTGTATTTAATTATATCCTGATGTAACTACCACCGACACTGTTATCTGCTCCGTTATTGAATCGTATTTTGTCATATACTTGCACTTGCTAGAACCGAAGTCATTGTATTTATCTTGCTCTTAATTGTATTATTACTTGTACTGTGATTCTTGAAATGTATTTGTTTATGTCTGTAAATCACCCTGGATAAGGGCGTCTGCTAAGAAATAAATAATAATAATAATAATAATATAAACGCCTAGATATATGAATACACATATACAACAAATGAAAAGTGCATCTGCAGCTGGTTTAACGGCATAAGATTAGCACACATCTTGAATTACTTTACCTAAAGTCAGATTAGTGCTAACCAGGGTCAATGAAACCAGCCGTATATGCACCAAACACATTCAATTAATTAATACTGTGTGTGTGTGTGTGTGTGTGTGTGTGTGTGTGTGTGTGTGTGTGTGTGTGTGTGTGTGTGTGTGTGTGTGTGTGTGTGTCTATCTATCTATCTATCTATCTATCTATCTATATATATTCACGTGTTGCAAATGAGCCCCGTCTGATATCCCGCCTAGATGGTCGGTAGTGTTAATTGAACCTACTTAGTCTAGCTGTATTTAAGAGGACCCCGCTGTATTGTGATCAGTCGTTGAAAACAATGGAGTCTGTACGGTCTAGCGCTGCCCGGTGGGTCACGGTTTGCGTGTTCTTCGGGCTTGTGAATGCGGCTTTCGGGTCCTACAGGGAGAGGAGAAGTGAGACGTCAGTGAAGTTTGAAGATCTCACTGATGTTATCACCTGCGCCGACAATTACATGGAGTTGAAGATAACGCCTACTCAATTTCAGGGGACGAGCAGTAGATTTAAAGTTCAGGGTGTGTAGCTGTTTTATGTGTGTGACCTGTGTGTGACCTGTGTATATGGCTGTGTGTGTGTGTGTGTGTGATATATATATATATATATATATATATATATATATATATAAACAATTGAAATCTAATTTTTATATAAGCTTTATTTATTTTTATGCTAGTGCATTGTGAAAATATACAATGTCCCCTTTGTTTTCCACAGATCTGCAAGGCAATTGGCTTGATGCGACCTCTATTGCGTTCAAGTGTAGATACAACATACGCTCTGATATGCCCAACCACGTGAGCGTCTTCCAGGTCTATTATGACGGCTGTTATGTTAGACAACAGGTATGTAGCGTCTGCACATATGTCTTTAGTAATTCACTTTAGCTGTGAAAGGTTACAAGCTACAGTAAGAGTCCTGCATGCCTTAGCCTAACAGTGTAACCATGCAAAAATCCCCATCCAGGTCATTTTGGATCATCCATCATGTAATCCAACCCTAAGAGCGAGCTTGTAGTCTAACCTCACTTTATCACCCCATATAAACCAACCAAGAAGTGTAGTTGAACTCTACTTTAAACTGCCTCATGTTGCAATAGTTTAACTTTTTCTTCCCCTCCCATCTACAGAATAACAAATACATGCTTTCTGCCCTTGTTGAAGCAGTGGACCCAAGTGATAGAATAATGATCATTAAGAAGACTCCCATGGAATGCCCTTACTGTAAGACTGTGTATTTTTTTGCTTTGTCAAGATGAGGTTAACTTGTACCCTATTCTGAGAACTGAAACCTTGTGCAATCAAATATGCTTGTTAATGTGATGTGGTTTTCAGGAATTGCTGATTGCATGTTTAATAGATGGGGATATTGGTGCTGGGATGAACCTTTAATTTGCAATAGTTTGTATTGGATGGAAATATTTTAAGATTAGCCACAAGTAACTATACAAAAATATGTAGTATAGGGAGGTTTCTATCAGTCAAGGTTTGAGTGACTGGAAAGCCTGTGGTTGCTATATGCTTGTCTGTAGAGTTCCTTGTGCTGTGTATTTAACTCTTAGAAATGGGATGATCTAGGATCTTCTCTCTTTTAAATATAAAAGGTTTACACATGCATTGAGCATTTTGCAGTTGACTATGCTTTAACCTAGCTTTCTTTTTCCCAGATTCCTGGATCACTTATCCTGTTCGGACCACGACATCCCAGGGCATTCCATTGCCGGTTACCGGTTCTTGCGAGGTTCCATCAACAGAAGTGTTGCCCTGTGGTGAAGCCAACATTAATCAAACAGCCTGTAGGGTCAAAGGATGTTGCTTCAAGTCTACCATGTTCCCTGCTTGCTACTATGGAAATACTGGTTGGTGATTGCTCTTATCTGCAGTACCTAGGTAGTTAAGCAATCTGTTTGTGTGAGACTGAGGATCTTCTGTGGAGTCCTGGCTATTGCTTCATGCATGTGTTCTGTGTAGTATTACTTGTAAGCCATCTCCTGGGGGATGCATAACTGTCAAATGTGTGTTCTTGCTTTTTATCTTATTTTAAATACATTGGTGCAGCCTGTTCAATTTTAATTGGACTTGTTTAAGTGGACTTGTTGCTGCTTAATGGGTATGCCTTTTCTAATGACTGAGTAGTAGTTCAGATACTATTGCCTGATAGGACGTTGGTTCACAAACATCTTGTGTTTGCCTCCCCCTTTCAGTAAATGTCCAGTGCACCAGAGACGGTTACATGATGACCGCTATTAGTAAGGCGGTGACCAAGCCGGACTTGCTTCTCAATTCGGTCAGTTTGATTGGGGGACGAAACCCGCCATGTGCTCCAGTTGGCCGTTCTGCCAGCTTCCTGCTGTTCAAGTTTCCACTTGGCGCTTGTGGGACTCGCTTAAGGGTGAGTGCCTGCAGCCTGTTTTGAGATGTGCACAGTGTCATTAGTGCCCCTAAACTTAAGGCCTCTTGCTATTGTATATGTAGTCTAATATCATACTTGTATTGCCCTATTAATAGGTGCATGTGTATTCAAACATTCCTTAATCTCTAGTCTTTAGCCATTGTTTCTTGCAGTTGCAAGTTTAACTTAATGTCCTTTTAGCAACTTGCTGTATAAATACCTGCAACCTGTATACTTTAATTCCACATGTCCTTCATGCTGTATATACTACACTAGCATATTGCATGAACTAGTGATGTGCTTTAATATAAATTTCAGGGTCTGTTTCTATAACTGGATATTCTGATTTAGTGCTTTGACAGCCTGCTATTGTCCATTCACTCATGGAGGTGTGGTAGAGCAGCCTGCGTGGATGTTTGATTTTGAGGGGGGTGGGGTGTAGCTCCCTGTTTGCTACCTGCTTTCTTGGGCACCTGCAGTACTGACTCTCATTACACTCCCTCATTCAGCTGGCTGATGACAAAGTCGTTTATGAGAATGAGATGTCTGGCACTATAGATGTTCTGGACAGTCAATATGGGTCAATCACCAGAGATGCAGATTACAAGTAAGTAGACATCTGGGAACTTGGCAAGTCTTTCCTCATTACTCCATTGTAATGAATGTTTAGCTTGCTGCTAAAGCTGAACTAATTTTACAAAGCTTTTTATATATAAACACCATGGCTAGTCTAAATGGAACCAAGGTCTATGCATTCTGTTGTAATAAACTGGATCATGCTTGTGTTTCTAGGTTACTCTGGTCCTATGACTGATCTTGTCCTTCCATGTCAACTCTTTAATCATGACTTGCATTCAGTCTCAAATGCTTGATTTCTCTATTTAATACTTTTGCTGTGCAGATTGACCATCCGCTGTCTCTATTCTGCGAAGATGGCCCTGCCTCTGCAGGTCCAAATCCAATCTGTAGACCCACCGCGCCCTGTAGCTGAACAGGGACCTCTCCGCATTGAACTCAGAATTGCAAAAGGTATTTGTCTGTTGGCTACCAAGCTTGGTGTGTTTTTTGGTACTTTGCACCATTGGTCTTGCAAATTATATTCTTATCCCTATCAATTGAGATGGTTTAGCTGTTCTATCTGAACCATTAACTCAATCAAGACTCAACCATGTTAATCTTTCCATGGCTGTTGCACTCTGTTTTGAAAAACTATAAAAGTGTTTAATTACTTTAAAGTATTGTGATTCCTGTGAGGACACATATCTCAAACAATTGGTGGCTTGGCTTTATTCCCCCCCCCCCCCAGATAAAGCCTATGGATCCTACTTTGCCGACTTGGAGTATCCCCTTGTCAGAGTGCTCCGAGAACTTGTGTACGTAGAGGTTCGCCTCTTGGGGAGAACAGACCCCAAAATCCACCTGGTTCTAGATGATTGCTGGGGTACGTCTACCACAAGCCCCCTCAGCGAGCCCCGCTGGAGCCTTCTGGTGGATGGGTAAGTGTCTCCTACTTAAGCATTATTACTGTTTCTAGCATATATAGAAATTGCCCTACTTCATTCTGTAGACTAATCTCTTTTTTTTTTTTTTTTTTTTTTTAAAAGCTGCCCATACAAGGAAGACTACAACTATCTGACATCGCTGATCCCAGTTAATGCCTCTTCAGGACTAGTAAACCCAACACACTATAAACGGTTTCAGTTGAAGATGTTTGCCTTTGTGAATGTGCTTCTAAAGAAGGCCTCCAAGGAGCCAGTAAGTGTGCGCTCTCTCTCTGCATGGAATGACCGCTTAACCCTTTAGCCAGGGAACTGAGTGCTTTCTTGGATGCAATGCCAGTTTAACTGGAATACTTTTTAAATGGACCACAGTGGAGCACCTTTTGTTAATGCTGTATCCATTTGGCTCCAGTAGGATAATTTCTGTCCAAGCAGATCATGATAGAGAGGGCTGAACTCAATTTTGTTTTTTTCAGATCTTCCTGTACTGTAGTGCAGCGGCATGTTCTCCATCTGCTTCAGACTCTTGCACTGTCAGCTGTCCCCCTGGAGGAAGTAAGTAGACTTTCATAAACCCAGGACTTGGTCCATGGGTATCCTTTTGAATCCTGTGGCAGTACTGCAAACTGAAGTGTCATTGATGTCCTGAATCATTTGACCTAAAGGAAAATCTGGTGCTAGTCTTCTATAGCCATTAGAAAGGCTGTGATTTTGTATTTCTTTCTAGGAGTTGCCCGACAAGCTGAACTTGCACAGCGGGATATGGTGATTGCCCACAGTGGACCCATTATTTTCATGGAGGCGGAAAGAAATGTTGAGGTTGACCACAATGGTACGTGGTGGCTTCAATGATCTATTGGGGTGGGGGTGCTTCTTGGATGCTTGAAGAGCAACACTTGGGCATGTTGGATCTCCTCCTGTTGCAGTGTTCATATGCTGCTATTGATGAATCATCCTGTTTCTATAGAAAGCTGCTTTATTTCTCTCGACTGCTTTTTCTAGGGAGAGCACGCAATACTTATTCGGACGTAGATTTGGTGACGGACAGTAGGCCCAGCCTCATTGGGGCACCCTTCCAGGAGGGAAGTGAGGTTGAAGACCAAGGTAACTGGTTACAGCAATGATATATGGATCAAATACACATGGGCATGTAGTACACTTATTACAACTGGATAGACTCCAGCAAATCTAGGGCTGGCTTCAGTGACCAAGATTAATGCAGATTGGGATCTGTGAACCCAGTCGAGGGTGCAGTTTCAACACCCCACCCCCTTTTAATACCCTTGACAATTCAGGACAAAGGGTTGCAACCAGGGTGTTTTTACAGTTGTGAATGTGTTTTTTCCACATGCTGTATCTCTCTGGTTTCACTAGCTGTGTATCTCTCGTTTCCTGCAGGGTTCATGAAGCACCTTCCATGGGTCCTCACTGTGGTGTTGACGGGGGCTGTGCTGGTGGGTGCTGTCTGGAAGCTGACACTTCGCGCTAGTAGAGAGACAAAGCTGTGATTTTTGTGTTTAATGGACTTGGAATAAAGTAATGAGATTTGAGTTGCTTGCCTCTTGATTTAATTTCCCTTGATAAAAATCAAACACCTGACAGACTGATTAGACTAGTGCTTGCTGTCACTACTCTCCACTTGGAGGTGTAGTGAGAGCAGACTGTGAAAGTGAAGACTCTGCACATTATTGTGGTATGCAAGCTTGGGGATATTTACCTGGTCTACCATGGCCAACATATACCAATACTCTAGTTCAAACCTTGCCTCTAGTATTTATTCTTTTGAGCTGCTGCTACTGCAGGATGATCTAATTACAATTTCAATAGATTGTATGCAATGCATAGGCTAGATGTCTGCCATATGGTCCTCCAAATTGGTAGCTGATATTCCTAAATGAACACAATTTACTTGCACATGTGCAGTATCCAACAATGCACGCTACCTTTCAGTGTCTTGTGGATGCAACAAGAATTTTTGATGTCTGAATGTCCCAGCTTTATATATAACGGTTTACAGTGATAAGTTGCATTTGACTTAACAAAAAAAAAAAAACAGGAGCCACAGATACACATTTTCTTTAATCATTTGTAAACAGCTGGTACAATAACTGGTGTTTCTACAAAGTCCGAGTAGTTCCACAGTGTAGTACAGACTTCAGTTTGTCTGGCGGGGGAATGAGTCGCCACACCACAGGCTTGCAGTCCTCTTCATGGTCTTTAAGGGTTGGTTGGGAGGGAGGGGGGTTCGCTCGCTCACTGCTGGATTCGACGGATGGACTGCACTTGGAAAGTCTGGGCATGGGAGCCCCACTCCTTCCAGTGTTTGTACTCTCCACCGTGGCGATCGCACTCCATGATATACTGGTATCCACGGTAACCAGGGTACTGATAACACACCCAGCTGAGGAGAGAGTGGGGGACACATGGTTAGAGAAGCAAAGGATACACTCTTGTTATCCATGCAGGTACTGGTAATTAGACCAGAACGTAAGGTTTTTGGGAAATAACTCCTGTTAAATGCATTTCTTACAGCAAAGGATCATTTCAGTGAAACTACATGTAGTAATGTATGTACCGACTCTATTTAAGATCACAGGTTTGATTCATGTTTTGGACATGCAGGGCCAGAAACCGCTAATTATTTTTTTTGCTCACGCTCCACTCATGGTCTTCATGGAGCCGATCTCGTTGTTGCACCAGCCCATAGCCTGCAGAGAGGGGTAGTCATCGCACAGCTCCCACTGGCGCCCGATGAAGTTCTCCCGTTCAAACACGGTCATCTTGGACTCCTTGTGGTTCTGTGCAGGGGGAGGAATAGGGAGCAAGCAGCAGCTATTAAAACAAGGAGATCTCGGAGCAGCACCACCGTGATAAACCCCAGGACTGCCGCACTGAGAGGAGGCATCGCCATGTACTAGAGATGCACCAACGAATCAATACATTGATTATTAATCGTTTTAAATCTGCAAGCCCTTTCTGGAGCCTCATCTACATATATGCTTTTAGTTGTACAGTATTCAAATACTTTCATAGTTTTGCTCCTCAATGCATATTTTTATATTACTTTGTATGATATGCACGTGATGCTTTCAGTCGCTAACTTTTAAAACGTTTGTCCAATATTATGTCCCGTATCATCGTTCCAAGTGTGGATAATTTCAAGCGCCTTGAATTATAACAGTCAGTACTGAACTTTTTTGGTGGTTCGGTTCTAGTTTTGTAAATGTAACAGGCGCCCCAGTTCAGGGAAATGCCAGCATCACTGTATTTGTTGCTGCGGTGTACTCACAGCGGAGCAGATGGGGCGGAAGGACATCATCCTCTCAATGTGATAGGCGTTGCTGCCGCTCCAGGCGTCCCAGCGAGGGTACTCTCCTCTCTCCAGGATGAACTGCTGCCCGCAGAAACTGGAGTGCTCGTAGCCGACCCAGCTGCAAGACAGAGAGGGAACCGTGCACTGAAATCTGCATTCCGTCTCCACATATAAGATATGCATTCAACAGCATTAAGCCGCAGGGTCCCATATAAAATGTAACCATGGCAAACGTGCGCTTTTACGCACTTTCCCAGGCTTACACTGTGCATTGAATATGCTTTATTACCAGGGTTTTACCACACTTTCACTACCCTGTACAACACTTCGCTTTTACCATGATAAATTACATGCGCAGTTTCATCTTACTAATGCATTCTTTGACAGATATTTGTGTACGCCAAATCGTCAGGAGCACAATTATCTCCGAAAGGAAAGGCACCCAATAACGTTACCAAACCAGCAATTAACAGAGGAAGCTTTTCGTTTCGGAGGTTGTAAAAGCAGTCTATGCTATTTATTGTCACTTTTGGAATTTGTGGGTTTTTTTCTGAAACGTTTTGAGATGGGAATTTAATAGCCTATAAAAACCCAGCCTGATTAATATAGAGTTGTAAGGCGGTGGTAGTTAGATCTGGCACTGTTTAGATCATGAAAATATACCCTAAACTTTAAAGAACACTACCCCCGTACTGAATCAGTGTTTACAAGCCCTCATCCCCCCCGTGCCATTGCGCTACCGCGCGTGGACAGTTTACTTACGCGCCGCACTCCACTTTCACTGAGCGGACAGTGTCGAACCCACACTCCATGATATTCTGACAGGAGCCAGTGAACTCCATGCGCTTGCCCTGGAAGCATTCCTGATCATAGACCGTGATCTGAAACAAACAAAAATGTCAAGCTGCAGTTCCACACCATCCTTTTTGTCCCCACTTTTACACTGAAGTCAAATTCTTTTTAGTTAGTTCTTTATTTTTCTGTCCCAAGGTATGGTTTAGGTTTCTCTCTGTTTTTATTGTATTGAGTGTTCTTAACAGGGGCGTCAAACAATCACTCAATAGAGGAAATCAGCCAGGTTAATACACAGTACAGTCAGATTATGTCAGATTCACCGCTGTATGGATCAACGAAATAGACCCGAAAAAACTATGAGCAAACTAACTTTGAATACATGAGATGGCAAACCCTTTTAAACTTGTCTTGATCAGGAGTTCAAACCAACACAATCAGGACATCCGAGCGCACATTTAAGAACACAATGAAAAAAGGACGTGCCGCAACCGAGGCGTCAGAAAGCAGAGCTTAGCAGCCGACTCAGTCCTGGAGATCAGCTGCACGATAAAGGAAACACATCGGAATTGAAATGAATCCATAAATAAAAGGCGGCTGGTTACCTTCCATGGTCCCATGGGCATCGGATTTGTCTGCGCCATTCTGTCTGGTGCTTAAATATTACACTTGATCTGCAACATAAAAACAAACCATTTAGAGGGACGGTATTACTTAGCTGTTTGGGTCTTCTTCAAGAATCCAGACCACGATTTCATCCTTTTCTAGATGTATGTGTGTGTAGAATGTAAAGTGTGTGTATTTGTTGTTATTAATAGAGCAAAATGATATTCAATATTCGAGACAGATGGGCTTACCTGACCTACCAATAAAAACCTGTGTGCACCTAGAGTGTCCACAAATACTGTCTCCTGACTCGATCTGAGCGGGGCTATTTATACACACGGCGCGTGAATGGAGAGGCGGACTGGGCCCTTGTCAGCACATTGCATTGCGGCCCATTATCTCCCGCTGAGCCGCCGGATTTATCTGCTACAGAGCAGAATGAGACCTTCCATTCTGTACAGAGAGGCCAGGTCAAAGCTGGACACCAAACGCCCTTATAAAAGTTTACCATTGTAAACGCACAGCAAAGTGTAATAAAGCACAGTGAAAGCATGGTAAAGCATAGGTAAGCATTGTAAAGAATAGCGAGGTATGGTAAAGCACATCAATAAACATGGCAATCCATTGTAAGCTATGATAAATCCAGTAGTATAACCATCGAAAAAGCATGAGGGATACTGCAAAAACACTGTGCGAAACTTTTATAAGGGATACCCCATAGAGTTCACATAAACAGTTTTATCAGACCACAAACTACGGGCTATACTCTACAGTACTATACTATTCTATGCATTGCCTTGTTCTGAGTACCATGTTACATTATCAGGTATACATACAACGTAATTACCTTGTAATAACTAGATGCCTACCCATGGGTCTTGCTTCCACATGGTAACTGCTGGTAAAATAAGTGTACAATTACATTGAAATGCCTTCTACTAGGATACCACGTAATCACATCAGGTAACACGATGCTGTGCGTTTGATTTAATTACTCAGCAGTGCCATGCATGCAAAAGCTGCGTCCACCTGTAATTACACACCCATACCGATAACACCGCAAGCATCTTGGACATGCAAGTTTAAAAACAAGAACTATGCAAACGTGATACAAGAATAAGGAAGGGCAGATCATCCCAGTGTTATGCTCGGATGATGGAACAAATGTAAGGAAGCAATTAGATTGCACTGCAATGGACACTGAAAACCTCCCCTTGCTCCAGGTTATAAGAAGAAGGCTGGTTGTTTATTTCATACTCTGACGAGATAGAGGGTCCAGAGGATTTCAAAGAGGAACGACGCTTTCTGTAGACTGTAATTGTATTTTCTCAGCACACAATTGATGTTTTAGGATTACGTCACTTAAGACCGATTCCTTGTTGGCCAGAATTGGCAACATGCCAGCACGGGTGTGTTGGACTCACCCAACCCCTGCTGGCTAAACCAAAGAGTAAACCGTGAGTGAATGTATAGCGTCCGATGTACAGAAAAAAGAAGATGCAAATAAGCAAACAAAATAACGATAATGAACCGAGCGGACAATGGACGTGCCGAGGCCGGCTCCTGAGATCAGCACATTTCGCGGTCAGCACAATCGGAGGGCCCGCTCTCTGCTGAGCTCAGTGGCTGGCCGGGCGAACGCGCACAACAATGCGATGAGCCGAGTCAGCGGCAGGGAGAGATAAGCGCGCCCGTTCACAAACAGCATGCCATTATCCGACCGGCTGCCATTCAAAAACAAGAACAAGCCGTTCAGCTATTGAAGTAAAAAAAGGGGGTGGGATATATATATATATAACCCACACACGGTCGAGTCCAGATACCACTTCGGCCTTTTTTTCCCCTTTTCTCCTCTCTCATCCTGCTAGGAGTATTTAGGTGAGAACGCCCTGCCAATCTGTGTTAGGTGCTGGTAGGCAATATTCAATAAATGCGTGGCAGTCGGTTCAATGCACTTTTGAACGAAGTGTGGGGATTACCAGCAGACTGTCCTAAACTCCGACACCGCCGCTGCACCTGGATAGAAAAACGTTTTTTTTTTTAGTCTATAGAAGTTTACTACAGGAATGCAAAATGTTCTAAAGCTTCCTGGAGGCAGCAAGCGTGATACAACACAGTACATCTTTTTAAATTGTGCTCGTAACGACTGCCCGTTCTTTATGGTCCTTCTCTGTTTCAGCTGTTGCCGCGATGTCTCATTCCGCAGCTCAGGGCAGTATTGGAAGCCATCCGAAGGGCCTGCGCAACTGTAAGGTAAGTCCAATAGAAAAGTCAGCGGTGTGCCTATAGCAATGTACCGAAATACAACATTACTTCTATGTAACTTATTTAGCTGTGTGTTTTGCAGCCGTGTTATTCTGTAATACGGTCCTAAGCACAGTACAGGGCAAATTAAATGACGCTCGACCCCAAATGTAAAGGTTATGGGATTACAGTAATGCTGCAAAGCCGGTAACTCCCGAGAGATTTTTTAAAAATTAAAATAGGGCACACAACTTGTAATTCTAAAACGCGTTCATAGATAAGCGGTCATTATCAACATTGTTAAATACAAATGTTTGCTATTGCCAACTAGTGACGTTTTCTGATAAAATAAACCACATAAAAAGCGTTTTACTATAATATATAAATGTGCTTTTTATAAGAGTTATCCCACAACGAAATACCTGGACTGGATAATTTACATTGCACTTGAAAATCCTGCAAGAGAACTCTTTCTAGAGGCTGGAACCGTCTCGAGCGCAGACTGATCGCAATTCTGCAGTTTGGACACTAGGCGGAGCCTCTGTGACCGTGACAAAAAATGATAAGACATCCACAATATAATTCTTGCTATTCAAAATAGAATCGTCGCTGTAAGACATTGATGACACATTACAGCGGCTTGCTGCAGCGATATACTGTATTAAAGACTCGGGCTGGGTCATCCAAAAATACCGCACTGTCCTGCAATTTTATTGGGAAACTTTTTTTTTTGTTTGTTTTCTTGCAGATCATCTTTTATGAATATGAAAATTTCCAAGGGCGCAGGATGGAGTTTAACAACGAGTGCCGTAACCTGTGTGACCGGGGGTTTGACAGAGTGGGGTCCATCCGCGTTGAATGCGGCCCGTGAGTAGCATTTCAATAAAGATGGACTTTGTGATGTGCAGAAAATCGTAACATTGTTTGTAACATTGCTGGCCCTTCCAATCCTTGTCTGAATTGTTTAACTGAACCAATCAAACCTCCATCCAGACCCTGAAGTAGTTCATGATCTCATTGTACCTGTTAAACCTGGAGTGGAATGTCCCTCCAGGACTGGGATTAGACACCCCTGCACTAAAAGCTTCTGAGAACGAGATCGTAACACAGTGCCACCCGGTGGACATGCACTGTAACAGCAGTCAGAATCCACCACGCCCCCTATATAATCCACTATCTAATTTCAGTAGGAACTGTGAATTCATAGATAATTACACAAGACGTGCACCGTAGCTGTGCAGTGTGTGTGAGTGATGCCGGGACAGTGCGACGCACTGTTGCACAGCATTGTGAGTAACAGGGAGGGGGGTTTGTGTGATTTTTGCAGGTGGGTGGGGTACGAGCAGCAGAATTTCGGGGGCGAGATGTTCATGCTGGAGAAAGGGGAGTACCCTCGCTGGGACTCCTGGTCTAACAGCTACAGGAACGACCGCTTCATGTCCTTCCGTCCCGTCCGTATGGTGAGTACTGATTGGCTGCTGGATCTACCTCTTAACAGGTTTCAGGAACGTCCAGAGCTGTGTTACGTCAGAACTCTCTCTGGACAGTGGAATGATCCCTTTATTAAGCCCCGCCCCTTTAGATTGCTCTGGACGGGCTGGTGCAGTTCAGCTCAGAGGTGAATGAAGCTTGCAATGATAGTGCTCTCTGGTAAGAACGGTGCAGAAGGGTAAAACGACGGTACTGTAACCTTGTTAGATTTAGGTTTATCAGTTCTAAACATGTACAGTGTTCCCCACAACATGATCTTAGACAACAAGGGAGGGAAACACTCCCTTTAAATATGGGGTTTGTTTATTCCACCGTATTAGACTCCCCTTTAAGAGAAACTAAAAATCTCTTTAAAAAAAAAATGACAGTAATGGCCCACCAGATGGCGTTATCCACTACGTCAAAATGACTTGGAAGGTAAATAATAACACCTGAAAGGGGCTGCGGTACTTTAACAGTATGCAGTGGTGATTCCTCGCCGTGATAACATCACCAGATCTTTCTCTAATGCCTCCTCCAGGACGTGCAGGACCATAAGATCTGCATGTACGAGTGTGTGAACTTCGAGGGACGCAAGATGGAGGTGTGCGATGAGGACATCCCCAGCCTCTGGTCCTACAGCTTCCAGGACCGAGTGGCCAGCATCCAGGTCACAGGAGGAACGTGAGTCTGGGGCTGGGTTTAATGTGGTGGCAGGCTTGCACTCTTTCGACCCAGTAGAACAGGCTTGATTACAGTTGAATTGTGTGCAGTAGGGAATTAAATAAAGGTATGGTGTCCTCTCCAATCCTTCATCTGCAGACATTAATAAAATCATGAACCTGAAAATAACCCTGGCAATTGATGATGATGATGATGATAATACTAATACTGCTGCTGCTAACAATAATCATTCTGTGCTTTCTTTCCTCGCCCCTGTCTAGCTGGGTGGGGTATCAGTACCCTGGTTACCGTGGTTACCAGTATGTGTTTGAGTGCGGCCCGTACAAGCACTGGAACGAGTGGGGAAGCAACCAGCCCCAGATCCAATCCATCCGCAGAGTGAAGGACATGCAGTGGTACCGTCGAGGCTGCTTCGAGACCACCTCCACCTAGACCCCCCACCCACCCCTTCCCAGGGGCTTGCAGGGGGCCGGGTCTCACTGCAACAGACAGACCACCCTGCCAGGGACAGACAGCCACCCGACAACGAGCGACTGAGCCGTCAGCAAAATCAATACTGGAAGACCTTCAGTCTTTTAGATCTGCATCTGCAAACAAAATGCTACTCAAATAATAAGGATATTAATTCCCAGTGCTGCAGGGGGCTCGTTTCTAAGACTGAGAGCAAATACAGTGGGCAAAAGAGATCATTTAAGTTTTGGTATTCATTCTTGATTTTTTATTTAGTTTTAATTTCCAAGTCATAAAAACATATATAGTATTTATTTCTCTCTCTCTATATATACAGTATGTACTGTCACACTGATCTGCGCTCAGCCTTTTGAAAAAGTAAACCCGCAGTTCCGACAGGTGACCAGCAGGGCGCAGTGTTGACTGAAATACGGCATGATAACTGGGCTCCAGAAGTGTGGCCTTTCTCTTACCGTGGTTGAGTGACAACAATGTCCTGTCAAGTAGCGTCCTGTCAAGCGGCTGTGAACTCCCGTTTCCTTCGTGGGCGGACAGCACTAAGCATTCTTGTATAACGCTGTATCTTTCTCAGGGATGCAGGCATCTGAAATTCAACGTCTTTAAATCCAAGTAAAGATGAAACACCTCCGCTCTCCGCAGGCAGCCTGGTGGCGCCTAGCTGTACCTTCACATCTCTTTTTCAAATGCATTTACTGTTTGTATCACATTTTAAAAATAAACCTGGTCATTCTTTTAAAAGAAACGCACCGCGTCTGGTGTCCGTGTGAGATACATGCATCGTGATTCGATCACATGACCTTCGGGACGATAAGTGGTTCTCAAATGTGTTGTTGGGATAGATACTAGATTGACTAGACCACCCCCCTGTTGAAACAAAGCAATTCACTGATGCATTATAAACACATATATCAATTCAGAGTTGTATTGCAGGAACAGAAAATAGAATTACAACAATCAATTAGACGGCTGTAGTGCTGCTCTGTGAGTTTCTATACATGGTCCTGCTGCATTGCTCTGGCGCTGTTTCATATAAAGCAGGTCACACCGAAACCTTTCCCCAGTTTGAGAACCAGTGCATTAAACAAACACAGGGAAACGTTTCAACCACGAGGCTGGAAATAAAGGCGTGAAAACCAAGGCTGGCAAATCAATATCCTCACTTCTTATTAGCAAAAGCAGTCTCAGCAATGGTCACCTTTTCATTACAATACACATTTTACACAGATTACATTGATTTACTGTCTTCTGAATGAAGCCTGCCTGACATCTACCCACTTCCTGTCCTGTAGGTCAAACAAACTGATTGCAGCGAGACTATTGGACAGAAATTGGCTGAGGTAATTAGGTACCCAGATACAACAGCCATTTTAACTGCATATTATTATTAAATACCATTTAAGAATGATAGAAAAGCTGAATAACATTAGGACCATTTTATTTAGTCCCTTTGGTGGCCGGTGAATCCCACTTTATGCAGAATACTCCTAAGCCGCCTGCTGGACACTATACACATTACACTCAGGTATTTTACTGCAGTTGGTGCTACAGGCACCCTAATCAGAAATGCTGCAGGGTGTCCCAGGTCAGCTAAACTTATCTAGTGATGCCACTTAGCTAGACAGACAGAATGGAGGTTTGTGTTGATTTCTGTTTTTCAACCCATTTCTAACACTGAGCTGTAACAGAACTTGGAGCTGTCCTTCATAACCCCACACTGCTGCAAAACGTGTGGTGTGATAGAATGGCTCAGAGGGACATAGATTCAAAGGGGTGAGAGCTTGTGTCCTAAAACCTGTTTTTGAGGCTGTACATAATGTAGCCTTGGAGGGTAACCTGTGGAAAATGTGGTAAACTCACACTACAGAATTATATTTTAGTGTATGATCGAGGGCCATATTAAGATGTATTCTGCTGCATTCAATAAATCAATGACACACACACGCACACGCACACGCACACGCACACACACACGCAGCTACTTTCAAACCTTCCCCTAAAACCAATTCATTTTGCAGCTCTGAAACACATTCCCACAACGGTGACCAATCAAACTGATAAATGGAAAGCAAGTGGAAAAAATGAATTTCAACGGTGCATTTCCTGTCAGCTTTCACACGCAGCCCGTTTGGATACGCTGCACGGTATAAACGGGTAAAGCGCTCCACTTCTGCACACAGCTACGAAATGCAGAGCACACAACCATTTGCAAAACCGTAAACCAGAACGTCTAGCCTGCTTCCTGCAAAAAATGAGAAATAAAAGGACCGTACCATACGACACAGAGGGGTGCCTTGCACACTGAGGAGGCAAAGTAACTGCTTTATTCGAAACGCGAGTAACGCATAGCAGCGCAGGAAGCGCTTATAAACCCTGCAATGTCCGTACGTGTAATTCATCAAGCGCAGAACGTGTAGCCGTTTATCGGGCCCCCTAAATTAACCGTGTACTCCTTTTCGAAGCTGCCTGTCTTTGCTGGATCCCCCACTGTGTGTGTACGAATGTGCATCCGCTTACGACTTGTCTTGAGCTCTGTGCGGTGAGCTGGGTGGCTGTGGTACAGTTCTAGCAGCATATGCTAAAACGGAGCGTGGAGACTGGAAAGATTTAAGCAATAAAGGTTTTAAATAAACACAGAGCGAGCGAGCGGGCACTCAAGCTATCTGCAGTGAGTGAGAGAGAATCTGTTATCCTTTTACGAGAGGGAGGGGGAGGAGGGACGCGGAGAATGAGTTATTCCTGTGCCAGCACAGAGGCTGTCTGCAGTAGCCAGGACGCATCTAACAGCTCAAAGTCTAGCACTGCCGGTCTTAATCCTAGTAGCACCGGGGGCGGCAGCGGCAACGGCAACAGCAGCTCCCGTGGGAATCAGGCGCAAAGTAACCCCAACCCAAACCGACGAGTACCGGCAATGAAAGTGAAAAAGGGGTGCAACTCCACAGAAACGGGACTCATCCCGGCCACAACAGAGGAAGACCTGCTAAGGAATGCAATCATAACTCCGGAGGATGTACTCGGGCTGCAGAAGATCACTGAAAGTAAGTTTGTGATGTTTGTTATTATTATTATTATTATTATTATTATTATTATTATTATTATTACAGTTGATCTTCCTTGGTCTCACTCGAGTGCATTTGATCGATTCTGTAGTGTTTTCTCTCCCTTCATTCAAATTCTCTTCTGCTCTAAGTTAATTTTTCTCTCGGTGTTACTATGATGAAGTGCAGCTGCCCGTGCTGTATGCCATTCAACAGTACAATGTTGCAGTTTCAGACAGCCGCACAGTGCTCCACTCCACTGCTGTATTTAATCAGCAATATACTGTGGAAGCGGGCAGGGGTGATTCGTTTGTGTGTTACTACATTTTAACCTGCCACCGTTAATACCAGTTAAGTGAATGTCAGTACGGAAATAGCATGCTAATGAGCTTGCCAGCTCTGTGAACGCTGTGGGCCGTTACCGCAGATCCACACTCCGCACTTGATCCAGCGCACCAGCTTAAATGAAATAAAAAAAATGCAGTGGTACTGTATGCTGATTTATAAATGACACGCGTGGATTAGTAGTTCATGGTAGTTTAGTAAAATTACCAGTTTATTTCTTTGATAAACTTCCCATAATTGCTGAATCTGGCGCAGGGTCTCATAGCAAATGCATCGCCATCAATTCACAAATAATAACATGGCACAATTAGAGGCGCTATTCTGCCTTTCCAAGCGTCCTGTCGCCTGGGATCAAAGAGCATGGCACCTCCATACTAGCTCTATTTTCTAATGGTTATGGCAGTCCTGGTCTTGGTAAAGTCTGTGCAGTTTTTTACACATCCATCCTGGAATAAAGACCCAGACCTAGGGCATAAACCATACAAGGCACTGCCGTAACTCTTACTGGGCTGGTTTCACACACTCACAATAGCACGAGTCTTGTACTCCTTACCTAAAGTAACATACGGTATTCCAGGATCAGTGCTAATCGTGGTCTGTGAAAGCTCAGGATAAAGTCAGGGTATGGCGACAGCGTAAACTTTATCTAAGGGCTCCTCGTGTTTGTATTTACTCACCTGCACTGTGTAACAAACGCAGCAGTGCGAAATTGCCTGCAGATAGGAAGTGGCCCTACAGCATTGTCACCCCCCCCACTGTCCTGGGTGGAAGATGTTTTTTGATACAGTGTATTCAGGATTGCTAATGTTTTATACACAGTGAAGAGTTGCTCCTGCTTTGTGGTTGCTCATGACTTTCTCTGCTGAAGTTTAAACTCCCTGCGGTGGTTTTGCAGCAGAACAGGCTGCCTGCAGGATAGGCTGCTATCTGAAATACCTGCTGACTTCATGTAAATCAATCAAGGCAAGAACAGAAAGTGTTTTATAGCAATACAAAGGGGACCTGCGATAATGCAAATAAAGTTCATCAGCTGGATTCAGATTCATTTAAAAACATTGGTTATCACTTCTTTAAACAGGGACAAGGAGATAAGATATTGAGAAGCTGAGAAGCCATGTCAGTCTAGGAGGTAAAACATTTGTAGTAAAACAATAATTGGCTGATATCTATGCCTTTTTAAATATATTCTTTATTCCCTTTTCCAAATGGATATTTACTTACCAAACAGTGCCACCAAGTGGTCAAGTGTTGTAACTGCACCAGAGATCTTATAGGGAAAGTCAGATCTGAATTGTTGTGTTAAAGGGGCAGAAGAGACGAAAGAATCAGAAAACAGGAATATACTAAATAACTGTTAAACAGGGTAGCATGGATGCCTGCCCAGCTATCTATATGTTTACAGTATAGCCTCTGCATAGATGTCTCAGTTTCCTAGCTCTTCAAATAAGATTGTTAGATATCTATATTTATGATTGACCTTATTTGGCATCAGGTGGGTTGAATTGACTTTCCCGGTCCCACCTACATGTAACTAAAATAGACCAGTTTCAGGGATAACTAGCTGCAAAGAAAAACCCACCAGTAGAAACATGAGTGCTCCCTGTTTAAACTGTTTCAAAGCTTGAACCTTGAACAAGCAATCAATCAGAAAGGAGAAAACAGAAACAGCAGCATTGAATTCAGTGACAAGGGAGCTGCTTCCTGTACGCAGTCTAAAAATAGCCTGCAAAGACTTCATATCAAAAAGAGAATGTTCTTATCAGCACAGAGTGTGCTCTGCCACATGCCCGGTTGAGCCCGGTCCTGCACTGTGAAATATCCCAATTAAATAACAAAGCAACAAGCCAGGGGCCACACGTGGGTTCATGAACCACCGGGATCTCAGGGTAGGCAGGCTTAGTGTCCCCACCTTGGATTGTAATATCATCCAGGCATGGAAATGAGTTTCACCCGTTCCAGGTTTGAATACGTGCTTGATTAGCCGCAGTGTACAGGTAACAAGCTCAGGTGTGTCTTATACGTATCGGAAGCTAAACCAGGATTGGCCTGGTCAGCACTTGCTGTAGATGGGTGACTTTTCAAGACGAGTGCCAGGTGCTGTCGGGAGGGCTGCTGCTATTTTTGATAGACTTTATATGAGTTCCCACTGGCTTTCTTCCCATTTGGTTTAGCACCACTGAGGAAGAAAGAACTATGTGTTCTACATATCTTAGGTATTTCAGCTATTCGTCTAACTCCTGTAGGTATGAGAAGCAACTGAGAGCTCATTTTTGTTTTTCTAGGGCACGGCAGCCCAGAGTAACTCTTCCAGCTCAGTTCAATAATTAAAGAGAAAGCACACCCCACCAAAGAAATGTCCTGGTTAACAGCAAGCTGCCTGGCGCGATGAGGATCTGTCACTTTCAAAGTCTGCATGTTAAAAAGTCTATTGTTTACTGTGCTGATGGGAATTTTGTAGCTGCATCCGTATTCATGTAACACTTTAAGGTTTTCCCTAATTTGAGGTCCCCTCCTGTACTGTATACAGTAGCTTTGCATGCAGTACCCCTGACCAGAGGTAGAAATAAGATTCCTAGTGCACAGCAGCTTCCCAGGTTTGAATACAAGCTTGAGTAGCCACAGCGTGTATGTAACAACCTCAGGTGTGTCTTATTAAACTTCTAGTATAACCAGGAGTGGATTGAAGCGCTGTGCAATGGGAGTCTTATTTCCATCCCTGCTTCTGACCAGCCGTGCCTGCAGCTGAGCAGCAAAGCCATAGAGTGTTTTCGCTTGTAATCCAACTCAAAGCCAGTGGTATAAATGGCAAATACAGTTTTATTTTGTTTTATTTTATTTAATTTTATTTTTTTTGTACTTGTACATGTGTTTCATCATAACTGCAAAATAAACGGCTTGTCTTAGTGATCGTCCTGCTGATCAGATATAATGAATACATGAATACACAATGAAATAAAAGCATGTTAAAAGCACAGCAGATCACTGAAATGAAATGGCACAGCCCCTGAGGCGAGAGAAAACACAGCTATCCTTTCTAGCTTTTTTTTTTTTTAAACAGCAGATTTGTATTGGTGTTCCCTGTGTCTGTGTCTGCCTGGATTAAAGTGCTGTATTTAGCCTCTGCATCCCCCCTCCTCATTAGATGGATTTGCTCCTGTACAAAGTCTAAACCGGATTAAGATGGATCAGCATGGACAGGATGGAACACATTTTTCAGAACAATCAATTAATTGAATGCATTGTTGCATTCAGCTGCATGGGTGTGCAGCCCAGGGCAAATGTGCAGTAAGAAGTATTGCATTGGAGCTGACACCAAAATGCGTAGAGGCCATGCATGCACGTGTGTGTGTGTGTGTGTGTGTGTGTGTATCAGAGGTTTCCCTGGTCCAAAGCTTATTAAATACAATCCTTTCTAGCTCTACAGTATGTACTACATAGTCTAGGGGCATGACGTTTACTGAGTAGAAAAAGTAATTACCAGTAAGTCTGTGGTGAGTGCATTTGTTTGTCTGGTGTTAGCTCCAGTACTCTTTGTGTGTGTGTGTAGGTGCATGCGTCTGTATAAAAAATATGTTTGTTTGTTTTAATGTACGTCGAGTTTCGTGAGCATGACTAGCTATGTGGACCCCCGGATCGTGTGGTAAAAGTGCCGGGGGTGAGGGGAGGGGGTGGGAGGTGGCTACACTGCTGGACATGTGATCATTTTCAGGTTCGATTTGATGAATGCTTCAGCTCTTCATTGGAGATGCAGACATAAGACATACAGATATAAAAACACACACACACAGACACACACCACACACACAGACACACACACACACACACACACACACACACACCACACACACAAACACACACACACACACACACACTGCTGTCCACTAACTAATCAGCTGCCAGGTGGAAAGTTCAGGATTAGTCAGCTTTTGCCAAACATACTGGCACTTGCTTTAGATATTTCATCAACAGTGTGGCCCAGTCAGCCCCCCTTTCAGAACTACCCTCGTTTCGGAACATTATTTGTTTAGGTGTATTATTTTAAGTCCATTTGAGTTCATCAGACCTTTGCTAAATCTGTTTTGAACTGCTTAAAATACACGATTCCTCCTCGATGCTGTAGCTTCCCTGGACGTTTTTGAACTGCTGAAAACCTGAAAAGAAAATGCTGTAGGTTTTTAGGAACAATGTAGAAACGAACATGCCCTGCCCTGCCTAGATTCATTCACGTAAACTGTAATAAATGCATATGTACTAAAGTTTCATGTACTATTGAATTCATATACAAAAATCCATATGAAATAACCACCCATTTATATTGAACTCCAGACCTAATATGAATTCATCGTGAGTACCTGTTTTAGTTTGTTGCCGATAGAAGTTTCAAACATGAACTGATATTTGCTTTATTAAATAGTAAATACAGTTCATAAGTAATTGCTTTTTGAATTACGGACACTTATTATAAATGGAATAAATGAACTAACCCAGTAAGTAAACCTTGAGAGACTGTATCTTCTAGAAAAGACTCCTCTCTACATCGCTACAGTCCTGCAGGATCTGTATCTGTGGTGATAACTCCTACTGGCTAATCTCTGGGATAAGAGTCTAGTGTATAAATGGATTCTTCTTTTTTCTGACTGTACTACCTATGTGATTATTGCTTAACAGTGGAGAGCCTGTTCTGGTGAGTGGGTGGTTGGGGCTGTAGGCACAGCTGCTATGGAGAGGGGGTGTTGGGAAGAGTCTGCCAAGATTAAGCTCCTTGTCAAAGATGTACTGTGCTCCTTTACCTCTCAACAAGGTCAAAACATGTGTGTTCATCTTACAATGCAGGCTGTTGTAAATCTTTAAAGCGTACGTACACCATTGATTTATATTTCCCTTTGTATTTATTACAGATTTGTGCATTCATTTTCACATGTTGTGCATGTACTCCTGTATATATTACTTCAGAAAGCAGTGTTCTGGTATGGAGAGAGCAAGAGATAATTACCTCAGGATCTCAACGTTTCAATGTGGTTATCTCTTGATTGTGATATCTACAGGATCAAGCTCTAAATTGTATTTTGATGTTAAAGAGCCACCATATGGAGTGCAAGCTAATGCACCCTTTTTAAATAGTAACCTAGATATCTAATAATCCATCTTCTGTTTCGGCTGGTTTCACAGTCCCCGATTAGCACTAATCTTGGACTGTCCAGGATCTGGATCTGTGAAACCAGTCTTTGTGTTAATATAACAAGGTAATGATGATGATGATGATAATAATAATACAAGCAAGTATTTTTTTTTTTTCATATGTGCTTACTGTGCACTGAGAATAGACAGAAATTCATCCATTCATTAATTCATTCATTTCAGTTTGCTCACTCCTGTCTCTGCACTGCTGTATGGATGGGTGTTTCACTGCACATGGCTGGGTCACTTGTGGTAGTCTGGTTTAAGGCAGGATCCCGTGCTTCAATGAGGCTGCAGTTCTAGAAATACCCTGTAAGGTAGATGCACCTGTTGGTCACACTGGTTGGTAGGCAGGCAGGCAAGCAGGCAGGCAGGCAAGCAGGCAGGCAGTGGTGTATGTGATTCACCATCTTCTGGAAATATGTTGCAGGGAGCAGGGCTGTTTAAAGACAAGTTATATTACCAAGTGGAACCATTCTTGCTTTGGAGCTGTATTCAGTTCTGGGACCTGGTCTGAATCTTGCATGTAAACCAATGTTGAAATGGAGGTCAAACCTATGTAAGGACACCTTTGCAATATTCTAAGAGGCCATTAAAGCTGAACAAGCTTGCCTTGCGTCTGTCAACCATCACCTTGTATCATGTCAAATATTGTACTGATTATTACTGTTTGAGTATGTGGATAATTTGGAATAAATGGCAGAGCATGTTGAAGGATATTTCCTGTTAATTAGACTAATGAATCATTCCTGATGATTGAGCAGCAGGTGTTTTGGCCCACATGGAGAGGAAGCTAAGAAATGCTGTACTTTTGTTGTTGCTGCAACAGGCCTTTCTCCATACAAACACATACAGCATCGAGGTGCTTTATTTCAAATACAAAATAAAAGGACTTGAGTGAATGCACAACTTGCTGCTCTAAACTAACATATAGTGCTGTAACCTGTGTCTTAATAGATAATACAAGGCTGATTTATTTCAAAAGCCGTTCAGTCAAGTCCAGGTGCTTTGTTTTGCCTTGCTTATATATATATATATATATATAAGCCAGAGAATTGACTATAGAGGCATTGCTTCACTACCCACTCTGAGCCAGCGCCCAAGGTGTTAAAAGATGGTTGCCCTAGTAACAGCAGCTGCCATGCCCACAGCAGTTGCCATGGATACAGCCGTTGCCATGGCTCAAGTCATAGCTGTGGCGAATCCTGCAGCTCTGCTCGTGAGAAGAATCCCAAGCGAGGAGGAGCTTGAGGAACAGGTGGAGAGAGAGAGAGAGCACTTTAAAAGAGACAGCGCCCCCTAGCTGGGACCTTGGAAGAGTCAAGAGACTTGCATTGCATGGCACTGAGCTTGAACCAAGAAAGCGTGACTAATACAATTATTGTTATGCTATGCAATGAGGGGGCCTTAAAACACACAGACAGGTTTACAGCATCTCTTTATTATATATCATTAAAATGGGTCTGTAACCCACCAGCAAGACTAACACAGAGGTCATTAAATAGCAGGGGGGTTAGATATGCTGCAGTTTTGATCATTTTTTTTCAACCTAGGATTCTTCATGAGTATAACAAGTATTAAACCAGCTGCTAAATGCAAAATGAGAAGCTGATGCACAGGTTTGATGGTCTGCTGTGTAGTCACATTCAATAAATGGCCAGCTGAAACTTTGTGTTGGCACGTCTAACATACCCCTATGAGAATCTCCTTTTCCATCCATTGTTTTAAATACAGTAACTCTGGAGGTGACAGTCAAGTCTTATGATTCTGTGTGTCTGTCTGCAAATTTATATTCATTTCAAGCTTTGTGAAGAGGACCCGCAGAGACAGAACCCAGTATTCTGGTTCAGAACAGGACTAGAATACTGTGTACAGTACAGTACAGTACAGGGATGGAAATAAGACTCCTATTGCATAGCAGTTTCACCCATCCCAGGTTTTAATACAAGCTTAATTAGCCACAGTGTATAGGTAACAAGCTCAGCTGTGTCTTATTAAACTCATAGCAAAACCAGGAATGGAGCAAACAGCTATGCAATGGGAGCTTCCTTTTAATTTATATACATAGCCCTGGCACCTGCAGTAGAGGCCAGGTGGGTACTGCAAGCAGCTGTAGTAGGTTTAGAGAAGCTCACACACACACACTCGCATTCCCAAGCCCGCACAACTGCATACCACATTGAGATCTGAAATACTGAGCATTTTACAGAGCACAGTTTCCCAGCCTTCCCTCTGGCCTTTTTTAAACAGTGGCAGGCAAGAAGCATTGGCAACAAGACAGCTGCATCCGGATAGGATTATAAAGGTGAGGGGATTAAACCTGTTTCTGTTCAGTTAGCAAAGGATTAACGCGTTTGGACTGGGATAAGATGAGAGTAAATGTATAGGGAGGTTTCTGACTAAACACATTCTGTGTAGTTCATGTGATCATGTGACCCTCCCATGGTGCTTTTGAAATTGTGATTGGATTGCACAGTGGATAAAGACAAAGTCCCTAAGGAAACAATGGGAAAATTGCCTGCCGTAAATCCCAGCAATTTGTTTAATTTTGTATCAAATGTTTTGTAATATTGTGAAGTTGGTTGTTCAGTTTATTATGGATGACACAAAGGATTCAGTTATGCCCTTTGAGAATTTAAGCAATCATAAAGGGCTTTGTTTGTGAACAGATGCTCCTGCAGATCCATTGGTCACCTCTGGGAAAAAAAACAAGACCATGGGATTCTGCAGATTCAGCATCCGTTTGTCTGTTTAAATCTACAAGTTTGTCTTAGTGCTGTCTCTTTATATCTCCTTCAGTCTGTAGCTGTCTGTCTAGCCCTTTTATATAAGCCTGTTTGCTGTTCAGTCCTGTATTTAAGATCTCAATATAGTCTGTATAGCTCTTCCTCTTTCTTTGCCTGAATGTTTTTTTTGCCCACTTGCTGTTATCCAACTGAGGACATAGAGCGGATTAAATAGAGCTATTCGGGTCTGTACAAATATATATATACACAGGATTACTGCACAGTTTAAACCAAGTAGAGATGACATCATCAGATTACCTAATCCAAAGAAAGTAACATTGCTAGAAAGCTATCGACTGAGAAATATTTACTATAGAAGGTAGGAAATAGGTAGGGATCGTTTATGCAGCAATAAGCATGCGCAATACATTGGATAATATTAACAGATACAGTGGCTTGATGGGATAACACATAATGTATAACAGAATGGCTCCCTTCTGGTCTTTTGACCTCGTTCTTTTGGGTTTGGATGAATAAGCACATTATCCAGACGTGGACTTGTGGCAGTGGAAAGCCTTGGAGCCACTTGGGCTAAACTAGCTAATTCAGGCTCCTTTTAAAGAGATTTCGATGATGCATCTTTACTGCTCAAACGGGACAGTAGTTAGTGCTGTGACCATCCTGTTTGCAGCTGTAATACCGATGAGTGTGCGGCTGATTCAGAGTTGCAGGATTGTCATGCCATTATTTGGCATGGAGGTACGCAGAGCCTAATGTTTCCATAGATCCCCTTGTCGTCTCCAATCTGCCCATGCGACACTACAATGAGCTAAGCTCCTTACCAATAATCCACATGTTGATCGCTGAGAGAGAGGCAGTGCTGCAGGGAGGTACAGCCAGTCAGGGTAGGTGGAGTTAACTCTTTAGAGATTTTAAACATACATTTATACAAGATCAGGTAACGCAGGTCTATATGCCAACACATTTGCAGGGGCCACAGGCCTTGTAAAACAGCTTTCAATATGAATTTAACCACTTGCTGCGTGTGGAACCAAAATAAACTTGTGCATTGGACATGCAATGCATTGGTATGCAGTCAAGGGTCATGATTCTCTTGGAAATCCGATCATAGTTGTTGATCAGGTCCACCCACCTGTGGTGAATGTCTACCATTCTTGCCAAATATCACAGCACTGACTCAGAAAGACCTGCAAAAACACTCAATTGATGTGGAAACAAAAACAGAATTCATATTCGTTGCTGGCTGCTGAATACGATTTTTTTATTTTATTTTTTAACCCCACACCACTTCTTGTGTTGCAGTAAAGTGGTTAATAGCAGCTGCCATCAAGTGCTTACTGTGCAGATAAATGAGGTTTTAGAAATATCTTGTTGGGGGTGTGTGTGGCTGTGTGTAAGCGAGTGCCTGCATTAAACTTCCTTTTTGATAATAATGAAAACCCACTTCCTTTAACTGCCCTGCAGAACGCTAGCTCAGCAACAGCACAGCATATAGGCTGTCTGTGTAGCTCCCCTGCGCTACGCGGTACATACAGCTGTCTGTGCAGCTTGCTTGCACTACACGGTACACACAGCTGTCTGTGACGCTCCCCTGCGCTACATGGTATGAACAGCTGACTGTGAAAACCATGTGTGATGTGCTAAAGCCTTGTTTTGCTAGGCCATGGTTATTTTGTGGTGCTGCGTGGAGAATATAAGACGAAATATGTCCCAGATAAATGTACTTAGTTCTTGACCAACCTGCAGAATTTGTTTTTATAGTACGCTTGTTACAACAAAATGTGTGAGATTCTGTTTGGTTTAATTTCCCTTGCAAAAGTTTTTAAAATAATTACTTATATGTATAGTATACATTTTAAGCATGTGTCTTGTAAGCGGTTGTATGCAAAACATTGAACTCAGATTAGAAATGAAACTAGTCACAGGCATATCAAAAGCCACGTTTACCCTCAAAGGAGTATGGAACTTACAGCACAAGTCAGTAGGACTCTTTGTATGATGCACAATATTGGGAATGTGGACTGATATACAGTGAAGACCAGAAGTATTGACACCCTTTTGGTTTCACATAATCAGTCGTTGTTCTGCCTGCTGTTCTGGACTAGCTAATTGCATGAAGGTCTAGCCTTCGCCCACAAGCACAGCTAAACAACATTATTGGTGGTTAAATAGAAAAAAACTGTGATACAGAGATGGAAATAAGATGCCCATTGCATAGCAGTTTAACCAATTCCTGGTTTTACTATGAGTTTAATAAGACACACACACGCACCTATACACTGCGGCTAATCAAGCTCTAGTAAAACCCGGAATGGATAAAAAGGCTGTGCATTAGGAGTCTTATTTACATCCCTGTGTTACCGATTGGATGAAATGTTTTTCTTTGTCTTTCTTTCTTTCAGATTATTTATGCGCTCCATCAGAAAACGTTTACAGCATCGACTTCACCAGGTTTAAAATCCGGGACTTGGAAACCGGGACCGTGCTGTTTGAAATCACCAAGCCTCCCGCATTGGGTACGCTTCACCTGTTCCATTTCAGTAATAATCACACCATTCAACTGCATGCTTTTTGGTTGTAAAGGGTTATTGTGCAAGCTGTAAAACCACCGTTCTGGTTTCAGAGAGAGGACAGGGGGATAAGAAAGACTTTGACCCCAACGCCGGCAGGTTTGTCCGCTATCAGTTCACTCCCGCCTTCCTCAGACTTCGCCAAGTAGGAGCCACGTGAGTAACCTGCCACCGTACCTGTAAGAGTGCTGCTGGGGCTGCTGTGTTAAATGCACAGTACAGTGGAGAGGCAGTCATCCGAACCTCAGTCATCCAAACGGGTTGTTTATCTCAGCACTCATTTAGGTCCTTTGTGTTTGTTCAGTGCTGCCCATGTAGTGTAAATTAGTACAGTAGTGGTTCTATTCAGATGGTGTGGTATTGTAAAGTAATCCGGGGGATTTGCTACACACATGCTGCAGTTAGGGACAATATGCCAGGTTAGATATTCTTTCTAAAATATAGGTTTGATTAACCAAACAGTTTGATTATGACCTGATATCGGTTTGCAATTAGTTTGGATAATGGCCAGGGTTGGGAAGCCTGCATTAATCTTCACATGCTGTCATATAATTAGGGCTTCAGTTTTATTCATTTCATTTTTCGGTGCTTATTTTGAGCTATTTTTGAGTTATATATCAATTGTTTTTTATATACTGTATGAAATTATTGTTTTCTGTTACTTTGTTTTTTTTCTCTCACAATATGTATAGTAACTCGACAGTACTTGGACACTTCAATTGTACCTTCTTTCCTTTGCTGTTTCCCACAATGAAATCCTTATGGTCTCGGAACTATTCTTCTGGGCTTTTTGAGTGTTTAGGCATTTTTTTACATTTCGCTACAATTTGCAATTCTGCTTTAAATTCCACAAGTGTTTAAATACAATCCTCCAATTGAAGTGTAGGAATGTGCTGCCACTTAGGAGTTGGGGTTGGGTTTAAAGTATTCAATCAATGCGAGTCAGGAAGGAGGGACATTGCCCAACTGCACTGGAGAATTAATCACATTTTTTATTTATTTTTTTTCACGGAGAAAGGGGTCAAGTCAACGTGAATTCAGTAACCATTTCCAGTGGTTTTCCTGTGTTTATTGGATATACACCGATTTCATTCTTTTTTTTGTATCGGGGGTGTTTTATCGGTTAAAACTGAAAATCAGATGCCCTAGATATAATCAATGCTGCTTATTTTCAACACTTAAAGTGAAACTTTACCTCAGTTGTAAAAAGAAACTTCAAATGTCTTTATTGAGTTTAAAATCCCTCATCAAACCATTTGCCTGACTGTATTGCTAAGTTTCCATTGAGCACCACACAATGCACTGTTAGATAAGGAGCTGCTTTCTTTGGTGTTCTGTGCATTCCTGTAATCCACACGCATGCTGCTTGAACTGTATTCTAATGAAATCAGTCAGTGAATAAGTAAATAAATGCACAAGCATCTTCCGTACCTGTTATGACTCTCCATGGAAATGCTCTCTCTTAATTGGCTGCCAGTAAAGGGCAGATCCTCCGAGGGGAAACATCTTCCTTTTTAAACACATTTGTGATCATTAATAAGAAGAGGACCCTTCCGTCTTTCTTCTTGTTTTGTCCAGAGCTTGCTGAAGGTCTTTGCATTTTTGCTTATCATTTTGTTAACCCGCTGCCATAGCAATGAGAGTCATAGGAAACAAGGGCCCTGGCAGCGCAGATGGTAATTTGCAAAGGGGCAAATGGACGTGACTGGAGATGTGTTTTGATCCTAGAGAGCTCTCCTGACTCAAACTGGGTTGCCAGGCATGTAATTATTTCTCAGATGCTCTGGTTTTAATTATTAAGCTGCACGCTGCTTGTTTTCAACATCAAAAAATCAGGGAAGACTTCAGTGCAGTTCTGCAACTGCGTTTATGGTAACTTGGCATTTCATTTTAAATACAGAAACCGGCATGCTTTAACTTCGATAGAGCACGTTTTCCTTTTTTTCATCTTCCTTACTGTGTGTTTTCTAGTAAAAACATCTTCTAATAACCAAGTTAATTATTAAACAAACAATGTACCTGAATGTTTCAATTACAGAAAACCTTCGTCTCTTCTGGTGACCGACCAGCTTATTATTTTGATAATTGGTTGTTTTGTTTGGGGTTGCATTGGATATCCTTTTCCAAACTATTTGTTTTGAATAATTCCGAACTGTATAATTGAGTGGCACTGGTAGCTATCTATATTAATGAATAAAAACAATTAGGTTAATCTGCAGCTCATGCAGTGACTAAACCGAGTGAAAAACAGTTACGGTTAGGTTAGAAAGTGAATTTCTCATGCCCAGTTTGTTATGCTGTATAAGACTTGAGACACAGTGGGGTTAATTCAGTTGATCTTGACTGCACCGGATCTAAACTTAAATGAATAAAATATTAACCTTCCAGAGTTTCTTCATATTTTCAGAAATCTACTACATTAACATGCACTGTTAGATGTTTTATTTTCATAACATTGGGACCTGTATTAGTTATTTAAGCAGTGGCAGTGTTTCAATTGGGTGCCACAGAGGAATTTTTCTGGGTGTGTTCCACATGATAACCTGTCTTTTCCTTGTTCTCTTGCTGCAGGGTAGAGTTCACTGTCGGGGAGAAGCCCATCAATAACTTCCGCATGATCGAGAGGCATTACTTCCGTGAGCAGCTGCTCAAGAGCTTCGACTTTGAGTTTGGGTTCTGCATCCCCAGCAGTAAAAACACGTGTGAGCATATCTACGAGTTTCCCCCGCTCTCTGACGAGATCAGTAAGTATTCACACTCACACATTTATTGTTCGTTTTTTTTCTTCTTAGGTGTTTGCTAACCTTACATTTATAGTAACCTAGTTCCTTCTTTTGAAAAATAAAATACCCTTGATTTCCCCCTTGCGCACCAAAATTCCAACTTAATGACTGCATTTTTTTGTTGGCATTTTTGTAATTCAAATGAGATTTATAGCAACACAACAAAATATATCTTGGTGTTGTACAGGGCTGTACAGTTGACAAACCTTGAGTTGGGGTGAGCATTTCCAATAAAAACATACTTGAGCATTACAAATGTAGTGTATTCTGTACAATTTGACAAGCCCAGGATTGAGGTACATAGCCCTGCAAGCGCAGTGCCTGGCTGTTTCCAGTGTCCTTGCCCTTCACTCTTCATTCATGAGCCCCAACGCTGTGAATGAACGAATGAATAAGTAAACTCTGTTATTTCTGTTTTGTTTGTCAGTGCATGAAATGATCCTCTATCCTTACGAGACGCAGTCTGACAGTTTTTACTTTGTGGATAACAAGCTGGTGATGCACAACAAGGCAGATTACTCCTACAGCGGGGCACCTTAGGAGAGGAGAGAGGACGAGGAGGGGAGGAATGAAAAGGGGACACACTCGCCCACCAGCTTCTCTCTACTACACTAGCAGAACATCAGAGAACCTGGAGTTAGCCAGCTTCAATGACAAGAAGCAGCAGCATCGGAACATTCCAGCGGTACCTGTTATCTCAACGCAGCCACACACACACGCACGACAGTCCCACACACACACACACAAGTGGGCACAAGCTAAGCACATTGCATTTTAATGTGCACATGTACCTTTCCAGTGCGTGCGTGCGTGTGTGTGTGTGTGCGTGTGAAATAACCACTGATTTAAATTGGTGTTATCAGAATTTTGACAGAGGTTATTCATAAAAACAATATTATTTTCAGAACCTGCTTTGGTTGTGGAGGTGGAAGTTCACGCAGGGGGTGAAGAGTTAAGAAACAGCTTCCTTATTAGTTAAGTGAGTGTAACGTTCATGTAATTTATCAGCAATGACAACCTAAACCAATTGTCAAGCGGATAAGTTGTCTTTGGTGAGCAGATATTGAATAGACGTTTATCAAAGTGTATTAACCACTTCACCTCCCCAGAACGACTGTTACACAGTATGGTGATGTACTTCACCAGAAGAACTTCAAGTATAGCACAACCATCCACCTTCTTGTGTGATTACTCATATCCACACCCAATTCAGGGACGAGAACAATACCGTTTTATTAATATAAATAAAAGCACTGTAACCAAAACAATCATTATTTGCGGATCAATGATATTTTACTGTTGCCGCTTGGTTTGAAACGCACCAACTATCCCAGTATGTCAAACACAGCTGAAAAAAATAATCTGAAAATATCCCACAAATCAGTGCAGAAGTACATGGTGGTTTTGTTTAGAATTAAATTCAGCGAAGTGTGTTTCCGTATGTGTGTGTGTTTGCGTGTGACGGAATAAGAAGAACTAACATCACAATCAGGAACTAATTTGTTATGCTGCGATGCAGTTTGACTGTTATACTTGGTGTATCAATTAGGGTTAGAAACTGATTTCCATTAACACGTGATCATGGATCAGTGTTGTCTTTATCACGCAGTTCAGACGCTTGTGTGTGTTTGTGTATGCAGACATATCCATAGCCATTAAAGGCTGATACTTTTTTATTTTTATTAACAAAAATCTTAACAATTCCAAATTTGCATTGTTTTAAAATAAAATAAAAATATTACAGATGATGGCACGCAGACCTGTTTTAATAAAACTGTTTGCACCACGTGAACATCCAAATCAATAAGGGTTATTTATTGTATTTTATTGTACTTTTTATAGGATATACTGCAGTATAAAAGAAAATAGGTAGTGCTGTCAGTGCTTTGTTGTTTATGACTATCCCTGCTTGGGGTTTAACAGCATTTGTTCTAAAAAGAGTCAGCCCAATCCTTTTAAGGAGTAAACATTTTCACTTTTTATATATACATATAAAAACCTGCTGTTACATAAACAGCCTACATATAATGGATCAAATGGAAGGGGGGTTATTTGGGTTGATTTTAAATGATGTCAATAAGGAGAATAGTTTAGGATCAAAGGTCTCCATTTCAGTGGGGCAGAAAAACATTCCATAAAGGCTACAGCACAGACAGACTATCAGCAGCATTTTTATATAGCAATATTTCAGTTAAAATAATCACAATCATGCATTTTAAAATAGGATGCGCAATTCTACAGGAATTCTACTAAGAAATAATACAAACAAACACCACTCAAGCACTTTCAGCTAAATGGGAAAAAACAGACCAAGATACCTTCCGGTGAAAAATACTCTGTGTCTGCGTTTCTTTTTCTTACTACTGTATGTCTTTGATCAGCCAAGAAAAGCAAAACTAAAATCTGCACAATTAAAATCTGCCCCAGCTTTTGCCATGTAGCTGTTTTTTTGTTCACTGAGGCTAAGAATGACCCTGAGAGATTTGAGGCACACGCTGTATTCAGAGTGCAGTTAGTTCTGTTACATGTCAAAGGATGATTCAACCTCAGTCATGTAATCAACGTCCTCATCAATTTCAAAAAGGCAAAAAAAAAAAAAAAAGCAAAACCGTGGGAAATCATTTCCCTCCTTCCAAATCCTCTTGAGTGTGCAATCCCTGTAGCCATTCTAATCACCACCCTCAGAAATCACCATGTGCATAGTACAATGTAGTTAGGTAGATGAACGTTAAACCTGGATGTGTTTTAAAATGTTCTCATGTAAATCTGCCTGAATGTAAATCCCCCTTCAAAAAAGAGTGGCTTTTTAGCTACAGATGTGTTGTAGATCCTTACAAATACTATTGTGTCTTCACATGTTGTATTGTGCTTCACAGCTTGGTTTTGGAAAGATGGATTGTCCTCTCACTGTATTGAGTGCTCAGTGACCACAAGGCAAATAACATGAACTGGTGGAAAAAAAAATAATCACTGGTCATTTCAGTAAAGCGGTAAAGCATCTAATGAAACCGGATCTCTGGTACTGAATAATTTGTGTTTTTATTTTTAGGAAATGAATCTGAACTCATTACAAATCTATTGGTCCTAAACGCTATTGCTTGTGGTGCTTACTGAAGTAAAAAAAACAGAAAACAGTGTCAGCTTTACCAGTCACGCACAGTATGAAGAGCACACTTGTGAGTACAATGAGGTAGATCACATCTTTCCTTACCAGGGATATAATGTATTGCCAGTCTGGAAAATAAATATATATATATGTGATTTTTCTTTTTTTAATAACCTCTTGTGTGTAACTGGAGTGATTTCTTAACCCTGCTTCTGTCTATTTGTTTTGTATAGAGAGCACAATATACTGTACTGTGTTTCCAGATGAAGGCTGTGAAGATGTTGAAACCCTTGATATGGTTATCACTTTGTTTATATTATAACTATTACATTTCTAACAATCACAAATGCCTGCACTACTGTAGGTAGTGTCCCCAGTTTTTCCATTTACAATGAACTAAGTCCTTTTATTTTTTAATAACCATATAACTTGCAGACCTAGGCGTCTGAATTGAGGAGCAGTAGAGTTTAAAAGACGCCGTAGCACATCTGCTGAAAGGAGTCCATCTGACGAACAATGCCAGTCATCTCACTGGTGCTGGTGTCAGATTTGAAGCGATCTGCCAAGGGGAGGGATTTGTCTTCACTGCCCCTGTTTTGTTTTAGGGTGTTCATCATCTGAGTCAAAATGAAAACATGTGGTTTACACATGGATGATTTTCCTAAATGAAAACTATGGACGTGACATACTGTATATGAGACAGTCAGTTATACTCAACTGCTTGTATTTGGATTTCGTAATGGTAGTTATTTTTTTGGCTTTTCATCATCTGCATTCTCAGAAAATGTTACTCAATATTTCATGGAGATTTAAACAGCTATTTTTTGAGGAACTGTTGCAAACACATCAGTTAAGACAGGATGGGTGGATCCATCTTTGTATCCCAATAAACTGATATTTACTCCTTCATTTTAATATTTGAGTTCTTCTCAGATATTACCGTATATAACGCTATGTCATAGGTCAGCTTACCACAGTATGCTTTTCCCGTTCTTATACAAGATACTAATTAGTTTGTTAGCATGGTTAACAGTTTTTCACCTTGCTTGCCCATGATTTCACTGTGCCTACCATGGTATACCACAGTGTGCAGAATACTACGTGCTTACAGTTTACCCTGGTTTTCCATGTTTATTAACATGCTTTACCATACCTTGATATTTTTTTACTATGGCACACTTCTAGACGGGGAAACCTCATGAAGTTGGCACAGCCAGCTTGCTTTTAAGAGGTACTCCTCTTTGAAGGGTCTCCCTCCTGGCACAGTAGACAGTCATGAAAGATTTGTATTTGCCCTTGTTTTGGATGTTTTTGTGTGCAGTTTTTGTGTTTGAACAAATTTGCATTTACACATTTGCACTGTGCATAATGTTTCTAGTTCAACATGTTATGTCACAATGGTAGGGTGCAGGCACTGACCTTAAGAAACTCCTCGAAGTTGATATAACCAGTCCTGCTGTCATCCACCGCATCAAAATAACTGAAGCGCTCTTCATATGATGATTGATCATTGAGTTCATTCATTGTTGCGTCACTGCACAAAGAGAACAAAATTAAATAAATACAATACTAAAATTCTGTATAACAGTATATCCCTGTGTATGTACCCCCTAATATCTGGGGGTGCCACCTAGGTGAAAAAAACATGCTTCTGCATATTTTGAAAAAAATGTAAAAGGTTAAGAAATTGCCAACAAAAGGATATATATATATATATATATATAATCAATGACATATTTAAGCCATATAAGTTTAGAAAATATATCTGTTATATATCAAAGTGGCTGAAAACATATCTGAAATTCTGTACATCCAGTTATTGATAGATCTTCATTCAATACAATTATATATATGTATATATATATATATATATATATATATATATATATATATATATATATATTCTTATAGGCACAATGGTAAGTAAAAAAACCAAAAAAAAAACAGTTGCCTTCTGATTAACTGCTCAGAATTAAAACACCAAAAGGATTTAATTATTATCATTTTTATTTTAAACTACAGTTTTAAACTGACCCTTAGGTAAGCGCCCTACTTGTTGAGATTCCTAGATTCGCCTATACAGAAACTATACAGCCTACTCACAATTCCTTGAACTCGATTAGGCAGTCCTTATCCTTGTCAAACAGTTCAAACTGCTGTTTTAGGTGCGTTATGTCCTGCTCTGACCACTGGGTACATCTTTTGGAATTCGGTCACCTTTGTTTTCCAGTGAGACTGGTACTCTGTTAAAATCACAACTATAATCACCAATCAATTAAAACGATATATGCATAGGCTTATAGATTAGATGTTTCCCAGCAGTTAAACATAAATACACCAACAGTAAATTACAATATGTATCGCTGGTTATTGCCACCCACCTTCAAACTTGGCGTGTTCCGCCGCTGAGCGAACCCTAAGTTGAATCATGTCGTCACAGAACTGCAGGTTGATCTCATGAAGCTGTTTTGCCATATCCGCTTCTACAGAGTCTACAGCAATTATAACAGGTATTAAGTAAACTTAGCCCAAACAAAGAGCCAGCAGTTTAAACTAAAGAATGTATTTTAGCATTACCTTCATCGTAATCAGAGTCCTCATAGATATCGGGCTCATTAACCAGCGGGTAAGATAAGCGGCTTCCCATCTTCAAACCGAGACAGACTGAAAGAATATCAGGTATTGTACAGCTATGACAGCAGAGATGGAAAATAATGGACACTAACTAATTTAAATCACAGCTCTATACTCTGTGGAGATGTTTTGAATCTAGAAAATAGGGTATTTCTAAATCCTCCTAAAATACAAATTGTTCTCGGAAATCTTTCATCTTTTTTATATAAAAAGTTGTAAACCCTCATTTGATTATATATTTATCCTGGTCACTAATAGTCTGTATTATTTTGAGATAAAACATATGGACACATACATAAATAAACATTATTATAAATATTATAGATTAACAGTATTTGAAAAATAGAGGTTTAATTTTCTTTATTCTGAATTTTTTTTTTTTTTTAATTGTTATTGTATTTATAGACCTAATGGTTCAAATACATTTTTAAGTGTTAACCTTAAACTATAAACGGTTTACTAAATTGTATATTTGGAATACGTTTATTTGCTTTCAGCTTTACAAACAAAACACAAACTTTTATCAAGTCCACATGAGGATTTGGTCCGTATTTTTGTCTTTAAGTTTAAATTAAAAACAGCAAATCAAATATGAATACAGTTTCTATTCGCAGAAGGTGCATACGATACCTGCTTTTCTCGATCTCTGTCCAAACGGTGTGGAAAAACCGTTACTTTGAAATTTAAAAATGTACCCGTCGCGCGCTCTCTCCGGCGGGGAAATTTTACTAATTCATATATATATATATATATATATATATATATATATATATATATATATATATATATATATATATATATATATATATATTAAATGGAGCCAAAATAAGGTAAGCAAATGGATTTAGAAATCCTACCAGTAACTAGAAGTCTAATACTGCCACCTGCCATGCATTTTCAGAACTACATAAATAATTAACATTTTCAAAAACTGTAGTAGTTACACCAGTGTACCCAAACTCTTCGCGTGCAGTCGTTTACCGTTAAAAAAATTCACAGAATGTTCAATAAAAAAGTACACTGTTGATTTTTGTGTATATTTCAAACAAGACATTCATTTCCACATACATAATTATTACAGTACAGTAGTACAATGCTGGTACAGTATATTAAAATAATATAAAGAATAATATAAAGGTTGAGGAACACAAAGAAGTACAGCAGTAGGACAGGTTAACGTCATCTCATCCGCAGTTACTGATTCCTCGTTCACATGAGGGGAATAGGCGCGTTGCCTGGGGTGGGCAGGTAGCTGTCTAAGTCTGTGAAGGTGGTCGAGTAGGTGCCTGTGATGTGCAGGTCGCTCAGGCTGTTGTGGTCCTCGAAACCCGGCATCTGTTCATCTGACCCGTCCTCCATCAGGCAGCCACCCCAGTGAGAGGGGCCGGTAGAGGGAGAGGTTGCTATGAGGATCAGCGGATCCAGAGCCAGACTGTCATCTTTTAAATCCTCCCACAGGGGTCCTGTAAGGATGACACTGAGTGTCAGGTGAATGTACACTAGAAGAGGCTAGACCTCTAGTGATGTGCATTTCAAATGATGAGGCTGGTCAATTTACTGGACTTTGCACTTAACATAGCCTCATGTTTTTCTTAGCTTGTACTAATCAGGCACAGGCGGTGTGGTGCATCTCATTAAAAGCTCATCATGCCAGACCTAATAAGCTGTACTTGCCTCTGAGCTCCTGGCAGTACTTACCCTGCAGCTGGAAGTCGGTGAGGCTGGGGTTCAGAGTGTCGATGTCATTGCTGAGCTCCCCCTCCATCAGCAGCTCCTGCATGCTCCGGGACGTGCTGTGCTCAGCCTGCAGGGAGGCTCTGTGGATGGGAGGGGTTTGGGCGGGCAGGGGGGAGCTCAGGGTGCTTGCCTTGGGGGGCTCGTTGGGAGGGATCCCCGAGGAGGGCTGCTGGTGTCCGCTGGGAGAGAAGTGGGGGAAGCCCTGGGGTGTGGGAGGAAGGAACAGAGGCTGGTGGCTGAGGGCCCCCGTTGGGACCTGTAACGGGTGCCTGTGCACCTGGCTGGACATGGCGCGCTGTGCCGAGGTGAAAGAGGGGGCCATTGCGTAGCTGGGGTGCCCCTGAATAAGCAGGGTGCTGGGGTGAGAGGCTGGGAGGGGAGACAGCGTGGAGGAGACCTTGTACTTTACAGGCTTGTCCCCAAGCAGGAGGTCTAGTTCCTCTGCAAAAGCAAGACAAATACTTTAAGCATTGACATTACCCAGCAAGTGACATTAATTACACTATATATATATATATATATATATTGCTGGTGATCACACAATATACGTGTGTATCTTCCCATAATATTATGCCATATACAACTAAAATAGCAAGCAAGTGATAAAATATTTTAAAATCACGAGCTGGGATAAAATGAATTAATAAACGCCAGCAAAACGTTTCATGAATCAAACTGCCATTGGAATGACAGGCGCTAAATCATTCCATAAACACAGCACACGCACTGCATCCATTTTACTTTGATGTGTTCAGTAACCCTACATTAAACTCATGCTCTATGTTTCCAGTGATCAGTGCATGCCTTTGTATTTTCATTTGGATGAAGGAGTGTTCTTGTGTGTCCCTGCCGGCCCTCTTGTCCCCTCTTACCTGGCCTGGCCATGCTCTTGCGCACAGTGACCGGGTCTTTGCGTCTCCACTTGTGCAGCTCCTCCTGCATCTTCTCCACCTTGGCGGGGTTCAGGGCCCACAGGCAGCCCTTGCGCGAGGAGCTGCCAGTCTTGTTCTCCACCTTCTCGAAGCACTTGTTCAGGGACAGGTTGTGGCGGACCGAGTTCTTCCAGCCGTCAGGCGCTGTCTGCGGAGGGGAGGAGAGGGGAGGGGTGCTGGCGTGAGGTACAGTGCTTCCTCGCTATTTTACCAATACTTCTCTAATTTCTGTTAGGCCATGTTGACAGTAAATTGTACTATATCTTACTGTATAAGGGTCCTTCAATAATGGACTGTTTTCAAACTATTTTTTATGTATTTCTTTATGAAATCAGTTACTGTATGCTGTATGGTTTTTATTTTAAAATAGTAAACTTAACTATTAGTAAAAAAAATTTAAAAAGGGCTCCATTAATGGACAATAGCAAGTGTTTGTAGTGCCACATTTTTTAAAAATATTATTATCATTATTATTATTATTATTATTATTATTATTATTATTATTATTATTATTATTATTATTATTATTATGATTATTATTCTTATTATTGCAACTGCAGATTGTCAATTTCATAACGTGTGCGATTTATAAACACAGCCCTTTTAATCTTTATTTGATATCTTTCTGGGAGCAACACCTTACCTTCCGGCATAAATTCTTTCCTCTTCTGCGAGGGTATCTTGGACAAAAGCCATGTTTTTTTTATACATGTAAGTGTCTTTTTTTAATGAATGCTGACATTTATATATTTTTTTAAGAGTCAGTCAACGGTGCAGTTAGAAAAAAAATGAACGCATAATACTTATGAAACTAAATGCTGTCTTCCATCACCAGATGATCTTCCTGATTATATAAATACAACTGAAATAGTGCTGAACACACATGTGCTGTGCAGTAAACTGTAGTGATCTTTAATATGAGAAGGAAAACTAGGAAGCCCTTTGCCAACCCGTGACATCAATAATGATATGCAAATTGAACGATCCTATAAATAACTTTCAATCAAAAAATACTTGGCTCCGAGCTGGATTGAGTGAGATAAATATGAAACCATTGCTGTAGCAAAGCTTCTGTCTCAGTAGGGATTAAAAACACATAGCTTGGAGTTTTGTTTTGTTGCTGTGATCACATTAGACGTTAATAAAAACAGGGCTGTGGCCTACTTTTCAAGAAATCCCAACTGCATTTCTCTTTTATAATGCTGACATTTTACTGTCAGATAGCCTAGCGCTGAGTAGAGTACAAAGCGTTAATATCAGCCTTTAATCAACTGTAAAATTATGATGTAAAATTGAGGAGCAAACAGCTTTAATATGTGAAACAGGTCATGAATAATAGTACTTAAGTTATTTTGGCTCTAGTTTTATAAAAGCAACAATTTTTTCTCCTTCAAAAAAATAGGACTTAAAGACTGGAGTAAACACTTTGAAACTATAGCCCAATATGTCATTTTGTTTACATATTGGGCTACATTGAACTTGAACAGCTTCTTGCAATGCTTTGCTTGCATTTGCTCTTCCTTTCTATGTGGTGTACCACATTAAACAGTCATAAGGGGGATGTTGGAAAGGTTCTGTGTTGTATAAGGAATTTCTTTAAGTGTTTTTTATTACCTTGAAATAAGGGAAGTGTTCGGTCATGAAGTTGTATATCTCGCTGACAGGCAGACTCCCCGTCTTGCTGTTCCTCAGAGCCATGAAGATCAGAATGCTGCAAACCCAGAGCAGATATTATATAGATTTACTGTTCGTCTCCCTCCAGTCTCTGGGATAAAGCCATGTGAGGTGCCTCGTTTGCAGAACTGAAACACTATAGCATTTATTCACGTGGAGTAACGCAGACGTACGGACCAAGGAAAGAGGCTCCAACATGTTTTATGATTATGAATTACGCAGTGCTGTGATTAAAATATAGCATTATCCAGGTGATCTTGGCTCTGCACTGTCAGTGTCGTCCCCAGGCAAAAAAGAAACAGGAATTCAGCTGGCTTCTCTAGTACACGTGGCAGCTATACGTGTGGTATGAAACCCAGGTGAAAACCCCACATGTTTTCATCTATCTTGTCAATGTCAGGCAGAGTGATATTATTTTCCACATGTTTATAAAGCTTTGAAGAACACCTGCGATAACCTCAATGCCTCTGTTCCTGCCTGCTGTGCAGTTCATTCTGCTTAATTTTCGTTTAAATCCATTTGTATTTATTAAATAACATTTAACGAATAGCTCCACGTTCGCTATCTCATGAATTTGTTAATTGAACCCTTAGATTTCTTTCTAATTCTGTACATCTACATTTTCTCTAAGCTTTCTGAGGCAAGGTGGAAAAGCCCTGCACGTTATAAGTGAATGTCAGCCCTGAACTGAGCTGCTCAGTGATTCAGGAGAGGTTTTAACCTGAGGTTTTGACCTCATCCCTGCCAAACTCACAATGCCATGCTTTCCACCCCAAAGTCATCACAAGCCACGAGTCTTCTTCTGTACCGTACTAGACAGGGTGAGCTGTATTGCAGTGCAGCCCTGTTTGTGATGCAGTGCGTGCTGTATTGCAGTGCAGCCCTGTTTGTGATGCAGTGCGTGTTGTATTGCAGTGCAGCCCTGTTTGTGATGCAGTGCGTGCTGCTGGTAGGGTACCTGTAGGAGTAGATGGGTTTCGGGTAGAGGGATTGCTGGGTGTCCTGGGGTGCCTGGGGTGCTATCCGCTGGTAGGGGTAGTGAGAGCTGCCAGAGAGACCCAGAGGATAGATACTGGCTGTGGAGAACTGAGACACACAGACGAGAGAGGAAGAAACACACATCAGAGTTATGCAGGGCCACCTAATCCCAGGTACAAGGTGACCCAAGCATTTTACATGTATTTATTCAGTGTTTGTTTATCAGAATACAAAACAAAAAACACAAAAAAATGTTTCGGCTAACTCAAAAGATGATTCCAATGTGAAATCAGAACTTTGCAGATGTTTTCTCACTGGACATGTGGGTTCAGTAAGGTGAGCATCATGTATTTATCTGAGTGATTACCTGTTGCAGCCGAGGGACAGTGCTGTAGGAGTGTTGAACCTGGGACTGGTAACACTGAGATTTCAAGCCCGTCTCTTGTGGCACGGCTGGTATTTCTGTCTGGTATTTGGGCTCTGGAATCTGAAAAGGCATTTGATATACAGTATATAATATATATCAATGGCAGCTCTGTATTTACACTGCCTATACATTAATCACAAACAGTGGCAATGTAACCCAATTCACCCTGCAAGTATGCCTGAATGCAATGGATGCCGTCATGCTTGGTAAATTCCATCCCTGAAGTGTCACTTATAAACTCAGTAGGCTACTTTTTAATGCTGCTGTGATAGAATATTAAGAATTGAAAGATCTTCAGTGCAATGCTGGCAATGGAATAGATATAGGCATCAGCTCTGGGAACTTTTGTTAACACAATCACAGACAGAGAATCTTGTTTCAATGCAAAATGTCTCACTGTCTTGAAATCCACCCTGGTCATAAATTTATCTAGAATTATAAATCCCCACCATCACTCTGCTGCTCTGCAGGCATTGTCCCGCGCTGTACGGCGGCACGTTGGCCCATGTAGTTGACGTTGGATGCTCCAGGGGGCGCTGTGACACTGCGTCTGGCTTTCTGTGGTGCTCCAGACCCCCGAAGCAGTTGAAGGAGCGTTGGCACTGCGGGGCGGAGCAGGGGTCCTGCTGAGCAGACCCCCCTTCTCCAGGGTACTCCTCTGTGCTGAACTGCCGGCGGTACGGGTGAAAGCGACTCTGATCCGCAGTTCCGAACGTCTGTCCCGGGAGCTCATCATTGCTGTGCCGCCGGAACTTCTGTGCATGGCAGCTCTTGGGACTGTAGAGGGCGCTCTCGTTACCTCGGAATGAATGAGCTCCTTCTGCAGCTCCCGACTCATCCTGCAGGAGGAGAAGAGAAACATTTACCGTTTGGGTAATGCCTAGAGATGTCCTGGAGATGGAGCATGGGAATTACAAATGGCATACTGGCAGATGGCTTAGTAATGTCACTAAACTCTCATTAATAAAATTCAGCTGAGAATCTGTAGGTCAGCTTATTGTGGATGTATAGAGAAGCTAAGGAAAGCAGCCCTGTCCTACAGTCATGTTCAGTTGTACACTAAAATACACTTGTTTCTGTTTTCTGCTTTCTGAGCCCTGTATCATAACCTTGTTGACAGTCCAGTTTGTATACATTCTCGCTTGCCACTGTCACCCTGTGAGCTAAATGAGAATGTTATTTTCAGTATATAAATCTTTAAACTATGAAAAAGCTGTGCTAGCAAACCTGTTTTTTGAGATACACAGGTATTAACATTTACAGTAGCTGATCATTACTAGCATGGGCTCATAAGGTAAGAGACTTGCTCAATAACTGTACAGAGCTTTGCACCTCTATAGACATCTACTACATCCAGCGACTAGAAATGGTACAAACAAATATAGTAGTGAATCTATTATGATCAGGAAAGAGACTAATGCTAATGCTTTTAATAAATGTATTAAAAGGGGTAAAGAGGAATGTGTTTGAGCAGGTTTAAGAGTTATTGTGCAACAGTATTTAGGTAAAAATGTCCCCACAGTATTAATTTCAACCAGCATGTGATTTATTACATTAAAAAACCCTTTGGGGTTTACATTGGTAAAATGCCGATAGTTGTTCTTGAATCTGTCTTTAAACCTGCTGACTTGTTCATTAAAATTCCTGTGCAGCTGCACCTTGGATATTAGGAAATCAAACAAGTCTTCATTAGAACAGGGGACACATTGAACTCGTAGCTGTGTCCATTTAATCACCTCTCTCGCTGTGCAGCCTTCAGCGAATGCTGTTTAGCAAACTTCAGAACAGGTTCAGCTCAGTTTAATACAAGCAACACTTTTGAAATGTCTTGTTGAGTAACAACCGGTTAAAACCATCTTCTTGGAATGTGAACAAACAGAGGTCTAAACCCTACATTCTAAACTTATGTCTTACCTCGATTACTATCTAGCCTTAAACCCTGAGGGGTTTTTGTTTTTTTTCAGAAGCAATTTTGTGCTGCAATAGTAAGTAAGCATGGCAATGGCATAGAAACAACAATAGGAGATCATACACATTAGAGGCTATTAAACGACACATTAAACATTAGGAACATTCACATAATACATGCATTAGACATTGGCCTCTCTTTTGTGACTGCACTTGCAAAGGTAGCTCTGCAGTTGTGCCACATTGTGATTTGCAAGGGCCAAGTTGAACAGCAGCAATTCAAACAATTAAAACCTCAGCTGCAGTTCCTGTAGATTCATAAGCAGCAGAGCAGCCGCTCTGTGAGTTTTACCTGTGTCTGTGTTGGCTGTAAGTGGGGTGACTCTGGGGTCCCGTGAGTCGGCATCGTTGAGTTGGGCGGTCCCTGCAGAGAAGGGGTCCCGAGGGAGGCAGGGGAGAAGGTCCTGCTCTGAGGCGCTGAGGTCATCGCCAGGAGCTTGTCACAGCCTAGACCTGGGGGGGATTTCAAAAACATCCCACCTGATTATTCTTCATGTGGTGATATTAAGCGTTTGTTATATAAACACACTTTTATAAAATGGCTTACTTATCTTAGTGGGTTTTAAGGTAACTTTAAAATTGCTGATTTTGTATTATGTGTATACTGTTATTTCAATATGTTACTTAAATGGTCTGATTGTGGCAGTTGTATGTGTGACATGCTATACAAATGTATTGTGGTTTGTTCTTTTTTCTGCCATGTACTGCACAGTGCTTTGCGATACTTTATAGCCATGAAAAGTGACAAATGTAGTTAGTTTTTTGGCCAGTCATTTCAGAGCTGCTCCCTCCCACTCGAAATGCAGTTAGAATCTAGGAGGACACAGCATTAGTAGAAATGCTAAACTCAAGGCAGGGTTATCAATGGAAAAGATACTGTACACTGCTCTCCAACCACTACAGAAACATCCTGTGTCCCACTACAGTCCTTGTAGGACTGTATGGCATATTGGACTGAATGTCTTTGTACTGTGGAAGCAGAAAATAATGCTTTTGCTGTATTTTGTCAGCTGAATCTAGCCCCGGGTGTCATTGAGAATCCAGGTTGGAAATGTAGTGTAATTGAGAAAGTTGGCTTCCCAAATGCAAGTGACCCATGCTAGTATGGGATGCTCTTCTCTCTGGGACCCTGTGCATTGGCGGCTGTCTGTTCAGCCATGCAGACTCATCGGGACAGACTGCACAGTCAGCCCGAAACTAACCCAGCAAGCTCATTACGATCTCAAGCAAACCGAGACGAATATGTCATACCAAACAAAAAGAACCTTTTTTTTGACCGATTACACAAGCTAGATATTGTATTCTTTTTTGAGCGGCGGAAAACAACACATTCACAATGCTTTGCCAGAGAAGCATGAAGCCTCAAGTGACACACACGTAATGTAGGCACCTCGTGCTGTCTGAGAAAGCGGAGAGGGGCTTTTTGTTAAGCTCTGATCTGTCAGCCCTGCTTGACTGGAAACCCTCTTGGTTTTCGTCCTTTTACTTAGTGAGGACACTGCTCATAACGTCCCGTCCGATCTCCATTTCACGGGGGGGGGGGGGGGGGGGGCGCTGGGTCAGTACTTGACAACGCGTGCACAGCCTGTCAAGTGCTAAGGAGCCTGTCAAGCGGCAGGTTGGGGGAAACGTTTACTTCACCTCTGAATTAGCGCATGACGGATTGTTTGACTTGGAGGGCTGCGATAGTGTTTCAGGAAAGCTCAGATGAACACCTTTCTCTATTTCTGTAGCCTTTAGTGATTTTTAGTGATATATATATATATTTTTTTTTTTCTAAACTTGTAATTCAATTTATCTTTACTCCAGGGGTGAGCTGAAGGACTGGCCTGTTTGTATTGCCGGTTTTAGGGGGAGTGATTGCTAAAAGAAAGAGCCAATTAATTCACTCATCTTTATTCCACACGAAAAAAATAATTTGTGTGGGTCTTGATGGGAAAGAATTGAAGAGACCAGACTAAATACCGTTCCACAACTAACAATTGAAAAGCTCTTTACAGTGCTTTACCATGCTTTCACCCTGCTTAATTACCCTTTGCTGTGCTTTTACTGTGGGAAACTTGCCCTGTATAAGGGTATACCTTATAAGGATGAGGCTGACGCTTTGCAATCCATATGACATTTCAAATTGTTAACCAGGGCAGGAGCAGTTGAGCATTGCTGACCAGCAGGTAAGGAGTCTCCTGAGAGTGCTGAAAAAGGAGCGAGCCCATTAGGAGAAGCTCGGGGTGTAATGTTTCACAGGCAGCTCTGTTTTCTCTTTCATATGGATATACTTAGCTAACTTTTAACTCCAACCTGCTTCCGAGCATGTTTATTCTGTCATGCCTAAGAGACTAACCTGCCTTTGCCGGATGTGATTGGCACTGCTAATGGACTGTGTCATTCTTCCTTCCAATTTCAGCAAACTGTAATCACTATGTCATGCTTTTATCTTTCTTTTTTATTTTTCTGTCCTCTATAGCCTTCTTAGGGAAAACAGGCAGGGAGGGAAACTGTTAAGACAGCTGTATGTATTATAATTCCACTGCAAAACGCTGAACCCCACTAATTTAGTATAAAGCTTTTTCTTCTGCATTGTATTGTGCATGGGGGTTTGGCTGAGAACGGATGAACAAGCAGGAAACCTGCTTGACACATTGCAATCGCTGCCCTGCCGTTGAACACAGCAGTCTGAACCAGCCATCTCTGCTTGTGCTTAGTAGCCCAAGTAAAGACAAATGCTTAGAAATCGCTCTCTGGAATATTCAGTTGCAATACTGGGCCCCCAGGTGGCGATATGTCCCATTATAAAACTTTCAATGTGATTTTAGCTGGAGCTTGTTAAATATATAGGAGGCTGTGTGGTCCAGTGGATAAAGAAATGGCTTTGTAACCAGGAGGTCCCCGGTTCAAATCCCACCTCAACCACTGACTCACTGTGTGACCATGAGCAAGTCACTTAACCTCCTTGTGCTCCGTTTTTCGGGTGAGACATACTTGTAAGTGACTCTGCAGCTGATGCATAGTTCACACACCCTGGCCTCTGTAAGTTGCCTTGGATAAGGGTGTCTGCTAAATAAATAATAATAATAAGGATTCCTTCATTCCTCCTTACCTAACAGGCCTGCTTTGCAGTGCTGCAATCTAAATCTGGTAATGTATTTTCTACCATGGCTCCTCCCCGCACAGCCTAACAAAGTTCTGAAGCCACTCAGGTCTCTCTTTTGCCAAGGATGTGTAGCTGTGATTTATGAAGGCCTGGTGCAGTTTCCTCCTGAAATGAGAGTGTGATTTATGAGTGGTGGCTGGGTGTGTTCTGGGCCCCAGGACTGTGGGAGGGCAGTGGAGTCTTGGCTGGGCAGTTTCAAGCATGGCTTTCCCTTTACCTCAGCTCTCAGCAGTTAAGACATGAAGTAATGTTAAAGATGAGGCTTTACTTCACTTTTTTACGGTTTATTTAAAGACTGTGGTGTAGATGTACTGAAGTGTTGAGTCTGTCGCAATCATTGCAAACCACATGCAAACCAGACGGAAGTGTAGCGTGAAATGTACTAAACAAACGCAACGCTGTTAGCATCATTTTAACGAATGATTTGCAAATGTGCGCTTTAGCTTTAAATGACTATGTAATTCTGGGCGTTCCTGCAGAAATTCGCAAAAACAGGTTGGAGGTAGTGCAAATGAGGGATCAAAAATATTGTAACGAGATGTACTAAAGCTGCGGGCAATTGCGACAATTACAATTGCATCAATTTGTTAAGCACTTTTGAAAGCACGTTTTAAACAGTCGCAATTGTTGCTGGCATTTCCCAGTCCGATTTTTCTCGTGTGTTGCCAGTTCTGCTCAATGTATTTTTGAGACAAACACCCCAGTACCCAATTTTCACTAAAGTCAGGGTGCACTTACATGTCTTGAAAACACATTTCTGTGACATTTCTGGTTTTCCCAGCGTGCTGGGAGCAACAGACTGCACACATGTGCCACTAACCCCTCCAGCTCATTCTGAGCATCTGTATAGGACCGTGATCTATTGTGTGTTAATTGTCTAAGTTACTAAGCAGACCAAGTTAAAAATAATAATAATTAAAATAAAATTTAAAAAAACCTAAAATCATTTCGTTTCAATTTAAAATAATCTTTTATTCACCTTGTACACCAATGTGTACAATGCAGCAGCATGGTTTATTTTGTGTTACCAGTAGGCTAAAGTAAAAAAAAAAGTGTGCTAGGTGTTCATTTGATTTTACTACTGTACTGTATACTGTATAGGCCTACTGTACAGATTTATATTTTTACATAATGTAATGTGTAGCCTACCCAAAACACATTAGTGTTATTTCAGTGCAATGATTTATATTTAAAATACATCGAGAACTGTAAATGTATGTGTGCACGATTTTATTGTATTGTTTTTAAACCCGACACCTCCTTATGTTGGACAAACATGTCCAGTTTAGGGAGGGGCTACTGTATGATTATGAAAAGCTTTTTGGGGGTGAAGGTTGGGTCCCCACTATAGAATCTGAAGGAATTAAAACGCCTTTCATTTATATATACTGTATATATAACAGTATTAAAATAGGTAAAATGAAGACGGAACAGAATGCATTGTACAGATGACCTTTACAATTAACAAAAACAATGTTATTTTGATTCTTGCGCCCTTGCATGTATAGCCGTTCTCCTTCGGGCACCCTCTGCTGCAGCAAAACCACAACTCAACTGCCGCTATTTTATTAGAAAACATGTCGCACAACTCTCGCTAGAGATCTCGATAAGATGATGCAAATAATATTTAAATTAGTATATTGCGGCACTCTTCATTAACATATTTTTTTCTTAGTACATACGACAAAATGTGTACTTTCAAATTGTCGTAAACAAAATGCAAATTGCGGTATGTTTGCGCTGCGACTGGCCCATCTTACTACATCTACCCTAAAACATGTTTTGATGAATTAAACTATTTTTTCTTAAATGAAACACTTTGTGTTAGCATTGGTGAATGCTGTATTTCCAAACACTTACACATTTCCAGACACTCCGATAGAACCTGTCATTCGAGACACAGGCCAGGTGAAGTTCCTGCACATCTCCAGAGCTAGCTGAACTGTGCTATCAGCTGCCCTGTTTTTCAAGGTTTTCAACAAAGTCTGCAATTTGCACTGAAATGTTACAAATGTAAGATAAGCAATTAGAGAAGCCAATTTAAATACTCTGTAGTCCCCTTAAGTAGTTTCCTATTGGTTTTGTGACATGACAAGTGTTGTTGCAGTGTAACCAATTGTTAAAACAAGTTTAACTCCCCATTAATCATTTTGGATCAAGCGTGCAATACTTCTCTAAACTGTGAGCTGGATATTTACATTACTGTATCCACACTGGCTTAATGTTTCTGTAACACACTCCTCACATTGCTCTGATTTCTTGGCTGGTGTCCATCGAGTACTGTCCCCTCACTTTAATAATGAGCACTAGTCTAAACACTCCGTTCTCAGCTCTGCCACTCTGTACCTTAATAATGAGCACAAAAGCACTCCACTCTCAGCTCTCCAGTGCTGTCACTCTGCACCTTAATAATGAGATAAAGCACTCCATTCTCAGCTCTCCAGCACTGTCACCCTGCACCTTAATAATGAACATTAACACACTCCATTCTTAGAGTCCAGCCCTGCGATTACCGCCCACTCTCTGCTGTCACCAAATACCTTCACAATGAGAGCAAAGCACACTGCACTGTCAGGTCGTCACCCTGCACCCTTAACAGTGAACAACAAAGCAGTGCATTCTCACCTCTGCAGCGCGGTCACACAGCCTCTTAGCTGCACATTCTCCTGCCCACGGAGAGGAGCTCTAGTTGGAAGCAGAATGAGCAGTGAGAATGAGAGTGTTAAACTCCACTTGGCCGTTGGCCAGTTTGCTGTAATGGAGACTGCTGGAGAGACCTGCTCAGACAGGTTTAAAAAGGATCGCTCAAGACACCAGCAGCTGGGAGACCTTTTGAAAATCAAGAAGTAACTTTTTTTTTTTTTTTATAACAATTGGGGGCATTAGATCCACTCCTTCTCAGGTCCACCAGCATGCATTGGTGCATAGACCTGGTTCTGTGAAGCAGAATACCCAACCGATAAACAGAATACTATCTCTGGCTATCTATGAAGACTTAGCGGTTTGTCTATATGTGTTTATCTGCAGAGACCGGGAAGCTGTACCCGTGTCTATCTGCCTCTTTTTGCATTCATAACGCATGCATGCCATTCTTTTTGTTTAAGCATGCAAAAAGGATCTACAGCTATGGCCAAAAGTTTTGCATCACCTAGAATTTTAGGACTGAGACATAATTAAAAAAAAAAAAAAAAAAAAAAAAACTATGTTAACCTAATTTAGATCTTTTATGTCACAGCATGTAATCAAAGAAATGATATAGCAAAAGTCTACCGGAAGCTATATTAGTAAAGTACAGTATTTCATGTTAGATTTCGAAATGTCGCATTTTTTTTTTCCAGTTTTTCTCCAAGTATTTATTTTGAAAACTACAAAGCGGTATGTAATTCAATAGCTTAACGTAACATCATTCAGCGGGTTTCATTCGACTTCATGAAGCAAAATGAGTTCATTCTAAAGGGTGATGCAAAACTGTTAGCTGTACTTTCAAAGTTTACACTGAGGACATGTGTAAATTAGATTGAACACATGTTATTAATCGTGAGTCTGGGCGCTGCAGCATTTAAGAACTTTTGCTCCAAAACGAATCCACTTGAATTCATTTTGGTCTGATTAAATTCAGAACCAGCGTTCAGGTGTAGTACAGGAAGTTCACTGCATGTGCGTTCGTGGATTCCCTTGTGTTTAAATTCCATGTACGGATCATTATTCCACCAATGACAGACTCTCAACCCTACATCAATCCTTTGTTCCTTCCAGACAAAAAAAGGGGCGCATACAGAACTATTACCACAGCCAACTCCTTAGACTTTTATGTGCATTAGAAAGCAATGAACTTGGGAAAATGCTGGATAAACTAGAACAGAAGCTTGACACCAGAAGTTAAAAGGCTCTTTTATCTGCCTTGTAAAACCAAGCCAGAAATCATTAAAATAATAATAATAATAATAATAATAATAATAATAATAATAGTAATAATAATAATAATAATAATAATAATAATAATAATAATAATAATAATAATAATAAGCACATACCAGGCTTGTCTTATTGTGCTTGTGTGTTCTCCAGCTATCCCGCTCCAAAACTGGCACTCAAAGAAAGAGGGAGGCCCACATCACGTCCTGTAGCTGCTCAACAAAGTGCCTGCCTGCCTGCCTGCCTTCTGACAGCGATGTCTTTACTGGAGGGATCCTGCAGTTCAACCTCTGTCCCAAAGGAGAGCAGCAGTCCTGAGTGTGACTTGGACGATCACAGATCTTTTATAGAGAGGACGAGAGACAGGAACTAAGACAGAGAGAGAGAGAGAGAGGGAGAGAAAACAAAACTGAATTCTCCTCTTACCTTCTTACTGAACCAAAACAGCTTACCTCTCTCTCTCTCTCTCACTCTCTCTCTCTCTTTTGAGCAGTTTAGTCTAATGAAGTAATGTTAAAGATGAGCGACAGCTTTTTTTTTTTTCCTTCTCAGTGTATCTAAGATTACATCAAGTTAAATCAGGCAGCTGGTAATAAGGCAATAAATATATTCTTATTCCCCTCCCCTCTCCCCCCGGGGCTGGAAGACATGAATCGAAATGCGAGAGATAGCTGGGAGCTGGCTTTCACATCACCTGCCAAAATGACCCCAATCCGAGAGCAACAGGCCCCAGAGCGATCTCTGTTTATTAATAATAGCTGCACTGCAAGATTTTTTTCCATTTACATACTTTTGTGCTTGTGTGTGTGCTTTCCCCACCCACCAATTACTGGCAATACGTTTCATTTTCTGTTTAACAGTGTTTACATCGACAGTTGTGGAGACTAAGAAAGACTTATCTATACTTTATATACTTTATATATTTATAATTATTGTATACTGCATGGGAGTGTTTTTCTATTGGGCCTTTTCTGTTGGGCGTGTCTGTATCTTCCCTCTCTCTCCAGCAGGGGAGCTCCAGGAGCTTGGGGCAATACTAGCCCTGCTCTGAGTTTCCTTTAAGCCTACACTGTTGTTAACACCCCCTCTCTCTCTTTTCTCTTTTCTACCATGTTCCCAGCACAGTTTAAAGTGCCACAGTAAATAATACCTCCCTTAAAAGAGTAGGGCTGGCGTCCTGGGTTTGAACTAGAGGTTCAGTGTGTTGATTTTAAGGTTCCTTGTCTGTCTCTCACTGGTGGTCTTCAGACGAAATGTTCGCCTCCTTCCGTTTTACAGTTTCATGGCAGTGTTTCTGATTGATGAGAGATGCATCGTTTATGTATTGTTCAGAGCGCAGGCCTGTACTGTAAGTCCCCGAGGCTGATCGAGCCGGTAGTGAAGGTGTCAGGGATTCAAAACAGTGGCAGCGGAGCAATCACATACCTCCACACACCTGGTGCTGGAGCAGTCAGCAGCTGTCACTCATCGCTGCTCTCGTTGGGAACATTTCCACGGGCTTCCAGTCAGTCAGGAGCACAGAACAATGGTGGCAGCCTGAGCTCTCAATCAGCCAACCGCTTTCCCACCTTCAATCTGGAGCTCAATAAATTGGGAGGGGGGGGGGGGGGGTCCTACTGCAGAGAACCCAACTGCCTCCAGCACATCATACAGAAGCACTCTGGATCACTCTGCAGTTACAGCTGGTTTCACAGACCCAGGTTAGCACCAGTTCTGGATTTCTTTACTAAAGGATTAGTGCTAAGCACGGTCTGTAAAACAAGGCGAATGTCTACCTGTGATCCTATATGCCTGTCCATGCTACTGCAGCAAGAGCCAAAGTAGAAGGTGGTTTATTGCACATTCAAGGGTATTGCTGTTTTTTTGCTATACTGTTAATAGAAAAAAATGTATCTATCCATATTTTAAAAACCACCAATGGTGCCAAGAAGCAGAAGGATTTACAGCTTTGCGGATTAGTGCAATTAGCTGAAGCTTATACAATTAAAATAGCTATTAATGTAACCTTAGCCCTACATGCGTTAGCATGATATATTTTTGGCAGATGTTCCATGGATATAGCGAGTCTAAATACTCACTTTGGTGATTAATTGCAATACTGCTGTGCTTGGTTGTTACAGTAGTGGGCGCCAGAGGGGCAGGGAAAAAGTACATGGTCACCTGCTGTATGTTCTTTTAACGTGCTTGCACAATGCTTTCCATTTAAATTAGAGATTGCTTTTAATTCGCTTCATAGGTCCAGTTGACAGGGAAACTGCATTGTATTTAAGCTACACAGTTTCTAATGACTCTGAACATAACATGTACAATGAAAGCTGTATTGTATTTTTTCTGAGAGGAACACACACACACACACAGCGTACAATGTAAAAGACTTGAAACCCAAAATGTGATAGTACTGAACATTTATTTCAATATTTCTTAATAAATGAAAGGACGGTAGATTACATTCTATAACAAACCATTAACTGTGTCCAGAGGCTCAAGGCTTTGAGTAAACTTGGGAATCCCACGAGCCGACCAGCTGCGCTAAAGCAAATCCTTTATTTCAATTTTATAATAAAACGGAACAGGCGGGATCAAATCCTCTGCGGCTTTAGCTTAACGACAGCTTGACCAGTATGTGCGCGGGTATTAAAGGCATGACTGGTTTCATTTAGCCAGGTCAGAAAATCCATGCTGTGATCACACTTCCTGTAACTACAGTTTTTTGTGCTTTTGCATTTACAAAAAAAAAAAAAAAAAAAACTCAACAGTAAGAACAGATCACTTTTCAAAAGTTAAATGAAACCAAAAAAAAATATTATTACAAAATAACAGAAGAGTTTATCTTAAATAAAACAGCCCAGTCCTTCGAAGACACATCCAAAAATATATATAAATGAAACTGAATTAGCTTTCGGCAGGACCAATGGGTTTATGGTGATACAATGAGGTATTTTGTAGAAAAATAAATTAATGCAAATCAATGGAACTAATGTCAAGCAATATTTGATTTGGGGAAAAATACAAATTAACACAGAGTGGGACTTTCAAAGGAATACATTAAACTTGAGACTGCAGCATGTGCTATTATTAATCTTGCTTGGAGTGTTGGATATAGTGACATTAAAAAGTGCAACATTTGAGCGACTCACTTAAAAGACTTTAGATGACATTAAAAAGCAATGCTCCTCTTTGTTTACTGCTACAGTTTTTGTGTCTTTTTTTCAGGATCAACACAACACACATCTACACAATGTATAATAAAAAATAAACAGAAAAAAAGATTGTAGTCTGTGCAAAGACAGACCATTTTACAGTCAAGGAAAGTGGGTAAGCCCATCTTCTAAACAATTAAAAGGACCTGTTTAATTGCTCTATTTCTCTCTTACTTTAGCTCTCTTTTAAAAGCCAGATGGTGGGGATGACAGCTGGATAGAGCAAAGTGGAGTTGAACAGAAAGACATTTTTCAACACATATAAAAGCCAGTTGTGAGAATGTCAGAGTGCTAACTCCCTCCATGTCCAGTGCTCTGCCCCTCGCCCACAGTGATGATGACTGTGGAGGTCAGAGCTGAGCTCAGGGTCCCGTCCCGTCTCCTCTCTCGCTGTCTGTGGGTTTAGGGAGGGCCTCTGGTGGTGTTTGCCCACGATGGGAATGTGTCCAGCTGGAATATGACCGTTCCCCAGGTGTTGAGGGCCAGTGTGATGGACAGCACGCCTATAATGTTCAGCATGAATCCAGTTTTCGCCTGCAGACATACAAAGCTGTTTACTCTCAACATTCAAGGAAAATGTTTCTTACAAAACCTGGAACAGCTTTGACCGCTATACTACCCTGAAGATTATTAAACAGGTCTCTCCGAAACCTTCTGAGAAACAGGCACATCAGCCAACGGCCGTTTTGAAAGTGGCAGTCGCTGTGCTGTAGTGGACAGAGCGGGGGCAGGGACTCACCATGTCCACGACTTTCAGATTCCCGTATGAGAAGACGATGGCGTTGGGAGGGGTGGCGACAGGAAGCATGAAGGCCAGGGAGGCGCAGAGTGTGCAGGGCAGCATGATGTACAGAGGGTGGAGTTCAATCTCCTGGGCCTGGAAACACCAAGCACACACAACAGCACTGGTCAGCGTTACTGACTATTGATTATACAAAGGGGTTGATCGGAACAACTCATACCACAGCTAGATTTTCCTTAGAGTAATTTAAAGCCCCAAGGAATTCCATTGGATTTCCACAACTATTTTTGAGGCTAATCCCAGGGTAACCACTAATAGGTGATTGATGCAATCCAGGGCGATTCACCAGTGCTGTAAAATTATATATATGTAAAATGACTTCTGTGAGAACTCTCCTTTTTTAAAGAAAGAAGAAAAAAAATACTGCAACCATAGCGTGTCAGAAAAAAAATAAGTAAATCCATCCCTTTAAAAAAAAAAACTTTGAATGCCTAACTACTGGGAGAGAAGTGAAAGAGAGTGCTGGTTACCATGGATGCCAGAATGGGCAGGAAGAGGGTGGTGGTGGCCACGTTGCTGGAGCACTCTGTGAAGGTGGCCACTAGGAGGCAGAGCAGCACAGCAATGGCAGCGGGAGGGATACTTTGCAGGGGCGCCAGCTCGTGACCCATCCACACAGACAAACCAGACGCCTGCAGCCAGAGGGAGAGAAGAGCTACACACTCAGATGGCAAAGAATCGGGTACTGGTAAAAAAATAAGATTCACATAACAAAAACAAAATGTAAATCGACTCCTGTCACATTTGACTTAAAAAAGTGCAAGCCAATGCTTTAAAATATTCTCACCTCTTATGAACAATAGCAACATTATCACTGCCTCCCCTTTCTTTCTGGTTTTGAAAATCCATTACTTCTTTACTTGTGTTTTTTATGCTACTAATGCAGCGCATTAGCTGAAAATTCACATGCTTCTATGAAAGGGAGGTGGACAGCGATGATGTTAATAAAGTTAGCCAAAGGTATGAAAATTGATTTTAAAGCATTGGTTATCACACACAGATCTGTCTAAAACTGGGGAGTGCAGAAGCAGAAAGCATGGATGACTTCTGCATGGTTCTGAAAAGTGACGCCTCTGTGAGTCACTGGGTTTACCTCGCTGCCCTTAGCCAGGGCAAACCCTCCTCCCAGGAGCAGCAAGATGTTCCAGGGCATCTTCTGGTGAACCGTATCCCAGTCCAGCAGAGCCTTCGGGGCCTTTATCTTCTGGCTCTCCTCTGGAAAGATGGAGCAAACACACACATGAATGTGAACTATGAAGTTCTGTGTTATCTTGGTACAACACAAGCTGATCTGAAATCTGCATGGAAACTCTGGCATTCCACTGTGCGTGATCACATCTCAGGTTAACATGGAGAATCTAGGAATGTGCTCGATTCTGATGCGATTCACAATGCTTCTTTAAATCTGCAGAAGTGTCCTTCCTTACCTCCCTCTCTTCCGCCTCCCGAACAGAAACAACTTGGCAGTTTGGAGGGGATAACAAACAGCACCAGAGCCATGAAGATAGCCACCGTCCCGTCCGTCACAAACCTGCCACACAGAAACAGCCATCAGTTGCACCAAAACAGCCATCAGTTGCACCAATCGCTGCACTGCAACTACAGTGTACATCCATACAAACTGGTCACTTGAGACATGCCATACACTGCCAAGCACAGTTCTCCCCTTCAAGCTGATATTCATCTCTATTTATTAGAATAAGAATGTGCCAGTTAGTAAAGTCCATTGCTTCAATTTTAAAGAACACATTTCACACCATGTTTGGTTAAATCCAACGAAACCACAGTTACAAAATGTCATCAATGGTGGCAATACAAAATCCGGGCACCAATGTCATCGTGCATCATTCCGCACTGGGAAGGTGGCGTCTGACTCACTGCTTGCCGTCCTTGTTGAAGAGGACGGTGGCCCAGCCTGGCATGAAGCCCGGCTCGCGAGTGAACCACAGCACCACCAGCAGCACGAACACGGTGAGGATGCCTCCCTCAGCGAAGGTCATGGAGCCCAGCTTCTTGAGCTCGTCCTTGATCACCTGGCTGGCTTGACGGTCCTTCTCCGAAACTTGCCCTCCGCAGCCAAACGTCTCCTTGAAGCTGCAGGACGGGAACACAATCCGAATCAGAGCTGACAAGACGTGCAAGCGTGTGTTTCAATTCAGAGCAATAGCAAGGAAAATGTTGGGAACACTTTACAGATCCATTATAAGCAGTTCTATAGAACCTTTAAGACATGTTATTAATTATCCTATAAACAGCTTAACAGTCGCAGATGATCATTAGAATCAATCACACGAAATCACCTCTAGATATTATTAAATAGTTCATGTAAAACAGATAACAGCTCTCTAAAGCGTAACTGAAAATGAATGACTGAATTATAAAATGCAAGCCCTACTTGAAGCCCATAAACATGAACTGCAGCCAGAACCAAGCCAGAACCAGCATGAGCATCATATTGGGGAAGGCGAATCCAAACCAGGTGGCAAAGTTGACCACGTCTCCGTTAGCTGGGAAGAGCCTGCAGAAAGAACAAGACAGATAACGAGAAGGTGTTGTGCATCGCAGTGCACCGCTCCTCCCCGGAGCTCAGCGAGGGCCAGCAGAGGCTGAGGATGAATAACAAACTGGGGCTACAGTCTATCAATCACTCTGCACCGGAGAAATCACACAAAAGTCAAACATCAACTGCATTTTTCATATTTTGCTATAAATCCCTATTTATAAATGAATCCACCACTTTTGACAGTTGCATATATTCACAGCACTCATGCTATACATACTACACACACACACATACAGTGCCTTGCAAAAGTATTCAGACCCCTGACCAATTCTCTCATATTACTGAATTACAAATGGTACATTGAAATTTCGTTCTGTTTGATATTTTATTTTAAAACACTGAAACTCAAAATCAATTATAGTAAGGTGACATTGGTTTTATTTTGGGAAATATTTTTAAGAAAAATAAAAAACTGAAATATCTTGCTTGCATAAGTATTCAACCCCTGTGCTGTGGAAGCTCCCAGTTTACACCGATGAAAGAAATGGCCCTAACGAGGACTCAATTACCTTACCATTGGTCTGCACCTGTGAACCATTAAAGTTGCTGTCACATTTTCTGGATAAAAACCCCACTGTTGAAGGATCATTGGTCAGGCTGTGAATCTGATGGAAAATGAAGACCAAAGAGCATTCTACAGAAGTTAGAGATAAAGTAATACAAATGCATAGATTAGGGAAAGGGTACAAAATAATATCCAAGTGTTTGTATATCCCAGTGAGCACAGTTGGATCAATAATCAGGAAGTGGAAGCTGCATCACACCACCCAGGCACTGCCAAGAAAAGGCCATCCCTCAAAACTCAGCGCTCAAACAAGAAGGAGACTTGTGAGAGAAGCCACAGAGAGGCCAACAATCACTTTGAAGGAGCTACAGAGTTCAGTGGCTGGGAGTGGAGTAATGGTGCACCAGTCAACCATATCAAGAGCTCTGCATAACACTGGCCTGTATGGGAGGGTGACAAGAAAGAAGCCGTTACTCAATAAGTACCATCTGAAAGCACGTCTGGAGTTTGCCAGAAAGCATGAGAGTGACCCAGCTGCGATGTGGGAAAAGGTTTTGTGGTCAGATGAGACCAAGATAGAGCTTTCTGGCCAAAACTCAAAGCGCTATGTGTGGCACAAACCTAACACTGCCCATGCCTCAAGACACACCATCCCTACAGTGAAGTATGGTGGTGGCAGCATCATGCTGTGGGGATGCTTCTCATGAGCAGGGACTGGGCATCTTGTTAAAATTGAAGGAAGAATGGATGGAGCAAAACACAGGGAAATACTGCAAGAGAACCTGCTTCAGTCCGCTAAAAAACTGAAGCTTGGGAGGAAATTCACCTTTCAGCAGGACAATGACCCCAAGCACAAGACCAAAGCAACATTGGAGTGGCTCAAGAACAAAAAGGTGAATGTCCTACAGTGGCCCAGTCAAAGTCCTGATCTCAATCCCATTGAGAATCAGTGGCACTATTTGAAAATTGCGGTCCACAAGCGTCGTCCAACCAACCTGAACAACCTGGAGCAAATCTGCCAAGAAGAATGGGCCAAAATCACTCCGACACTGTGTGCAAAGCTGGTACATACTTACCCCAAAAGACTTAAAGCTGTTATTGCAGCGAAAGGTGGCTCTACCAAATATTAATGTGTGGGGGTTGAATACTTATGCAAGCAAGATATTTCAGTTTTTATTTTTCTTAAAAATATTTCACAACATAAAACCAATGTCACCTTACAATAATTGATTTTGAGTTTCAGTGTTTTAAAATAAAATATCAAACAGAACGAAATTTCAATGTACCATTTGTAATTCAGTAATATGAGAGAATTGGTCAGGGGTCTGAATACTTTTGCAAGGCACTGTATATATATATATATAAATATATATATATATATATATATATATATATATATATATATATATATATATATATATATATATATACATATATATATATATATATATATATATATTTAAAATAATAAAAAAACAAGGACTTGATTGCACTTACTCGTCGATCTGTCCCTTGAGGATGAGGTTTGGCGTGGTGCCTGTTAGGGTGGCAGTGCCCCCGATGCTGGCTGCGTAGCACACACTCAGGCTCATCCCTTTGGACAGGTTGATGTACTTCTCCTTGCGAATCTGTCTCCTCTCTTCTGCCAAACCCTCTCCCTCCTCAATGCTCATCACGTGGCCATTGCCTTTTTGAACAGAAGCACGGGTTTATTCACGTCGACGTTCTTTGAACAAAATGCTCCGATAACTCCTATAAGGTCTGTAACGTACCGGGTCTGTCTTTCGCCTCCTCGCTCTTCGCCGGTTTCTCGTCGGGCTCGTAGCCGCTGTTTATCTGGCTGTTGTCGATCTCTAGCTGGTCAGCCTCAGCCTCGCTGGAGTCCAGCTGCTCCAGCACGGCCTGGGCGATGGGCACCATCATGGCAGTGGTGGCCGTGTTGCTGATCCACATGGACAGGAAGGCTGTGGTCCCCATGAAGCCCATCATCAGCCTGCCACCAAGAACACAAGCATCAAAACTACGTCTTACTGTGGACAACCAAGCTGTCCTGAACGCCACTGAACGCAAGGCTGTAAAACTTAATAAGTGATAGAATGCAAATGGACTCTGTATTTTCAAGTTCTCACAATTCTTTTTTCTTCAATTTGTGGCATCAAGTTGTGGATAAGTCAGGCATCATAGAGGACAGGCATGGAAATAAGACTCCTATTGGATAGCAGTTTCACCCAGTCCAGGTTGTACTAAGAGCTTGATTAACCTCAGTGTATAGGTAACAAGCTCGGGTGTGTCTTATTAAACTCGTTGTAAAAACAGGAATGGATCAAACTGCTATGCAATGGGATTTTCATCCCTGGGCGATATTATGTATTAGGTTAATTAGGATGCTCTCTGTCTAATCGGGCAGCCACACCCCACTGACTATCCTCACCGCGTCAGTTCCTCATCGCTTCAAGAACAACGTTACGTGTCAAATTCGATTTAAAAACAGAAATAAAAGGTAGCCGTGCGCTTGAAGGTGTAGGTCAGATCGCAGCGTGAATGCTGCTGTAACTCTCTCATGGGACTGGCTGCTTACAGAGCCGGTTTGACTCCCACGATGGTCAGCACTCGCAGGGCAATGCGCTTGTGCAGGTTCCACTGCTCCACACCGATGGCCACCAGCAGGCCCCCCAGAAACAGCATGTTGGTGTCCTTCAGGTACTGCATACACACCTGCAGACACAAAACGAACACACACACACAGGGCAATCAGGCTTCCCTTGGAAGTTACTAGCAACTGGAGTTCATGGCCAGAAATGTAAACGAATCTCTCAGTAAATTTCACTGAACGGCAATGGTTAACCAGGATGACACATCAGACTCCCGTTGCACGCCAGTTTAGGCAATTTCAGGCTTTACTGCAACCTAATTAGCTACATCTCACAGTAGTCCAGTGTGTGAGTCGCAGGTGGATGAGCAAATATGAACCCAAAGGAGTGTGCGATTATACAGTAAGCCTTAGGGATGTGATAATGAATTGGGGCTTTCTTTACAAGAAACATCATATTGTAATTGAGGTTTGCATCGTTTGTATTGTGATGCAAGACCAAAAGCACAACAGAGATCACTGAAGTTCACCGAATGGTTCTTGAACGAAGGAGAAGCATGTTTTACAGTTGGTATGAATACATACTTTCTCATTTCATTAGTTTCTTTTAACTCATAACACGACCATTTGATCTTACTATGCGTCATGCAAGTAGCCCGTCACATGTATCGCGATACGTACATATCATATCGCGATACATATCATATCGTGACACCTAGTAAGCCTGCGGTCTCTGGGGTACGTCACAGGCTGTGGGCATTTCCCTGGATTTCGAGCTGGGTTGCTCTCTCGGATGCATCCTTACATCTCCCGATTCCATGATGCCCATCATTGGAAAGAGCACGACGGGCAGGAGTGCGGTGACAGCCAGGGGGAGAGCCTCAGTGCACCAGTACAGAGCCATGAGGCCGATGGCGTACCCGCAGTACGCCTCCTACAAACACAGGAGACACGAGGCAGTGGTTACTCTCTTTATTTACTGAACATTTTACACGTTTGCAAGTTCACAGCGTGGCAGAAATTCACATCCACAAGGTGTGGGTGTATAGTGATGACCACAGGTACTGTACACCCAGCTGGGCTGTCCAGCTACTAGAGAAATGCTCATCTACATGAAATACATATTGAAACAAAAAACCCGGTCAGCCTCCACCCTGTTGTGTTGAGTGTGAAGGGAGTGGGGACATCTTCTCTGTCATCAGAAATAGTTCTTTTTTATGACATATGTAAAACATGTGCAATGGTGGGAGGAGTTTAGTATCAATTTAATTATTTTCTAAAACGAAAGCTGCAGCGTTTATCATGATAAGAAAGTCTCTAAAAAAACGCTGAATGCGTTCCCAGGGATGTTGCACAGCACAGGGCTTCTAGAGGGCACTCTAGAATCACTAAGCTTTAGAATCCAGATTGGCAGAGAACTCTTGTCTTGTTTGCTTGGTTTGAAACACAAGACTGTTTTTTGTTTTTTTTAAAACCAAATACATAAATGAAAAGTGGGATAAATTATTATTATTATAATTATGATTCTTTTTATTTTTAATTAAGGGACAGCATGATTCCTGCTTTCCAAAAACCCAGCCGTCTAAACAGCAGTAGATCTTAAAACCACCGCCTTAGAATGTATAAGCCTGCCATTTCTCCTATGCTGTATAGAGAGAGTTAAAGAGGTGTAGGGTTATGCGCTACTGTTTAGACCATGACTATGTATCCCTTCGGATCCCGAGAACTTCTAATCAAATTGAGTGTAAAATACTGTTTAGGAAATACAGGCAGTAGGAAAAATACCATATCTGTCAGACTTTAATAGAGGGCAGATAGTGGGTTGTTAGCCAGGCATAATATTAACTCTAGTCCAAATCTACCTGCTAGCCCAAGCATAGTAACCCATAATGAGTCAGCAGCAGTTACAGCTTTTGTGTCGACATGTCAGTATTCTGAGATCAGGGATATTCATAGTTACCATTGCAGTCTGTGCATTCAGCGCTGTTAATTAGTGTTTGCACCAATGTTGTAATCTGTGTAACATGAACGTAAGCAGCAGGTCATACAAAGTGGCTTAAGACAAGGAGCTCACAGAAGCTCATCTTTCATTGCACTTTATTAAACTCGTTTTTTTTTCTCCATATTTATGTCACTGCATGTTTATTCTCATGGGTGATTATTTCCTAAATATTGGCTTAACCTTTGTCATTAGGATTTCAATTACTTTAAAAGGAGTACATAATGTATTGTTAGTATTTTACCAATAAATGTACACAGATCTGGAATGGCCCTAATGCTTAAAGGAGCATTATCCCTTCTGTTTCATGATTTGCATATTCTTTGCATTTTGTGATGAGCAGGTATTTGAAACACTAAAGAACTCAAAGTTGCTGTTGCATCCCAGAACCTGATCATTTCCTAGCTATAAGACAGTTTCTCTCCCTTAGTCTATCTGATTTCATACCTACAGCACAGGAATTAGGTACCAGGAAGCATATATGATCTAATCATATAAATAAAAGTACAAGAACCAAAAAGCCATCATCACAAGGAAAGGGGACCCGTGATAAAGATACTCATACTAAGAAGAAGACAATATTCTTGACAGTCCTTGAATTCATTGATCCAGAGTTTCGGATAACTTTAACCTTAAGAAGCTTTAACAGACAAGGAAATCAGGATTGTGTCTATGTGAAAGAAACCACTCTCCAACGGGACCGCTGTCCCTGGGCAGATAGTTAGTTTCATAGTAACAGATTATTATGATGTATTCTTTTATTCAAACAAAAATCTCACCTTTGTTGGAATTGCCAGAGGCAGTGGCAACAGCAAAAGTGGGATGAGGAAGATGATCAAATAATTCCGGTACGCCCAGACCCAGCTACAAAAGGAACCCATGATTGTATTGAGTAACTAGAAAAATAAATACAAATAAAAGAAGCTGATTGAAAAAAAAAAAACACTTGGCTTGTAAAGCAGATTCCGTAGAGTCAAAATCAAAGACAGTAAAGCAGCGAGGAAGCTATATATAAAGCAGGGAGAGTATTAAACATTAACCTGAGAATTAGGGGAGGGCAATGCTATTTTACAAAGGAAGATGACACAAGAGAAATTACAAAACCACAGCACGCCACGCCTCTTCTGATAAGGGGAATATCACAAGCAGTCTTTGAGAAAGTGTTAATCCTTGCAAAAGCTTTGCAGAATCAGAGGTATGCTGCAATTTCAAACTCCGGAAGACACTAGCCAGTAGTTTGACCAAGCTTCGGAAATGTCAGGCATAGAGTTGCTATACAGGTAATATAGACAACCTGTTGCTTGCTAAAATGTTGACCTTTTGTTTCCTGGCCTTTAAACTAGAAGATACAACAGAGGCCACAGAGAGAGAGAGAGAGAGAGAGAGAGAGAGAGAGAGAGAGAGAGAGAGAGAGAGAGAGAGAGAGAGGGGGGGAGCAAGAGAGAGAGAGATAGGGGGGGGAAGAGAGAGGGAGAGAGAGAGAGAGGAACAAGGGAGAGAGATCGTAAGAGGCACTACACGGGGGAGTGCAGTCCAGTAACATTCTGTAATTCCAGGTACAGTTTCTACTGATTTCACTGATCCAGCAGGTTTCAGTCCAAGTTAATAGCAAACTGAGGGGGATGGTTTTACATGAACGTGCTCTGTAAAAAAAAAAAACAGGTCTTGACGTATTAAAGAGAAAACCTGCAAGTAATCCAAGGATCAAAATTTAAAAGCATCCCTCACATGGAGATAAAGAGGCCCTCATAGTTTACCCTTGTTGCCTCTGTAACTGTGTAACTCCATTACATGAGCGGAATTTGGGGGAAATGTAGGAAGTACCTGCTTCTATTAAAAGGGACACAGCTCAGCCCTGCCGCTGACCTGAGACTGACACCCTACCTCATTTTGAACCACAGGAGTCCCTCTATCACGCTGGCACAGGTCAAATGTTACAAGATATCACATTATTATTTTTTTTACATATAATTACATTATTTTTTACACATTATTTTTACATACAATTACCCATATATACAGTTGGGTTTTTACTGGAGCAATCTAAGTAAAGTACCTTGCTCAAGGGTACAGAAGCAGTGTCCCCCACCTGGGATTGAACCCACGACCCTCCGGTCAAGCGTCCAGAGCCCTAACCACTACTCCACACTGCTGCCAGTTTAGCTGAATCGGGTGTCTGATGTAGTCGAGAACTTTTCCAATGTCACGGGCATGTTCATGGAATGGAAAGCTTGGACAGGGAAGGCGGATCTTAAATGTTAAAACATGCTCACTTTGACAGGGCAGTGAAGTGGCTGCTGATTTCTTAAATGTCTTGAATTACAGGCGAGACACAGCTGTGTCAAAGGCTTCTGCTGGAACCGTTTGTAAACGTGGTGAATAATGATCGATGCAGGGCTTACATGTTATCGGCATAACCTTTCTGGGGACGGGAAGGGAAGCTGAATCCGCTTGTTGTTTTCTAACATATTTCCAGACCACCTTAAGCATCCTATTACAGGCTCACAATCTAATGGTCCCATCCTGAAGCTGTGTAGGGTCTTTTATCACCAAGCACAGACCAAAGTGCAATGTGTCAGTACCACAATAAAGATCCAGGTGAAAGTCTAACTATTTCCTCTTTATTGTAAGAGATTTAAAAAAAAAAAAAAAGTTATCTAAAGGATCATAATCAGAACAATACTGCAATAAATGATTAACAGTGAATAACAAAATTCAGGTCATTCATGGCAAAACTGCCTTTGTGCACAGGTCCACCAAGAAACTAAAGTACGCTGATGAGGAAGCCGACTCATGCACTTTCATACAGCTAAAGGAGTGCAGGTATAAACAGAACAAGACGTCAGCTGTTCATTAACAATGTTAACCAAAAAGAAAAGAGCGAGAATGAAATCACCAGCGATTCCCAGTAGAGCATATATACTAGAGAACCCTTGACTTCTCCAATGACACACCACTAAGCATTTAATGTGCTTTCAATTGAAACCATGCAGACTGGTGCTAGAACGTAGTGTAAGGCATTTCAGATAGGTAGTCCAATTGAAGATTAACCCAAAATATTACTGAGTGATCCAGCACGGGTGTGGAATGCTGGTTCAGTGATCAAATCTGTGCTGCTTGCAATGAGCACACATGTACCTATCAAATCTGAGCTGCTTGCAATGAGCACACATGTACCTATCAAATCTGAGCTGCTTGCAATGAGCACACATGTACCTATCAAATCTGAGCTGCTTGCAATGAGCACACATGTACCTATCAAATCTGAGCTGCTTGCAATGAGCACACATGTACCTATCAAATCTGAGCTGCATGCAATGAGCACACATGTATCTATCAAATCTGAGCTGCTTGCAATGAGCACACATGTACCTATCAAATCTGAGCTGCTTGCAATGAGCACACATGTACCTATCAAATCTGAGCTGCTTGCAATGAGCACACATGTATCTATCAAATCTGAGCTGCTTGCAATGAGCACACATGTACCTATCAAATCTGAGCTGCTTGCAATGAGCACACATGTATCTATCAAATCTGAGCTGCTTGCAATGAGCACACATGTACCTATAGAGCCTTAACCTTGCTCTGTATCTGCTAGCTCTGTGTCCGGGAAAGAATGAGTTAACAACATGTACAGTATTAACTCCAACAGCAAGTGACTTGTCAGAAAGAGTACGCTAGGGTAACTCATTAAAAAGCAGATGCATGTGTATATTAGATACGTTTGCAGGTCAGCTGTTTTTTGTTTGTTTTTTAATCTTTCCAGCACTGACATAGTTAAAGTTTACAGCCTGCCAAGGACGGATCACAGCATGTTTCTTAACTAGAGCAAGACAGTGGCCACTTCTTGTATAACACCATGTAACAATATCACTGTCCTGGCCACAAAAGCAAAGTTTGTGGGGAATAATAGCCATTTTCTATACTTTTGAGGCATAAGCAATTAGGAAATAACACTTACTACCCAGGAACAAAAATTGTGTTACATTAATCGTCGTCGTCCCCCCCCCCCGGTCCTAGAGGCACTGCCAGTGGAATTGATGTAAAATCCTATCAAAACATTAAATCTGGATCCAAGTCTAATGAAATCTGCACATGCGATCAGAAATGACTTCGTATTGGTGGATCGTCATCACACTGTATCGCTATCTAGTTTTTATGCATGTCTTGAGGTCTGTGAAACCAGCCGATATTTTCACTTCAAAAGCCTCCATGTCGGTCTGTAGCTGTTAAATCTGAACTCTGTACACGCAAATATAACGTGCAGCGGACAACAAGGCTTTAGGATTGATTATACTGTGCATGGGAATTCATAAGCGACCGTGAAATACGATTGTAACGCATTGCAGAATGCGCGCATTTTTTGAGAGCGGTGCAGATACAAGCAGGTGCACAATGTTTGCCTATTTAATTTATTTATTTTTCTTTATATGTAATATCGTGAAAGACTTACAGTAACTAGCCCGCGGGTTATCGTACCACTATCAAAAAGGAGTACCATGTCATCACTATAATTCTGATTGAGATCTGTAAAGATACTAAATAAATCTAAATTAAGCAGCTTATTTCATTTTTAACGTTACGCCCTAGAACTGTTTCTGTATCTTTGTTTTTAATTACTTAAAAACGTTGTCGTCTTCACTTCAAGCTTTTACTTGAAGTATGCGAGACTCGCTAGTGACGTCACCCGTCCCACCGCTCCAGCTGAGCTCTATAGACATTGCCATGGACGCCCCCGAGTCAAGGAGCTCCCTCCGCGGGGACCCTCCAGCCTCGCCCGCTTCAGAGACCCCGAGCCTGGACGCGGCTTCCTCGCCGCCGCAGACCCTCCGCTCTCGCCGATCACCGCCCTTCTCTTGCGGGCTGCCGTTCTCGGTGGAACCCGTACTGTTCCTTTCCATGTTCTCCTTGGCCCTGCAGATGCCGCTCTGCACTCAGTATCTGTGGGACCGCATCAGCGCAGACCTGGGCTACAACGGCACTCGAGGTGGAGGATGCACCAACCACACAGGGCCCCCGGACCCGCTGCAGAAGGTAACAAGCGAGAGCGGTACAAATTAAAACAAGAGAAATGTTTTATATAAGTGTGTTCGCGGTTGTGAATACGTTGTTCTAACACTGACCAAAATGTTACTAAACTGAAAGAAAGTTTGAAACTTTCAGGTTTGTTGTTATTGTAACGTTTGTGGATATTCCTTGGCACGATCAGGAATTGTTTCCCGTGTAAAGTGAGTCATTTTCCAGGCACTTGTTTTTTTAATGCCAAGGTCGTGAACTCGAGATTAAACGAGTTGCATTGCCACGTATTGGACATAAATAACAAGTGTGCTAAAAATAACCAGCGATACTAAAAACCTCTTGCCTTGTCACCCTTAAACCTTCGCAGTACTCCGTTCGTTTTGCTGTTGATAGTTTTGTTTATTCTCTTTTTTTTCTTTTCACTTACACTCAGGTGAGGACAGTTTTCCATGCCACGACACTATAAGTTGTTTTTCCTGTGTTACAGGTAATGTTAACACGAAGACTCGCAGCCCATAGGGAACTCTGGGGACGCAGGGTGTGAATTTGTAGGGTTGTGGTTGGATTAATGGACTTCCACTACGTCAAAGATTTTGGACACATAATAAATATATATATATTTTATTAAACTTTTCCCCCCCCCCATTGTTTTATATGGGGCAAAAAATGGCATCCTCATATGAGGCTATCCTGCATTTGCGGCTTTCGCATGTCCTCATATAAAGACTGTAATTATTATTTGTCCCCCTATGAGGTCGCCATGCATGAAAGGGTTAGTCTTATTTTTTTTTATATTCTATGTCTTCTCTCAGGAAGTGGAGACCCTGACGGCTCACTGGAGCCTCTATATAAACCTGGGTGGCTTTGCGGTGGGGCTGTTTTCCGTGACGCTGCTGGGTCCCTGGAGTGACCGAGTGGGGCGCCGGCTGGTCCTCATCTTCCCAAGCCTGGGCATGGCGCTGCAGGCCGGGGTGTACCTGCTGGTGATGTACCTGCGGCTGCCCGTGGCCTGGTTCCTGCTGGGCCGCCTCCTGAGCGGGCTGAGCGGGGATTTCAGTGCCGTGCTGGCCGGCTGCTTCGCCTACGTGGCCGACACCAGCGACCGGCGATCGCGCACGTTCCGCGTGGCCGTTCTGGAGGCCTGCTTGGGGGTGGCTGGGATGCTGGCGAGCATTGTGGGGGGTCAGTGGCGGCGGGCACAGGGGTACGCTTATTGATTGATTGATTGATTCATTTTTCAGAGGTTTGACATCATAGACCCAGAGGATGATGAATACCAGTAGAATTGTTGAGTCAGTGGCTTTGGGTTGTTGAAGATGTGCTCGTTCACTCTAGTGTGTCTGACAGCTCATGATCCGCAAGAAAACAGCAAGTTCAACACAAACTAAATGGATAGCGTAATAGGGGCCTCCATAATGGTTTAATCACATCAATTGGCAAAAAAATGTGTTTTTCACTTTTTTTTTTTTTCCCCCCTTAACAGTTACATCAACCCTTTCTGGTTAGTCCTGGCCACCAATCTGGCCACAGCTCTCTACGCCTACCTTTTCGTGGCAGAGTCGGTGGCACCCGATAAAGAAGCCCGGCTGTTCTCCGCCGAGCATTACAAGGCGGTTTACAGGCTGTACCGCTCCCCTGGGGAGCAGGGTCGGCGGGCCAAGCTGTGGCTGTATGCCGTCTCCCTGTTCGTTGTGGTCACCGTCCACTTCGGAGCCAAGGACCTGTACGTGCTGTATGAACTGAGCTCGCCTCTGTGCTGGGGCTCTGCCCTGATTGGCTACGGCTCGGCCGCGGAGCACCTGACTTACCTGAGCAGCCTGGCCAGCCTGCGGGCTCTGCAGGTGTGTCTGGAGGACACTTGGGTGGCCATCATTGGCCTGGTCTCCAACATTGCTGGCTTGGTAGTCATCTCGCTAGCCAACACCATGGCACTCATGTTCACAGGTAAAGGAAACAGTTTTAAATCTAATGCTTCAGTTAATAAAAAAAAAAAATGATCAGGTACAACTGTAAGAAACTAAGTCAAGTAGGCAAAAGTTTCATCTGGTCCCTGTTTAAGGGAACCAGGCGAAGCGTTTGTCTACTTCAGTTAGTTTCTAAAGTTCTACCTTGCAGTTCTGATTGAGCGTTTCTGAAGTTATGGATGAGTTCAATAGTATATAGTGTAGTAGTGCCACTATAGATGGTGCCATTAAATAACAGTCCTATATACATTAGACAGTGAGCTGGAACTGTAATTGAATGCATTCTGTAGTTCTAAAAAAAAAAAAGCACCACACAGTATTGCTGCTGTTTTAGGGGTAGAAAATGGACATGGAGACTAACTAACCAGCCATAAAACACGCAATTAATTTCAAGCAAGGAACAAAACATTGGATTATTTGCCAAGTGTGCAGTTTTGTTTCCTGCTGTGATCTGCGGGTGCTGTCAGGGAACAGGATGTTGTTGGCTGAATTGAAGTCAAAGTCGTGTATTTACTGGATCACAGCATTGCGCTTGTTTACTTCCACTTGAGCAGGACAGGATCTGTACCTTTAAATTAAGATTCAGGCACCTCCAATACAGTATTGTGCTTTTGCTCTTCCTGTAAACCACTGACCAGGAATTGTACCAGTTAAACCTGGAGTGGAACAGCACTCCAGAACCGGTGTTGCCTGCCCCAGCTTTTTAAACTCTTCAAGTTTATCCAATGCCTCCTAGTGGCTTAATGTAGTAAACTCAGAAATTACTAAACTCTGTTACTTGATTTTTCAGCCTTTTTTTCTTAACTTCTTTTAATTTGTTCTGTGTATTGTGGTTCCCTAGGTTACGGCGTACGTTTCCTCGCCATGGCAACAACCCCTGTGCTCCGGTCTAAGCTGTCCAAGCTTGTGGATGTTTCTGAGCAAGGTGAGCGTGTTTGCTTGAGACACCTGCAGCCTACGTCAGCTCTAAACAAACAGGAATGATACAGACAGTGCTGGTTTAGCATGAGTACTGACCAGATCACAGTCCAGTGGTATGGCAGCTTTTATCCTTGGTCAATTAAGGGCTGGCAAACCTCTTCATTAATGAACGATGAACTGATGAACTGCGTATAGAGTCTGCTGTAGAGTTCAAATATTGCATTATAAAGAAAGCTGTAAAGTGATTTAAGTTAATGTTCATGAAGCAGTGTTTTTTATTTTTTTATTTCCTAGGGCATTCGAGCAAAGGTCCTGTTATGTTCTTTTGTTTTTTTTTTACAGTGTGCTCTTTGTTCCGCTGCCAGTTTTATGTGCACGGTCTAAACTTCAAGGCCTTTTCCTAGAATTACAAAGCAAGAGCTGGTCTGGATTTACTGTGAGGTGTGATAGACACACAGTGTGGCCAGCTGGCCAAACGATCTTGGAGTAAGTAGCGGGGCTCTGAAAAAGGGTTATACCTGTACATTTCCTTTTCATTGTTAACATCCTGACAACTTTTTACACTTAGAACTTGAGATCTGTTCTCCAAAATTACAGCAGGAGGAGCGATTTTAAATTAAAAAAAAAAGCACATAACATAACATAACTTTTCATGGATCGTTATTGCTGTGTTACCTGTTTGACAATGTGGGCAATAATCCTGACACTGTCAGTGCACTAGAGCGGTCATTTTGAAAAGAGCTTTGAAACAGACTTGTAGTGTAAAAGTTGTAAGTGTAAAAATTTGTCAGGATGTTAACAATGAAAAGAACAATTACAGGCATGTTATTTAAACAGTTGTAGCAACATGTGGGGACGTGTCACGCTGTATTTTTCGGAACCCCGCTACTTACTCTCTAAAGTGTGAACAAATGGGATTTACAGTACGTGGTTAAAAACTCACATAAGTATTGCACAGTTGAGTATGTAATTACCAGGTACTGGGATGCTAAATTTGCTTTGCCTGCTTGCTCAAACTCGTGGCTCCTGATCATTTAAATAACACACTTGAACTGAAGGGAGTTCTGAAACCCAGGACTGGGTGCAGGATTGTTGTGAGTTTCTGAGCTTGGATTCATTGCTGGTAATGATTTTGGTACTGCAAGGGATGTGGTGTTGCATATCCGGGCGCATTGACAAGGTTGATGTGGGTTGATGATTCTGGCCTCACTCTCTGCTCTCCCCTCTTCACAGGAGCTCTGTTCGCCTCTGTGGCCTGCGTGGAAAGCCTGTGTTCGCTGGTGTCGACAGGCTTCTTCAACTCTCTGTACCCTGCCACTCTGCACATCATGAAAGGGCTCCCCTTCCTGGTTGGGGCGTGGCTACTCATCATCCCCGCTGCTATCATTGGGTAAGGCAGATCACCTGATCAGGCTGTGTACGCCAGCTTCTTTGCGCATCCAGTGCATTGTTGTCTAACCTGTGTTTGTGTCTACAGCGCTGTGAGGTGCAGGGAGGTAGACCGCGATTACCATCTCTTCTCAGGTGGGTCCTGAACGGGTCGCTGTGAGCCAGTGGCCATTTGATTTGTCAGAAGACGACACCCGGCCCAGCCTGGTAACCAATCAATGTTGAACCACCAGCCGTGACACGAGCGGTAATCAGGAACTTCACCAATCAGACAGGTGGAGAAAAACTGACTAACCAATCAGTAACAGCCAAAAAAAAAAGGTCTTTGTCCAATTTGAATAAGTTGAATCAGAATATGAGATGGTAAAAAGAAACGAAACGGCCTGTTGACACTCAGCAGTGAACTGGTTAAAGTACAGAACAGAGCTTGACCAGGTGCCTCCACTGGACTCATAATCATCAGGAACATTTCTTCTGATCCACTCTTTCTTAGTGGCTGATAGACTGCCCTTGTTTGGGATGCACAGATCCAGCTAGACTGCAGCCTGGAGTCTTGGGGGAAGCCTGTCACATTAGATAAGCGCTGAGCAACAGGAATCCTCCTGCTGCAGTATTGAAATAGCGAGCCTGCCTCGCTTACCAAACGAACAGGCTCTACCTGCAGTGCAAAGGAGAGGTCTTGTTAAGATGAGCAAGCAGGGTTGCAAAAGACAGAGACCTCTACAGCGATCTCTACCTCTCATTCTCCATCTCATATCATTTAACCATTCTTTTACATATTGCACTATATTGTGAGTATCAATAATGTAATAAATACAACATACGTTTCAGTCATGGCTGTCTTTTATCTGTTTCCCGTCTAGAGTTTTGCCTGCAGATTATTATTGGGAAGACGGAAGGTTTTACATGCTTGGTTGGGTCTGGCAGAAAAACAGTACAACCTTGTTCTTCCTTTTAATACTAATTTATTAAAAAAAAAAATCTATAAACTACAGTATTATACACATTTGAAGAGGGAGCCCAGGTGGGGACATGCTGGGGTTGCACCCTGTTCTACAGCACATCGCCATTGCTTTACAGAAAACACAGACTAACCACCAGCACATACGACCTGGCCTTCACCTTAACATGAAAGTATTTTCTGCAATATTGAGATTGGTTTTATTTTTCATATGGAACATTTGAATGCATTATTATTGTATTCATGGTAATAGAAGTTCGACGTCAATGGTGCAGGATTGGTCAGTTTATGCAATGGTTATGAATAGTTTGGATTATGAACCCACGGCTGAGGTATCAAATTCCATCTGTATGTAAAAACTCAGTCAGCTGTAATCAGCGCTGGATGTGCTGCAAATATGCTCTGCACCAGGGTAATCCAGTCTCATTAAATAGGGGTGAAGATAGTATTTTAACCCAAACTTTAATCTGTTTTGATGGAAGAAAAAAAAAAAAAAACTCCAAGATTGTATCACAAAATCCTATATATTTGTAACCTTTATTGCATATTGTTCAGTTTAACTAACTTGCAAAATACAAGAACCCCTGAAATCACACCACTGCCACAATAACACAGTCGTTTTTCCTATGTCTTATAGGCATATATTTAAGGCCACGGAACAGTCGGATAGGGTTAAAGCTGTCAACTTGCAAAAGAAAAGCATCTATCATAACTACAAAGTGTACATGTTTGTACAAACCTGATAGTGACACAAGATGGTGGGTTTAGCAGCTCTGTGATTAGTGTACTGGGCTGCTCCAGTAGATAAGTGGTTATAGCACAGGGCTGCAGTGTAGATAGTGGATTTAGCAGCTCTGTGGTTAGTGTTCTGGGCTGCTCCAGTAGATAGGTGGTTATAGCACAGGGCTGCGGTGTAGATAGTGGATTTAGCAGCTCTGTGGTTAGTGTTCTGGGCTGCTCCAGTACTTGTTTGGTAAATTAAGAAGGAAAACATGCAGCTTCATTTTGCAAGCATCGAGATGATGTAGAAATGACTTTTTACAAAAGCAGGGTGCTGTCGTTAGACTGCAGTTTAATAGTACTGTAACTGAAACTTAGCTGCACCTGTATGCACAAATAAAACATTTGAAATACAGAATTCATATTTGCAGGGTTATATACACTCATTTCCCTTTTTTCCTCCCAAATGTTAACTAGCACAAATATTTAAAACTCTTAACACAATTACATTTTTTTTTTGTTTACAAAATATTAAAAACAATAAATAAAACCCTGCAGCTATTGCCTAATGGTTCAGTCCAGTTGACTCCTCCTGTGTAAGCAAATGGACCAGCCCTGAGGTTAACTGATTACCTGCCAGCTGAAGTGATTTTGACTTGAGAGACAGGAAGCTTTTCCATTTGAAAGTGACATGACCACGGAACAAATCACTCTCTGCGTGGATGAACAATCTCCTCCCAGAATGGCATGCAGCAGCTCAGCTCAACCAAGAAATAGACTTTCCATCTTCAAGACAGACCAAGCAGAAACACTGGGGGGGTAAGCAGAACAGGCAGCTCATCACTTCACATCAGCTCCCCCCTGTCCCTGTAAAATGGAACCTTCCAAACCTACCAGTACCACTGGCCTGAACGCTCCTTTCTTCTCAAGGAGGTAGCTACCCAGAATGTGAGGATGCTGCGCAGATCTATACAGAGCTGTGAAGGACGGCACCTGCAGGCTGTTTCACTTCCACGCAGATGTAAAGAAGGCAGGGAGGAGGGACTGCATTATATACGGGTTTGAGGTCCAGAGTAAGCTTGACGTGGGTATACAAGGCATAGGGGCGAAAGATTGGGGGTACACTTGACACAGGTCTTAGATGCCCATCACCCCACATTAGAGCTGCCCTAGGGGGGGCCCTAGAGACTGTCAGGAGAGCTGGAGAGATCTCTGCAGGTCCGTCCTTGCAGGAACCGAATGATCTTCTCAATAGTGGCCTCCTGGTACTCATGGGACCACCTGGGAGGTCGAGAGAGAAGGTTAAAGGGGGAAGAGTGAAATCCAGACCATGTAGCTAACATCACACACAGACTGTTTTATAACACAGTGTCCCATATATCCCAACACTGATCACGATTGATGAAAACAGAGGTGCAAGACCATAATAACAGATTGTAGATCAAATTTACATTCTTTATTATTAAAAAAAACAAGCGATCAGGCTGTGAGTGAGTGTGGGAGGTGTGGCCTCGCTCTGCACCCGCCCTGCCCTCCCTGACTCACTTGTGAGTGTGGGAGGTGTGGCCTTGCTCTGCCCCGCCCCGCCCTCCCTGACTCACTTGACTCCGTTGAAGTTGAGGACGGACCTCATGTCCTCGGGCAGGCTGCTGGGCTCGGGCCACAGGAAGTGGTCGGTCACGGGGACAATGTTCTTCCCTCCGTTCAGGGCCGTGACGATCTCCTGTGAATAAACACCGTCGGTCAACGTGTTAGAATCAGTACCGCGGCCGAGACGCTGTGAATGAGCCGACCCTGCCACTCGCCTTGTGGACCCAGTCCTTCATGTCGCTGTCCCCCATGCACTTGTCAAGCGCCCCGGCCGACATCACCAGGATGAAGTTGCGCGCTCGCTGCACGCTCTGGATCAGCTTGTCCTCAAACTTGCCGGCCTCCAGCTTCTCCACGTCGATGAACACGCTGAACCCACGAACCTGGAGATGCACCTTTAGCAGGCTGACCGGAGAGAGATGGAGAGAGGTGAGAGGGGGAGAGAGAGCGCAGTGCTTTCCTGACACACATAGCGGGCGCTACCAGGGCTGTTCAGTACAAGATGCTGGCGAATATACCATTATATTCAACTATTAAAACACGTACTTATTTGGAATGCTGGTAACCACTTGGATAACCTACAATATATAACCATAGCAAGAAGCATTTCAGATTAGATGTCTACAACGCTAATGAAATAAGTACTGAATATTAAATATATCCTAACATTGTGTAGTTACAGGGTCTATGTTTCACATTTATATTCCTGTTACTCATTATAACTCTTATTTCATATTATAGTTAAAAGCTCTTATTGACACCCCCAGTTCAATCTCAGCTCCACTGCAGTTATAGGGGTTGTAGAGGCTGGTATGTCATTGACCCAGCTCCATGGGGAGATCGTGTGGAGCACCTTTCCATCTCTACTCAACCAGGCTCACCTGGCGAGCTGGGAGCCGGTTGTCCTCCGATAGCTGATGAACACATCGGGGCCCTCTGGCTGCAGCTCACAGGCACTGCAGGGCAGGGGGGCTTGGAGCATCTCTGCAGGGGAACACAGAGCAGAGAGAATAAATGAGGGGAGAAGAAAGAAAGAAAGAAAGAAAAACGACTTTGCAATTGTAATAGAAAGTTGGTTGCACAGGTACAATTCTTTGTTAGAATGGATGCCAGTACATTTATACAGGTTGCACGTTCAAGATGCAAAAGTTTGTCTTTAGTTATGCCCTTTTGATAGCTTTTGAAGTTGTTCAGACACAGTTAAATCTTTTCTTTCTATAAAGGGATGGAGGGAGCCTCTCTTTTCCCCCAATACCTTTTGCTGCCGCCAAGATCTTGGCGCGGTGAAGTCCGTTCTCCACGCGGCAGTCTACCTGGAGCTGCTGCTCTGTGACCCGGGGCAGGGAGCTCCTCTCCAGGCCGCCCTGCAGCAGGTTGTAGGTGTACTGCCGGAAGCGCGGGTCCAACCCCCCCAGCCAGTCCGCCAGGTTGCTGGGGTCGCAGGTCGAGTAGTTGGCGTAGGTCTTCAGCTCTCGGAGCTCCCTGAAGAACCTGCGGGTCAAGCAAGTGGAATCCCTGTTATTGAAACCCAATTCAGTGGTGTTGTTCTCTTATGGGGCAAACAGGAATCTCCACAATTCTTTCAATGTCACCGCTTTGCACAGATAAGCACATTGATAAGCACTAAGAATACGGCATCGTTTTTCTTATAAGAAAGTAATCCGATTTAGTGTTCTTTCACTGCCGTTCAAGTGCAGCTGTTTTTTTTTAGCATACACTGAGGTTGACTCAGGCTTGCAATGTAACAATAATATGAAGTATCCAGGTAACGTTTAGAGCTAGCAGTGCCAGGAAATAGTAGATCAGCCTTAACCTACAGCCACTGTCTGCGATTGACTGTGTTAACAGCCAGGACAGGTTTCTCCATGCAGTATATTGTGATACTCTCAATCCTCTCCATAAAGGGTACTCTAATATAGAATGAGTGCCTTGATAAAGCTGTACCTCTTCCTGGTGAGGCCGGCCGTCATGCCCAGGTCGATGCGCAGCTCCAGGTCAGTGATGTTCAGAAGCAGGTCTCCATCCACCTGCAGCTCCTGGGTGGCGAGAGAGGACAGCAGCTTGGGGGTGAGCTCAAAGAATGGCACCATGCTCCATGTACCCCTGTTCGTTTATTCAGTATGTGTAACAGTGTGGAGGCTGGGCTCGAACCAGCGACCCTGCAACCACCAACTAATATAATAAATACAGCGAGTTTGGTTTACAACATAATTCTGCAAAATGTTGCATGTCTGATGTATGCACTAGAAAGTGTAGAACGTCCCAAACCCTTTTGATCTGCACAGTTTTCAAGAAACTCAAAATGAGATTTAGAAATGACGGCCAAACAGTACAGCTATTGTGTTAAGCAGCGTACAGGCTGGCACAATCAGCAGAGATTGTAATTAGAGATGAAAAGGATGTGCACAGTGTAGCAGAATTAGCTACAAAATGAATGGCTCTCATTGCAGTAATAGAAGATGCAGATGCATGACATGCATAAGGATGTGGACCAGGTCCTAAATCCCTGAGTATGAAAACATGAAAACTTGGCATAGCTATCATCACCCTTCATGACATTATGTAGTGTGTAATGACCCCCTGGCACACACGCACACACACACACACACGCACACCTGGAAGCGCTCGGTGTAGGCAGTAAAGCCGATCTGCTGCAGCCAGGTCTGCACCTCTCCTGATTTCCAGTTAGGCACGGCAGGAGAGATGCGCCGTGGGATGTCCTCTCCCATCATTCTCAGCGCCCGCTTGGCGAGAGACGAGGTGGTTCCATTGCTGGAGTAGCTGACTATCCTCTTCAGGCTCTGCACTGCGCCGATCTCTTGGAATATCTGAGGGTGGGGGAGGGGGGAGGCAGAAAAGAGTGGATCAGAGGGATAAACAGACATCAAATCAATAAGCGGATAAACAGATTAGTGAGCTGTGTAGAAATACTAAGAGAAACTAGGAAAAAGTATTTGGCAAACATGTCAGCTGGAAGTCTTTATCATTGAAGTAAAGAACCTCTAGTCGAAATGATTGCCATTGAATTGGTTAAGTTTTATAAGTTTCCTTTATTCTTTCTATGTATCGTATATTTTGATTTATATATGAAACACCTGTTAGTTTATTTTACCCTCCTTTTATTATTATCCTCGGATCAAAATGGCCCGCTACATAAATGCAAATACACACCCACACACCGACTCCCACCAGCCTCCCTACCTTGGTGTTGTTCTGCCTGGATTTGATGCTGGTCTCCACGCACAGGTAGAAGGCAGCGATGCACTTCCCCTCCAGACGGGCCCCGTCCAGCAGGGGCAGCAGGTGCTGCAGGTCGGTGGCTGTGCGTCCCTGGGTGTTGTCGGAGCTGTCGAGGAGGCTGCGCGCGAACTCGTCCGGGTCCAGCGAGGCGATGAAGGGCTCCACGAGCTCCAGGGTGCCGGAGCGCACCACCTCCCCCTCCACCTCCCTGTTAGCCGCGAGCACAGCCACCGCCAGGCAGGCGTGGAAGCGGATCAGCTCGTCCTCCTTGGAGAAGGCCAGCGGGAACAGCCACTCGGCTGCCTGCTTCTCGATCATCCGCCGCTGGCAGGCGTGGCCCCCGTGCATGGCGCAGTTGGCCAGAGCCACGGCGCAGTGGCGGAGCACAGTGGGGTCGGTGCCCCGGCACCAGTACAGCACCGAGTCCAGCGCTCCGTTGCTGATGAGCTGGGAGCAGGTCTCCTCCGTGTGCTTGAACATGTGCTCCAGGATCCCAGAGACGCTGCGGGCCAGCTGGGCATCATCTCGCTCGCGGGCCAGGTTCAGAATCACCCCCAGACCCATCCGCGCCACCCGGTCCCTGCAGGGAGAGAGACACCAAGAAACTTACAAGACACTAAGGATGGATTAGATGTGCCTGGACCCCATAAATCCAGAACTTCTTCAATGGAAGGTAAAACTTAACTCAAAAGTTAAGCGTACAAACGTTTCAGCACTAGACTAGCCTACTTAGCTTAGGGATTGATCAAATCCATCTATACCCATCTAAACCATAGCTGGATTTTTCTTAGAGCATTTTACAGAAGGGAATCATGTTGGATTGCACCAACAGCAAGCTGTCAAATCCAGGAAAGTAGCATCTTATATTGCCATATGGAAAAACTAATAATGTACTATAGTTTCAATGCAGACTCCATTAGAAGGAGGAGTTTCCACCTCAAAGAACATTTTGACATCTTAATCTGCACTAATCACACAGTGCCGGCCAGGCTTCATTTTCTGATTAGCATTATAACATGATGGGATGGGATGAGTCACTACAAAATGTGTACAAACTAAGATCAGCAAACTCACTTTTTTACAAAACTTCAGTTCTGCCATCTGTGAGCCAGTCTGCAGCTTTATTGATTGGGAATTAAATAACAGTATCAGACTGAAAAATAATCTGAGGTCAACTTTGTAAAAGGCCAGCGCTGGTATACATGCGTAAGCAAGACTAACCATGACGTCACTAGGTATGAAGACAAGAAACATGCTAGTGGAAGAAGGTTTTCCATTACCTTGGTACAAAGCAAAGGGACTGCTACATACCTGAAGAGTGTTAGTATTAAGATCAGCCAGTTTATATTAATTGACTAGAACCCCTTGATTTCAGATCATCAGAAAATGAGCTACTCTTACTGAGTTGGCCACTGTGCAGCTCCCAGCTGTGGTGTAGGAAGTGGTTTCAGTGGCTCAACTAGTGAGAACAACCCTTTGTGACCTCAGACAGTTGAGCCCTAGCATAGTGAAGCTCATACATCTGGCTGCCTGTGATCCTGGCTTTGTTTATCACCAGCAAATTAAAAAATATATAATGCTGCTTTATCAGTGTCCTAATGTAATGAAAAACACCATAGATATGTAGGCATCGATATCTAGAAGGATGACCACAGTATACTGATAACATACATGATTATCCATAGCACAGCTGGCTATTCCAGTACGCCATGATCCCCAAATCTGAAATCCGCTTCCCAAAATGAAGAATTTGCCTTTAATGGATGTACCAGATATTCTGTTATGTCAGTTTGCACAGTCATGCTAGCAGGGATGGTTTTGTTGTTGTTGTTTTTTTTAAAAGCTCTTCTTACCTGTTTTCAGATGTCAGTATTTGCTCCAGTAACTTGGTGGACTCATACTTGATTTCCACTTCGGGGGACTGCAGCAGCTTGAGAAGCAGGTCGAGGGCCCCTTCCAGCCGGATTGTGTTGCAGATCTCCTCGGCGACCTGCCTTCCGACCGTGGGCAGCACCCAGGCTTCCTGGACCAGCTGGAATGCCTGCGCGATTCCCTTCCGAGTCTCCTCTAAATTCGATGTTTCTTCGGCCTCTTTCAGAGTCCGGATAGCGGCGCGGAGCGACGGCAGGGCTGCATCCAAAGCCGCCCGGACATCGGTGCTCAGACCCGGAGATACTGCTATGGGGTCCGGGACGGATCTCCGGTTCTGTAGCCGGGAAACATATTCGGGAACTGAGAGCCTTTCGGAGCTAAACATGGAGAAAGATCTGCAGAGTTTATACAGAGAAATGGTGAGAGAGAGAAGCATCAACGAGCATCGCCCGTATACAGCCGGGCTGGTTTGATTGTAATGATGTCTTTTGATGATGTCAGTAGCAGAGAGCTACAGTTTTGTTTGTGACTGTTTCTGCTGATGTAACTGTCCAGTTTTTTCAAAAGGACTCTTTTCAATATAATCAATCTCCAAAGCACCTTGACAGAATTCGCAATAATGTCCGTGTTCCGAAATAGACAGGAGGGTTTCGCCTCAAGAAATGAACTGATTAATGAATTCCCTTTGTTGTTGTCTTCGTGGTGTTTGGGAGAGCGACGGCAGAAACATCCCCCTTTCTTCTGCGGGTTAAAGCGAGACAAACAAATATCAACGACTCCTTCCCTTTATTTTACACAGGCATCGCTTTGTCGTTAAATGTCTTCATCTATAGTCGGTGTCAGATTTGGGGAATCCTCTCTAAAGTCTCTTTAGCCTCATCTGTCTTGAGCTTTTTCACCTAAAATAGACCGCCCATCAGTGTCTAATGAGGCTGCTCTCCCCAGCAACACCGCGTCAGAAGAGCCCTCATCCGCCCCCAAGTGGAACGGAGAGGGTATCAGCACCACGGACAGCAGCATCCGCACAATGCGGCCCTGAAAACCCCAAACCGAGGCGCTGTTAATGCTACTGCAACAACTAACTACGGCTAATAATAATAATAATAATAATAATAATAATAATAATAATAATAATAATAATACAGGGTATAGACAAACGGAATAAAAACCACGACACTGCCATAACATTGTCAAGATTAGGATACTAAGGACAGCGCTGATTTGACCTGACCGCAGTCTGCAAGGCGTTTAAACTGCGGCACTTCATTAGTGATTAGCGCCTTTAATTCCATGAAGGGAGACGCGGGTTTTACTCTACAGAAAAGCGGCATAACAAACGAATCAGTCAAGCGTGTGTGCTACATATTGGATGAGTTTCATTTGTTTTTTTCTCCAACCCCTGTTCATGCATACAGTACATGCACAGGGTTATTTACGTTCCACTCAGTCCTCCGTTTAATGATTAATACACACCGCTGCTGAGGCACTGCTTATCACAGTTCAGATTGCAAAACAAAACTCACAAAGGTCCTGCTTTGTGCAGAATTACACACAGAATTACCCACTCTGCACCCGTCGATAATAAACGTCCTGGTACGAGGTCAGGGTGGACAAGCAAGGCCGAACTGCCAAAGGTTTGTTTGTGCTCAGACAGTCAAGAACTGCGTTTCTATAAATCAGTAATGATAACGCAATAAAGCTACCCAAATAACTTATCTCTCCCTCTCTCCTTCTATCCCCTCTCTCTCTTATCTCTCATCCCTCATCTCTCCCTCTCTCCTTCTATAACCTCTCTCTCATCTATCTCTCTCATCTCTCTCCCTCTCTCTCTCTCTCTCGTTCTCTCGTTCTCTCGTTCTCTCTCTCTCTCTCTCTCTCTCTCTCTCTCTCTCTCTCTCTCTCTCTCTCTCTCTCTCTCTCTCCCTCTCTCGTTCTCTCTCCTGGTTAACATGATCGATTTCTGGATCGTTAACTCTAAGGCTAAGTCAACATGTGAAGGTGAACGACCCGTTTGGCCGCTCGATCGTCTGAACGGAGCTGCACCACCCAAACCCTCTCAGTTACACGCTCTGCTCCCGAAGAGACGCCATGAAGTTGGGGGGGATCCTCATACTGTCTGCGCTCACCGCCGTTCTGGCTGTGGAAGGTAAGTGAGAACCGCTCTGACTCGGCGCCTTGTTACTTGAACCCCCTGCAATGGGTGGAACTTATTTGACTTGGAAAACATTGCATTTTACAGAAGCAAATGCCTTGAAGTCTTAAAGCTGTTAGAAATAGCGATGGGCAGACTTACATTATCTATTAGGAAGCAATACACAGGTAAATCGTGCTTCCGTGCGTTTTTCTTTCCTTGCAGATTCATGCGTTGGCCGCTGTGAGATCGGGTTCGACTCGAAGAAGAAGTGCCAGTGCGACTCCATGTGCAAGTATTACCAAAGCTGCTGCGTGGACTATGACACGGCGTGCCGCAGTAAAGGTACGGAGTTTGTGTTCAGTGCTGCTCAGTTCTAGAGCGCCCATGTAGTGTAAATTAGTACAGTAGTGGTTTAATAAGACATGTGGTTGGTACTCAAAGAGAGGCACAGCCACCAAAAAGCGTGAGGACTGTGGGAGCGCTCACCTTCATTTGATACAGAAATGTAAATGACAAAGTAAACGCTCTTCTGTTTTGTGCCAGTGTCCCGTGGAGATCTGTTTGACGTGCCAGAAGACGAATACGACTACAGTGCCAACGAGACCGAAACTGTAGAGAGCGTCCCGCCGGAAACACAGAACCAAGGGGCTTCGCTCCTCAGACCTAACGCTGTCAGACCCAGAGTAGAGACTACCACAGCAAACACTGAATATGAGCGGGATACCGAGCAGCCTGAGCTGGGAAGAGTTACAGAACCCAACCCCACCGAGCACACTCGTCCTCTGCAGCCTGAACCAGCGGAGCTGTGCAGCGGAGACCCCTTTGACGCTTTCACACAGGTGAAGAACGGCTCTATGTACGCTTTCCGAGGTAAGAGGGGAGATTTCCTATTGGACCTCAGCACCACAACGGGTGAATCTTCTAGTGCATGATAAAGCAATATATTTATTAAGTGTCCAAAACTACTTTTTTCCAGCTATTTAAAACGTCTGATTATACACATCTTTTGGAATGGCTCAACATGGTATGCAAAGGCAATCTTCCAGTCAGACCTATAGACCACGTGATCATGCATACAGTAAATAATTAACCCAACTCACCCTCTTCATCGTTTCCCCTTCCTACTCCGACTCTCAGGGCAACATTTCTACGAGCTGGACGACAAGGAGGTGAAGCCGGGATACCCAAAACTCATCAAGGACGTCTGGGGGGTGGAGGGTCCCATCGATACCGCCTTCACCCGCATAAACTGCCAGGGGAAAACCTACATCTTCAAGGTACTTTCAAACCTGACCTTGGACAGCGATTATTGGTTCAGAAGACCAATGTTTTGGCTATTGACTTAACTGACCTAATTGTGACACAGGCATTAGCTAAAATGGTAGCACCTACACTGGTATGAGACTGCCATTGTCAGATTTTAAAATACACCAATAGAATCTAAATCAACGCCCTCTTGCTAGATGGTATAGAGCACAAGCATGTTACAATCACACTGTTCCCTTGTGCTCCCAGCGCAGTCTGACACCGTGTCTCTCTGTGCCAGGGTAAGGAGTATTGGCGGTTTGAGGACGGCGTCCTGGACCCTGACTATCCCCGGGATATCTCCGAAGGGTTCAGCGGCATCCCAGACAACGTCGACGCGGCGTTCGCCCTCCCGGCAGCCAACTACCGAGGCAAAGAAAAGGTCTACTTCTTCAAAGGTGCAGCCCGCCTTGATATAAAACAGCTCGCTCTTTCTGCTTCATTTCACAGGATCAGTGTGTAAATCCCCACAGTGGCTTCTCTGCTATACACGGAAATCGAATCGTTTGTGTTATTTTGCAAAGTACAATAAAAAAAAACCTGTGTTTCCAACTTAATCAGCAGCATGTTGAAATCTCAGAATAGAATACATAAGACATGCATCTGTTAATGTAGACTGAACGAGAATGAGCTTCTAAACAAATCCCTTCATATTATGATGGAAACAATTCTACGTCTTCGGGAGATGATATGCAAAAGATAATTCTCCCAAACTCCCAAATTCTCCCAGACTTTAAAATGATACTTCTGTTTAAAAGGGCAAAGTTCTATCAGTCATGGATTAGAAACGTTACTATGATGCCCGTCGGGTTTTTAGACAGTATGTGTTGTGTATCATGAGACGGTCCCCTCTCCCCAGGCTCCCAGTATTACCAGTACGAGTTCCGCAAGCAGCCCACTCAGCAGGAGTGTTCGGAGATGGAGCCCTCGACTCTGTTCAGCCGCTACACTGCCCTGCAGTACGACACCTGGGAAGATATCTTCAGCTTTCTCTTCAAAGGTGGGACCTCACACACAACCTGCTTCGTACCCTAAAGCCTGGGGGTGACTATGAGGCTATCCAGAAATAACGACTGGAACTCTCTTCCACTCTCTTCCT